>NC_046664.1:136865286-136872458 GCF_010883055.1 Belonocnema kinseyi | reverse complement strand
AACCATATTCAGCAGAAACCCTTGGTACAGGGACCCTCTATCCGCATCCCGAGGACGCGTTCGGTGGCTTTGTCATAGGCCCTTCGGTTTGATTCTAGAGGATATATATATATATAAGATATATAGATATAAAGTAAGAACAAATTATACTAGTCATAGCTGATATAAATTTTTCTCACTGTATGTTTAATCTCAAAACTTCACAAAAAAAAGTCTTAAGTTTGCTTTTATACACGGAAAAACAGTAGACAAAATAAATTTTTCTTTATCGGTTTTGTTCTTCTTTGATAGCTCGAATAAGATTGGTACATACCTTCGTAACATAAATATTGTCGTTCGTTGCGGTCCGATTTCTCGGTCGTCCTTGTTATCAAACCAGCTCCGTTGCACACATCCTGGATAAAATTCTTCAAGGGTGAAGTTATTCCATTGAAGTCGGGGATTAGAACCCGGTTTAGGTATAGTTAGGTTTGGGGTATTTCCCAAAACGCCCCCTGCTATATTTTGACTCAAGGGTTGTCCAGGGCCTGTCGCAGGGGCTCTGGTTAACAGAATGACCTGCGTTCGTGATCCCATTCAGATCAGTCTTTTTGAGCAGTTCTCCCTTTTCAGAAGGTTCACTTAAGGCCCTATTTACGTATCCGCCTCCTCTTTCTTTTTGAGATAAATCTAATATGAAGATTGTTTGTCAGTTTCTATTTTTGTGTGTTTACATCTCGAGTAGGCTATCCGTCCCTTCTAAAATTACCGTTTAAGCATCGGAATCCGTGTCAGAATTTAAAGTTACTAGTTCTAAACCTGTTTCCCTTCTGAGTATTTCCTTTTCCGTTCTATGGATTTGTTTTTCCAAGTGGTTAATATTATAATTAAAAATCGTACTGAAATCGTCCCAATAGGTAGGTGATCTCGTTGAATTTCTTTTTCTTCCTTTTGGGAAGGGGATGTACTAACCTAATATTAATTGGTGCGGAACTTATACTACCACTTGGTAAAACGACGCTGCTGACGTCATGAACATTTAACTTTTTCGAGTAAAATTTTCGAAGCTGAGAGAAGCAATGTCCTGTCTCTTCTGGCACAAAACTTTTTTCCGGATCGATTCTTTAAGGTGAAACGGTAACTTCTTCCAAATAGTTTCAGCAAAACCATTCGCAAAATAATGCATTAATTCAAATTTTGTTTTTTGCATTGTTAAAAGTAAATCGAAATCTATTGCGGGCTTCTCTTCAAAATTTATTTTTTTTTATTTTTAAAAATTTTTACAAACAAAATCTTAAGATTATCTAATTCCGAAAATTTTGGATGTTAAAAATGGGTTAAATATGCGGAAAGTAATAATAAAGATAATATAAATAAAAAAATATTAGATTATTCATTTATTTAAACAAGGTTTTGCTGAAAAGAAAGTAAAACAAACCAGGAAAAATGGTGTGGAAAACCGGTTTTTTAGTTCCCGGCTTTACCGCCAGTGATCTCTACGGATCTATTCTTGACTTGAGACTATCCTTGCGAAAACTGCAATGTCGGTAACATTGGAGAACTTATACCTGCGTATGCCTCAGAGCGAGACGATGCCCTTGCTTATGACTCATTATTTGAGAAAATATAAAATTATAATAAAGATATTACTGAATATCCAAAGTTAATGAAATGTTTTGAATTAATACAGCGGAAAAATATACTAATTTCACTATTTATTCCAGATCAAATAATGTGAGATTCTTTCAGAAAGGTTTTCTTTCTGCCAAACCTCTTGAAAAATAATGCAAAAATTGCAATTTCGATTATTTAATTTTTATTGCTACATATATTATAAGGCGGGCTTCTTTGGAAATCAAATTATATCCGAAACTACACTTTTAGTATTTAATAAATAAAAGGGAAGTGATTATTGAGCAATTTATCTCTTGGTAGATTTCGGTAAAAAAGTGTTTTTTTTCTACCAAAACACTGGAAAAATAATGCAAAATTTGCACTATTGTTTATTTAATGTTGATTTATATACTTTTATATTTGACGGGCTTCTCTCGAAATTAAATTATATTCGAAACTAAACTTTTAATATCAATAAAATAAAAGTGATTATTAATCAATTTATCTTTCCGTAGATTTCGGTAAAAAAGTGTTTTTTTTTCTACCAAAATACTCGAAAAATAATGCAAAATTTGCACTATTGTTTATTTAATGTTGATTTATATATTTTATATTTGACGTGATATAATTTCTGAAATAACAAAATTTCTGATACTGTAATTTCCTAATTACTACATTTTCTATTTGGAATATTTTATTTTTCTAGAATTTTCAGTCGTTCTCCTGAAGCGGATTAGGTTTTGGAATTCTAGGTGCTGAATGAAATTGCTTGACCGCGCCACGCCACGACGACCCGAATAGTGGCCCAAATATCACTTTTTCTTCCAAAACAGCCTAGCCTTAGACCAGTGGTCGGCAAACTTTTTGCTTAATTTTCAGGTATGGTCAGGCTCCACCCAACTTAATTTTTTCTACTACTTTTCGGTCTATTCGTGTACCTTAGTGTGAGTGAACTTACTCCAGCAAGGCTCGTTTGTCCACAGGCATGTCAAATTAAGGAAATTTTTAAACTTTTAATTTTTCAACTCGCGATTTGAAAATAGCATCATCAGCATCTACGATTTTTTTCGATTCCAATGATATATTACTTGCCTAGAAAAGTTAAAAATTTAAAGGGGTTTAATATCAAGAAACATCAGCTTTACAGTCAATGTAATACTAAATACTTCTCAAATTTTCGACATTTATCGACAAATTACAAGTCTTTGGAATCGGAACAATACGTAGATTTCAAATATATTACTTTTAAGTCACAGATTGAAAAATTACAAATTTTTTAATCTCACATTTTTTTCCCATTTTATAACAAAGGACTTCTGAGGAAAGGGGTGGTCTGGCCAAGCTCGCAGGCACTGCCCTGAAAGTAGGTCGTAGGGCAGCCAGGGCAGGGTACCTGCCCTGGGCAAGAGCATGCCGACCACTGCCTTAGACTCTTAGAGACGATTATTTTTAATCGATTTTAATTTTTCTAAATGTTCCAAATAATTATTAGAAATTAATTTAAAAGTTGGTGGTTTTACAATTGAAAACAAAATTCAACAAATGTACGTTGTATTACACCGTTATTGAAGCACTATTCGACATATATTTTGTTATTAATAAAAAGAGTTCAAATTTATATATTAGTTATTTTCCATCAGAAAACTTTGTTCTACTAATATATTTGTTAATTTTATAAATAAATTATATAAATGAATGCACTATTTGGTCATTTTTTCACATAAATACACTCTGCTTTCACCACCGCGACCTTGAAAAGTTTTAATCGTGAGGTTTTATTCAGTGATGGCCATCTACCAAGTAAGTTACAAATTTTAGCCCCCCCCCCCCCTTCGTGTAAGTAACGAAGCCGTTGGCGAAACACGGTATTCAACTTTGTAAATTCTTTCAAATAAACTTAATGTAGATAACATATTGAATTAAATATGAATTACTCTCAATTCCTAACATATGAAGTCGCAATATATTGCATCATCAACAAATTAGTTGAATTTTCAACCAAAAAAGATTTTCCATCCATAGAGATGAATCTTAAACATAAAAAATTTATAATTTTTAACCAAGCAGTTGCATTAACAACGAAAAAGATGAACATTCCAGCAAAGCGATGAGTTTCAAATGAAATATAGATTTAATCAAATAGTAAGATTTTCATGCCAGAAAATACATTTTTTCGAAGACAGTTAAATTTTAACAAAAAAGGTCATTTGTTACCATGAAAGGTGACTGTTCTACCATGAAAGATGAATTTACAACAATTAAGTTTGTAACCTAAAAAGTCGATTATTTGGGAAAACAGTATATTTTCAAATCGAAAAAGATGCTCTTTTAACAGAAAACGTTATTTTAAGCCAAGATAAATTTTTTAAACAATATAGTTGAATTTTGAACCAAAAATTTTTTTGTTATATTTTTAACAAAATATGCAGTTTTTTACCAAATAGTCGAATTGTGAACCAATACAATGTGAATAATTGAATTTTTATGTAAAAACTCTGAGAAATAAAGGTAACTTTGACAAAAAAAGTAATTTTTCAAAAAAATTCTACAATTTTCAAAAGATGAATTTTCGACTAAGAGGATTAATTTTTTATTAAAAAATATGAATTTCTAACTTATCCAATATACAGTATAAAGTTTCAACCAAAGGTGGAATATTTAAATTTTCAGTTAAAAAACCTATAATTTTTCGACAAAAAGGTTAAATTTTCAATAAAATAGTTGACGTTTCAAGCAGAAAAGTTGAATTGTCTACAAAACAGTAGAATGTTTCACATAAAAGTTTATTTGAAAGCAAATAGGCGAACTTGCAACTGTAATTATAAACAAACTGTCTACACGTACCAAAAGATGCAGTTATACGTACCGAAGTTTCGGTACAAATAACCCTTTTTTTAGATTCCCCTATATTTATGCCAAAACAATCTAGCTACTTGTCCCGAAATTTCGGTAAACGAAGTGTATACACTGTCGGTTCCGCGGTAAAAAAAATTGTCGGTACAGGTAAAAAAAAATTACCGGTACGGACAATTTTTTTTACCGTTTTTTTCAAAGCATATTTCCAGCGAGGTAGCAGCAGAGGCTGCGTATTCATGGAATAAGGAATTCATGGAATTCAAATTTTTCTAACTTTTCTTGAACATCTAGTGGGTAAGCTGAAAGGCAATCCTGTAACTGACTACTTTCTTCTGAAGGTTAATTTTTTAGCTAAAAATTGTATTTTTTGTTGGAAAATGTAATGATTTTTTAAAAAAAGATATCGTTTTTGGATGCACATTTAACTGTTTTGTTAAAAATTCTTCTTTTCAGGATAAAAATACAATTTTTTAACAGAACATTAACCTTATGTTTACAATTGATATGTAAAAATTCGTCTTTTTTATCCAAAAATTCATCTGTTCCAGTAGAATTTTCATTTTTCTTGGACAAAAATGCACCTTCTTGGTTGAAAATATAACAATGTTGGTAAAAAGTCAGACTTTTTGGTTTCAACTTTATGATTGAAAAATTCATCTGTTTTAGAAGAAAATTGATCTTTCTTGAATAAAAATTAAATTGTCCGGTTGAAAATTCAACTCCTTTTTTAAATTTCTTTTTTGTTCTAAATTGTACCTGCTTATTCAAAAGAGAAATGCAATCTTATACTGGATAAAAAGTCTATTATTTTTTAGAAATCTTTTTTTTTTCTTTTAATTAAAAATTCATCTGTTTTAAGAGAAAATTCATCTTTCTTGAGAAAAATGCAAAACTATTTGGTATGAGATAATTCAACTATTTTGTTAAAAATTCATCCGTTTCGTGTAAAAAACTAATCTATTTTTTTATTAAAAATCATTTTTCCGTAGAAAGTGCTTTTTTGTTAAAAATCCATATGTTGATTTTAAAAAATCAATTGGGATCTTTTTGAATGAAAAACCAACTGAAAAAAAATTAATAAAAATTCATCTGTTTTAATAAAAATGTCATCTTTTTTTGCATAAAAATGCAACTATTTCGCAGATAATTCAACAATTTTGTTTTGCGTAATCCTTTTTGGTTAAAATTTTTTTTTTTTTGATTAAAAATTAAATTTTTTCGTAGAAACCTATTTCTTGTTTAAAACTTCATATTTTGATCTTAAAAAAAGGCAACTGAACTCTTTTTGAAGAGAAAATTCAACTATTTTCTGGACAATTTATCTTTATGATCAAAAAATTTATTTGTCATAGTAGAGATTTCATTTTTTGATTAAAATGCAACTTTGAGGTTCAAAATTATTCTTCTTTGCTTGAGTACTCAACTATTTTGTTTAAAAGATTTAGTTGAATTGCTTTCTTAAGGAATAATTTTTTTGCTGCAAACGACGAGTTTTTTTGTCTCCTAAACTCTTTGTTACATTTTGCTAAAAGTTTTACATTTTGACTATCAGTCTTACCGAGACAAAAGGTTCATGTTCAAGATCTAGAAAGATTAACGGTTTTTTGAGTATACAGCATGATATGGGGGTGTTTTCATACTTTAAATATCTAAGTATGAAAATCAACATTTCTTAGTAACTAAAGTCACTAGAGATTTTTTATTTAACTGCTAGGGTATGATATCACTTTCAAATAAGTAGAGGAAGCGTGCATGGCATGTATATTATGTATATTACTGTGGGATTGCGGGTATACTTCAGAGTTTTTTGAAGGAGAATAGTATGATTCCTGATGCTGAGAGTTTTGGGAAAGCCAAAAATAGCATGAAATTCGGATATTCTTTAATTTAGACTGGGTGCGTAAGTTATTTAGGGATAATTTTTAGGAGACAGGAGTTGTTGTTGAAAAATAATTTCTTGCACATTTTGAGAGCCTAAAAAAGGCCAAAATTCTGGCGCTGTAGATTTTTTAGTTTGCTCTAGTGGAAGTGTTGGCGGACAGTACCTTTAACCGAAAAGTCCGTTATTAAGAGAAAAATAAGAGAGCCCAAAAATCGGTGTTGGTGTCCAAGAAGAACCTAAAAAAGACGACCCAGAAGTTAGCTATGCATATAGATTTGAAAATTCGACCTTGAAGAAAAAATGAAATAATAGACATAGCCAAAAACTAAAAACACCGCTGGAATCGTCTGAGCCATATCTCTGGGTATTTTTTCACTTTTTTCAAAAAGTCATTTTTTAAACAATTACGTTGTTAATTAACATATATCCTTCATTATGTAAAAAACCAAAAGTCCTAAAGAAAAAGGGAAGATAGTTCTGGATTCTCCTTGGCAATATCTCCAGGCGTTTTTTTCATTTTTAGAAAAAATTAATTATCTAAACAATTATATTGTTTATAATTTTTTAAAATTTATTTAACAATTGTGGTGAACAATTCAGAGTTGTTAAGTGAAAACTAACATACCTTGAAGTATCATGAATGAAAAAAAATTTTGAACAATGCAAAAAAGTTAGTTTCTGTAAAGGCTGGACACAATACTCCTGTTTAGTTAGCGACGTGAGGGTAAGTCTAGTGCAGTGGTCGGCAAACTTTTTGCTTAATTTTCAGGTATGGTCAGGCTCCACCCGACTTAATTTTTTCTACTACTTTTCGTTCTATTCATGTACCTTAGTGTGAGTG
>NC_046664.1:136834475-136865186 GCF_010883055.1 Belonocnema kinseyi | reverse complement strand
GGAGTTTATAATCAAGAAACATCAGATTGACAGTCAATTTAATACTAAATACTTCTCAAATTTTCAACCTTTATAGACAAATTACATGTCTTTGGAATCGGAGCAATACGTAGATGCCAAATATATTAATTTTAAGTCACTGATCGCAAAATTACGAATGGAGTTTGACACGTATTTTCAATAACTAAAAAAGCGTTTTTTTTTTATCATTTAAGTCGGATGCGTAAAATTTGGGAAATTCTCTGGAATATTCATTATTTTTTCGATAATGAAAAATTAAGCCAATTAATCTATTTTATAAGAAGATATTGCAAAAATGGTATAAATTTACATGTTTTCTAAAATGTATAATAACTTTCGAGATAATCAACATTTTTCAATGTTCGTGGGTTCATTTTAAAGCTAATTTTTTACCGTATCACAGCACTTAATAGTATAAATCTTTAAAAATTTCTTACGACATTGCAAGAAGTTGAATTAGCAATGACAAATTTGTGAAAATTGCAAATAATTTTTTTTTCCGTAACAAAATATTTTTGTAGAATAGATGAAACATATAATCATGACATTTCTATGTAAATTTGAAAATGTATAAAGTTGTTTATGTTTTGTTCAGAATTGCAGATAAGATTTTTTTTTAAGTTTCTAGATTTTTGTTACAACTTCAAGCTCTTGCAATTTCATAAGAAAATTCTCAAGAATTTTACTCATAGGCTGCTGTAAGACGGTGGAAAAAAAGCTACAAAATTCTCCCAATAATATTAAAAAGTGTTTATTATTTCGAAATTTATTAAGGTTATTAAACATCAAAAGATGGTTGTAAACAATATAAATATGTTTAAGCTATCATGTTTCTTACCTTTTATTTATTATTACATCAGTCAGTAAAAAGTGGATAAAATGTTGGCAATTTTAGCCATTTGTATTTGAAAAGCCCTAAATACGCGAAAACCCCATTTTTCACGCATGCGGTTCTTTGAGAAGTCTATAAAAACAGAGCTATGGGGATTGTGTTTAATAATAATATAGTGATAGGAATAATATATACTCTAGTTCCAACGGCTAAAATTCATATAAATGAGATTGAACCATGATCATGGCTTCGCCTCACTAAGCCGAACTGCTGCCGTCGATCGTCTTCAGGAGGGCTGTGGTCCGTATGTCCTTTGTACGTATGAAGGATTAAAATGCGCAATATATAACTTTCTTCATTCACCACTTAGTAATTTATAGTTAGAATATCCAAAATCTGCAAATGATAACGATTCCAATGATATACTATTTTACTTACAATTTTGAAAATCAAATAATAAATTTTCAAACTTATGTGAAATTTACTTACTATCGGCGAGAAAATGATAGGCATCTGCCTTTAAAGCTTAAAAACTCACCAAAAAGAAGGTGGCACAATAGAAAAATAGTCACACGAAAGCTGAAAGTGTTCGACGTAAATGGGCTTGAAGATTTCAATGCAAAAAAAATGTGTGCTTTGCAGACTAATATTTAAAAAAAAAGTATTTTCGGATACATATAAGAACAGTCAAGTTTTCGAGTATTATTTTTTAAACAAGGGGCGATGGGAAAAATTTCAGAAAATACATGAAAATGAAGAAAACTGTTGTGAACCAATCGCAGTTGAGGAATTTGAAGGATAATAGAAATTCTTGCTTAAAAGTACAAAAACTTACAACTATATTATCTTTATTTCTAATAAAGATATTAAAGCGATTAAAGCCGCAAGCTTGTAACGGATAGACTTTGTAATTATTTTCAAATACCTGGAAGTGTGTTATAATCTTTTTTTTGTGTGAAAATCGCGATATTTTTAGACATTTTTGTTCCTGTTGAAAAAAAAGCGTCAGAAAGCGGGGGGGGGGGGGGCTTTTTTTACTGCTGACAGCTGGTACCTTTCTACGACCACTGCTTCAGAGTCCTTGGGTCCGAAAGAGCCTGCCCGTTACTGTTTGCAGTTTGAATGACTCTAATATGTTTATTGAAATTGAAGATAATGTAGTTGCACGTTTTTATACTTTCAAGCAACAATTTCTATTATTCCTCAAATTCCTCAACTGTGACTGGTTCAAAACAGTTTTCTTCATACTCATGAATTTTTTCAAATTTTGCCCATTGCCCCTTGTATAAGAAATAATTCTCTAAACCAGACTCTTCTTAAATGTACCAAAAAATCCTTTACATTTTTTGTTCTACTGCGCTAGCATTGTTATTTGGCCGAGTTTTAGAGAATTAGAAGCAAATGCTAATCGTTTTCTCGCCAATTGTAACTTCAGAAATTTCGGATTCCGTAAATTTACTGTATTTTTCAAAGTAGAGCATTTTTCAAAATTATCCTTAAATAATTTTGCACTCCCAGTCTAGGAGTCTTAAGAGTGTCATTCCTTTTTTCATTAGAAAGCTCATTGACAAACATCGTACATTCTTTTTACTGTTTACGAATTTATCTATGACAGTTTATTAAAAAATAGTATTTTATCACGAAAAAGCCGATTTTAAAGGATTGTCATGGTTTCCACCTCGAGAGTGTCTATGAACTTCAGAAAAAAATGGATTTTTGAACAAGCAAGATTTTCACTCGATAAAGAAAATAATCTTGGTATATTTTCAAAACTCCTAAGTATATCTTAAATTTACTCGATTTTTGTTCAAATTAAGAACTGAGTAAACATTTGTTCAGTTTTTCATGAAAATTAGGTTTTGCTTTTCTGGTTGAGAATTATTTTTTTAACATAAAATAGAACTGTAGCATGATTCGTTGAAAATTTATTTCTGCAGTTGACAATTACTGATTTTTAAATATCAACATAAACGTATGCATCTTGTAAAAAATAAATCTTGTTGGTAAACGATTAATATTTTCGAGTAAACATTCAACGTCTAGAATGTCTCAATTGTAAATATTATTTTCGAAAGTAAGAATAATTAATTTTCGTTTTATAAATGTCTGTAATTAGATTTAATAATGAAACTTTTGAGATTGACTCCAAGAAAAACTTTTTAATTGTGGTTCTTACATATTAAAATATTATTTTAAATTAACGTTCATAAGCAAACTAGTAAAGCAGTATAAAGAATGTATGATGTTTGTTCAGGTTATTTCAATTGAAGCTAGGAATGACGCTATTTAATTTTCATACTTCTGGAATGGGGGGGGGGGGAATTATTTAATGATAATTTGAAGAAATGCGGTTGTTTGAAAAATAAAAAAAGTTTATTTTTGGATTTAAAATTTGTAAGTCAAATAACATCTCATTCGAATCGCTTAATTTCGCAGATTTCAAATATTATAATTACAAAGTAGAAAGTACTGAAATAAAAAAAGTTTTAAATTATGCATCTTAGTCTATCTTACATGCAAAGGACCCCCGCTGACCCGATCGGACCGACAACAGCAGTTCGGCTGAGTGAGGCGAAGCCAAGGTCAGGGTTCGCAGGTAAGCCAGAGCGGAATTGACCATTGTCCTACGTAAGCTCCCTGTCGGATTTCGCCATGCTGAATAGTGTGAGGGCATAATTGAAGCAATAAACAAATCTGGCTCCAGTCATTGAAAAGCCATCTGCCCTAAAAGAAGACCTTTTGGCACGTGAGGAACGTCCGCTTTAAATCTTGGCATCCCTATCTCGCCTCTCATTTATGAATGGGTACACCTGTGAACTGGAGATTAGTATCTATTGTACCTACTATGTCTTTCTACTTATTTGCAGATTTCGATTCTTAGATTAAAATTCTTACTTTCCACTTGAAAAATGTAACTGCTTTACAGAAAATTGGTTGTCTCAACTTGAAAATTCATCAATCTGGTTCTTTTTTTTCAGTATAAAACTTTGTTCTTTAGAAATTATCCTCATTTGTAAAAATACAATCTTTTTGTTTATTGAAAATATACCTGTTTTTTGGAAATTAAGTCACTTTGATTAATGATTCAACAACATTTCTAAGAATTTGTTGTTTGTTTGAAAATAGTTTTTTAAAATTTTAAATGTAAATATTCCATTTTCCGCTGAAACTGGATCTTCTTTGCTTGAAACTTAATTTGGTTGTGAAGAATTAATCTTCCTGTTTGCAGATTGATTATTTTATTTAAAGATTTGACGTTGGTTAGAAAAAATATATAACTCTTTGATGTCAACTTAATTTTGATATTCTTTAAGAATATTTTTTTTTTTACTTGAAATTTAACTATTCAACTTTTTGTTGACAATTTGTAATTTTCAGTTAAAAATATATCTATTTTCTGTATAATGTACCTACTTTTCTGTTTTTTTTTAATTTGTCTTACAATTTTTAATTTGAAAATTCATGTGCCCTGAAGAAATCTTATATTTTTGCCTCGAAAATTTAAGAATTCTGTGAAAAATAATCAGGCTAGGTTCCAGTATTGGGTAAAAAATTCATATTTTTAGTTGAAAGCGTAAAATATTTTTACCCGAAATATTAGGAATTGAAATTGCTGCTTATTTAATTTCAAATCTTGAAATTAATTTGGACCACAATTGGTGAGAAATTTCCTTAACAAATTTATGTTGAACCTCATTTTTTTATGTCGCGCCATTGTGCAGCAGTTGGTTCTCACGCTTCGCGCTCGATGATGTATTTATTTCGCGCTTCGCGCTCGATTATATATTTACCTCGCGGTACGCGCTCGGTCTTTATATTTCCGCACATTCTTACGCAAACCTTTTAAAATTAAGACTTAAAACATCCACCACTGTAATGTTGTGATTGTGAATTCTCTTTTGTTAAAAGAACTTAGCTCGAGGGTTTGAGATCACCTACGGCACGCGACTGACGGCAATCGCACTCCGAGCTCAGTCTTTGCATTTCTCCCGCATTCGTGGGCACACCTTTTAAAATCAAAGGTCAACGGGCCGAAAACTGTAATTTTGTGATTTTGAACTCTCTTTTGTTAAAGCTGTTTCGGCTTTAACGAACACATTCTCATCACGTATCTCGTGCTTCGCACTCGATTTTGTCCGAAATGTCAACTTTTCTACATTATATACAACACTTTTATATCAAATATGATACATTCTTTATGTAACTCTGCCTGGGATTGCTTATTAAAAAATTGCAAAATAAAGAGCAAATTGTATTTATTATGATTATTTTTATATTTGCTTCTTATTTTTCTTTAAATTGTATTCTAAGCTGCGCTGAAACATGTATTATTATGATAAATTTATACCATTACAATTCATAATATGCATAAAAATTAAATCATACTAATTCTTATTTCCTTGTTTTTATAATTTAAAAAATTTTTAATTTTGTTTTTTACAATTAAATAAAAACTACTGCGCATCTGCATAGGGTCTAATAAAGGTACATATATAGGGTGCTATACAGAATCCTATGTCCTCTTTCGTCTTTTCTGTCCTTTTTCCAAAAATTTAATTTTTTAATTTTTAATCTTATTTTTTACAATTGAAAGAAAATCTACTCGTCCTATCTAAAAATGATTAATAATAAATTTATAGATCTTTTCAGGCGAACATGTTTTGTATGTTAATTTTAGATTGTACCTTGTGTCTTTTGTTCAACAAAATTTAATATTTTTATTTTGAATGCTATTTTTACGTCCAAAGCCAAAACTACGTATCCTATCACAAATTATAGCTCTTTTTTAGATGAACAAGTTTTGTCATATTTTTTTCGTAGCTTGTGTCGGTACTCCAAAAATTTTTTATTTTTTATGTTCACTGTTGTTTTTTACGACTAAAACAAAACCTATACGTCCTTTCGAAGTAATTTATTAGAAATTTGTAGGTCTTTCCAGGGTGCGCAATTTCAGCTCATTCATTTTTTTCGTATCTTGCATAGCTGGACCAAAAAATGGAATTTTTGGATTTTTCGTTATTTTTGGTACGATGAAATTGGAAATTTTCAACTTTTCGACCAAATTAAAAAAGTTTTTATGATCATCTTGTAGGACTTTCAAAATTCAACGTTTTTCTTATCTTGACCTTTTTCATATCATGCGTTTTTTGGCTTAAAATGTTCATTTTAGTTTGTTTTTTCGGATTTTTAAAATGCTCTAACTCTGATAAATTTCTTTTTATAGAAAAAAGTCAAAAGGATAAATTGTTTGAGTTTCTGAGCACTATAAATAACCGGTCATAGAATTTTGAAATCTTGAAAAAATGTGGTTTCAAAAATATTTGATAGTAAAATTTTGAATTTTCAACTTTTTTGCCAAATTAAAAAAGTTCTTATGATCATCTTGTAGGGCTTTCAATAATCAACGTTTTCATTCTCTTGACTTTCTTTCATATGATGCGTTGTTTGGCTTAAAATGTGCATTTTAGTTTGTTTTTTGGATTTTGAAAATGCTCTAACTCTGATAATTTTCTTTTTACAGAAAAAAGTCATAGAGATACATTGTTTGAGTTTCTGAGTATTATGAATAACCGTACATGGAATTTTGAAATCTTGAAAAAATGTGATTTCAAACATTTTGAAAACGTGCTCACATTTTGAATTTTGATCCAAAATAGCTGGGTTACGAACTTGTTCTTTCTTTTTAGAACTTAAAAAAGTGTGCCAAAGCAGAATCCAATGTGATAAATTTTTTGAAAGTTATCGTGCCTACAGAATACAGACTACAGACAGACAAACACCTTCGTAAAAATCGTTTTTTCTGACTCAGTGGGTCTCAAAGCGTGGAGATTTGATGAAAACCGACAAAGTGAAATTTTACATAAAACCAATACCTTCTCATTAGGATGAGAATGTAAAAAGACCATTACATACGAAATTGCTCTGACTTCGATTATATAAACAGCAACACATTATTAAATTGAACAAAATTTAATTAAATTGTCGAGTTGGAGGAATATGAAACTTTCAAATATTTTAGATTTTAGCTTTACGATTTTTCACCGTGATAAATTGAAAAATTACCAAAAAAAACGTGTTTTGTTCATAAAATCAGATTTTGTGGGCGCATAGAAAATTTATAAACACAATTTTATTAATTTAATTTTTTTTCTTATTGGATGCAAATACATTATTTGATATTTCACGCGCATATTGTGTAGACGAGATGTTTGTCAATTTGCTATATTTCCCTTCAGCTGAGCAGGTAAGTCGAGAAACATGTTTGATAAAAATGGTTGAATATTGTCTGTCTCTCTCGTTGCTAAGTTTCTCTTTCTAACAGGTCAAAAATTTTACCAACCGAATCCTACCAATTTTCGGGTATGAGGTTGTCTTCATACTTGCCAGGGGGCACTAGACTGTATTTCCGATTTTCTTATAGATGTCACTGCAGTCATTGCCGTGCTCAGCCAAACCTACCGTTTCGCATTAAAACAAACATTAAAAAGGATTCAATTAGTATGATTTATTGGGATCTTGAAATCCTTAGTCATTTCAAAAATATTACAATTGAACTTTCGGTATAATATTTGCAATTGAAATTATTCCAAAAAAATTAGTCTGCCAGAGTATGATTACTTTAAAATAGCAAAGAAAACTAGTTGGTTTGTAATGGATAGTTACTAGTAGCTAAACTGGTGAATTAGCACATAAATACGACACCACACTGCCACCAACAGTTTGTTACAACCCATCTAGATAAATTCCTTATCAAATCAATCAAATCATCACATCGTCTACACTTGCAATTTAAAGTAGCGTGTTTTTTTTATTTGTATTATTTTGATTTCACAAGGCAGGAGTTTTGTCATGTTTTCTTTTGAAGTTAAAGAGTTTATATTTCGTAAGTTATCTTCTGGAATTTTTGCATTTTGAAATCTTCATGATTTCAGGTTGAGACTTTCAAGCAGAGTCAAGACTTCCGATGTTTATTATTCTTTCCTTTCTTTACTTTCTTCTAATGATGTGAAATAACGTTTAGAGTGAGTTTCCTCTAAAAAGGGCGTGACTCTGTTATGAAATTTTATCAGCATGTGTAGCTATCAGGCTACGCGAGTCTAAGAGCCCTTCGGCTGTATAAGTGTGGAGAGAGAGACAGGAAGGAGGGCAGGGAAATGTTGAATTTGATAAAGTTGCACTGAACCGTTGAAGCGTACAGTTTTCGCCTAATCGTGAGCCTGGCAGAGAGAAAGAGAGAGAGAGTAACTCGACTCCATAAAAATGTTTCAAGAAATAGTAGAAGGAAAAAGGGAGAGAAAAACGGTCATTTGCGCGGCATTTTTACGTTCGACATTAATCCTAAACATTCTTCATGCATACCCTTATTCTAAAGAAATGTTTCTCTTATTTCTAATTCTATTGGCATTCCTCGCGATGCAATCAAGGTTTCCAGCGTTTGTTTTGAAATATTACTCAAAATCATAAAGGAATTCTTCAGTTCATTCAAATTCGCCTTTTTCCTCATTGTCATCATTCTAAAGTGCTGACTTAAGGAGCTTGTTATGATGGCTCGTGCCACCGTTTAATCATAGGGTTGCATAGGGTTGCTGGTCCCTCATCGGGCGCCTCCCTAGGTTGCGGATAGGAGAACGCCTTCCAGATATGGGTCACTGAGGAAGAAATTATTAGAGAAGTATCGAGCCATAAGAGGGACATGTCAGAAATGGATGTCAAACTCATCGAGATATATCATCTCTTCGAAAAGCTGCATGAGACTATAAAAGAAACGAACGAAAGGCGTCATAGGAATTTCATCGAAAATGTTGGACGAACGGCCAGAATGAGGGCCATGACCCGAAAGGAGAAGACTAAGATGAGGAAAAACCACAGACGAAGCCGTAGTGGATGCCACTCCACGCGATAGGAAGCGAGAGAGGGAGACCACCCTGAGTCCCATGGAGGCTGGTTCCTCCAAGAAAACACGTAAGAAGCCGAGAAACCGCAACGTCTCAGCGCCTGCGACCTCGACTCCGAAGAAGGTGGAAAGAGAAGAGGAATCTGCATCGAGCGACACCAGAAGCAGAGGAAGATATGAAGAAGAGCTCGACCTGAGGCGGTTCTTCTCAAACCGGCCGAGGGTCTGAGCTATGCCGAGGTTCTAAAGGACCTCAAGATGAAGGTAAAGCCTGACGCCCTTTGCGTCAAAATCAAGGGGGTCAGACAAAC
This sequence comes from Belonocnema kinseyi, assembly GCF_010883055.1. Taxonomy (NCBI): domain Eukaryota; kingdom Metazoa; phylum Arthropoda; class Insecta; order Hymenoptera; family Cynipidae; genus Belonocnema; species Belonocnema kinseyi. Next base: position 136,856,128 of record NC_046664.1, on the reverse strand, counting down.
GAGAAAGGGCGAGTTCCTGGTGGCGAAGGGTATAGCGTGCGCGAGATCGTCCCCCGCACCGAGGTCGAGGTCTTGGACCTCGATACAACAGCAGACGCCGAAGCGGCCTTGAGACGCCACTTCGTAAACCAATCTGTCGAAAATGTAAGGATCAGCTTCACGAAAAGGCCCTTCAAAGGCAATCTGAAGGCTTTCATGGAGCTGCCAAAGGAACTTACTGCAAGGCTGGTGCGCGCAGGTCACCTGAAGGTGGGGTAGGTGTCATGCCGTGTAAGTAAATAGATGGAGGCCACGAGATGCTACCGCTGCCTAGGCTTCGGCCACATAGCAGCGAAATTCGAGGGTCTAGATAAGACCAAATCATGCTGGCGATGCGTTTAGAGAGGCAGCCTCGTTGAGGAAGCCTCTTAGACGTTAAAGCTAACATCCTAACTGGACAGGTCCAATAAGAAGACCAGATAGTCAGAAGAAGACCAAGTTGGCATAAAAGAAGAGGGATGAAGCAAGGCCAAACAAACGGCACCCCCTAAAGTAATGCGAAAGCGGTTCCGGGGGGCACTATGCCAAGGAGAAAGGGTGGTGGTTTTCAGTCGGTCGTTGGTAGCATCACTATAATGCTCAAATTAAGATTTTGATGTATATTCATATACATTCAGATCATTGTAATGATGCGATCAATATCCCGACACTACCGAGAAGTGCGTGCCTATTGCGGTGTATGATAGCACATTTTCCACCTTCCCATGCAAAAAAATCATAGTGTCCAAAAAACGTATAATTAATTCTTTACTCGAAAATAATATATGAATATTATTTAAGAATCCAGAATCAAATGCTTGTTTTTTTTTCGATGGCAAATGCTTTACAGGTAACAATTTATTTGAATGAAATTTATGTATTTGCCAAATTAAACAATGAATAATTTGTATACAAAATTTTAAACTTAGGCAAAAACTTATTGGCGTGTATACTCTTAAAAGATGAAAGCATTATTGAGATTGATTTGTAAATATTTTTCAGAAATTGTTATTAAAATAATGGTTATTTCAAATGGAATTTCTCATTAGAAATAAATTTTAACAACAATATATAAAAATTATTTTAGATTCAATGTAATAATAGCCCTCTGCAAATTTATTTGAAATAGAAATAAGTGTATTATAAGTAATATAGTGAAAATTGAGAGCGAAGTAGGTATAGTTACTACCAATAAAAATTGTAAAGTCTCCAAATGTTCGTTTACAAAACAATCGTGCAACTTTGTTGAATGAATTTGATCTCTATGAGAATAAGGCAGGCAGTGAATCAAGTTTTTTACATCATCTTAATCTTTGAGATTTAAATCCTTTATGCAACCAGTAGTAAAAATAAATGATTGATTATAAATTCAAAGGAAGGCATACCTCTTTTATCAACAATAATTATTTTAAATCATTCTTAATATCTTCATGTGTTTTGCAATTACTTTTTATTGAAAATAATTTATTTTCACATTTAATCATTTTAAATAAGCAAGGCAATGGTAATAAATATAGTTGCCAACGTAGCGCATGCGTAGTGCGTAAATATTGAAAATTTTGAAGCACTAAGTCTTCATCCAGTGTCTACTAGACTCTTAACAATACGAATTTGTAACTATATCCAGCTCTGCAAATTCTGGCAAACACTTAAAGATTGTTTCCCTGACTCCTATTTGAGTATCTCATTTCTGAGTCACTTAATTATTCAATTCAAGTCTTAGAAAACATAAAGAGTGTTTTTTTATAACAATTCCATGACTGTATACGATTTTATTGTAAACTGTCTGATAAAATCTCTATAAATGTTGTTCCTTGACTGTATTTGAAAACTTTAACGACTTTTCCTAGTTTTTCCATGAAAATTTATGACCCCTTCATAAAAAGTATACGAGAGTTTATAAAAATAATGGACCGTCCAAAAGTCAAACACCAATCTAGAAAATTATCCAATATTTTTTTCCTCGTGCTATTTGGCAACCCGTTGCTCTGAAGTCTTAAAATTTACACCATGACTTAATGAGCAACAGTACTATAATGTATGTGAATTTAAATATGATCCCATTACTTTCCATTTTTAGGTGCTATCACTTCATAAATAATGCCCCATTTGTAACTTCAAAAAATCGATTTCATTGAAATGAGGAAGTATTTCTTCGTATGTGGAAAACAAATTCAATGAATCGGGTTCTTCGTTCATCAGAAATTATTCGTTTGGCTTAATAATTTTCACGATAACTGTGAAGAAATAATTATACGTATTAAAGAACTATTATCAAACAAATGGTTTCTTGGATACGAAGCGAAAAGTGCGATAGCTCTGGGTGTCTCTCACATCACAGAGCATGCAGCTATGCAATGTAACCCCGTTCAGGGGCCACACTTGCATCATAGCACTCTAGCAAGTCGTGATTTAGTCGCTCCGTCCAACTAAAGGTCCCGAGATTCCGCCAAACCATCGCATTGACTCCATCTTCATTGACTCTCCAGATGTAGAGTAGTCGGCATTGTTAGCCGAGCCATTGTCAGGAGCCCTGCGCGTTCCATTTCTTTGAACCGCACTTAGTACAACTATGTTTAGTGTTGCCATTGCTGTTCCCACGAGAAGCTAGAGAAAGGGGTTCGTCCATCCTTGTAGAGCCCCGCATGCAAGGATAAGGCTGCGTACTCTGATAGGTCGCCCGGTATCCCAGAGTCACCGTTGCAGACACCTCACCCAGGTGCCATTAAGCTTTCGGCACGGTTTTTACACCTCAGCTTACGGGTTAATTCCTTCGCGACCACCTCTAGAAAATTGTACGCGACTGCCTATTACTTTTTGTAACGTTTTGAATATGGTTATAAAAATTAGTAGGCTGTCACGGACAATTATCCAGGAGTAGTCCCGAAGGAATCAACCCGCAAGCGGCGGATGTGTGAAAACCGTGCCGAAAGCTGAGTGGCACCTGGGTGAGGTGTTTAGAACGGTGACTCTGGGATACCGGGTGACCTCTCAGAGTACGCAGCCTTATCCTTGCAAATATATATATATATATATATTGAAGAAGTTACAGAAAATGATTTTTTGTGTGGCATTAGTACTTCGGTGTTGAATCCCGATCTTTAGACAATATCTTTTAATAGGAAGCGTCACACCCACATCAGCCCGATCTCCGCCTGTTTTTGCCAACTAGGGTTGTTCTTCTAACAACCGAACCGTAAAATAACTCGGGTCGCGGATGGGACACGACACGGTAAAGAACTAGAAAATCAACTGTCAACACGAGAAAATTAACAGGTGGTAAACATTGGTTAAATGTCAGCGAAGTCAGTCGTCGTCAAACACCGTAACAGGAAGGGCCGGTCGACACTAGCAAGGCGCGGTAATTTCGCAGTCAACGACGAGTGGCAGCTCCAGACGGACCATCGGGTAACACCGACTGAACTCTGCATCTCCGCGAGGGAAAGCGACCACTCATCGGGCGACATCTCAGACAGCCATCTTGTCACTAGCAGCCAAACGACCAATAGCAACCTCATTAGTCCGTAGAACAGAACCAATCGGTAGGACTGACTCTTCTACGGAGGCGCGCATTAGCGGCGGCACCTAATGGGACCCGTCCCGTTGAAACCAGCGAGTCAACGGAGCCAAAGCAGAAATTCCATAGTTAAAGGAAAGACCACAACGAAGGCCGGATTTTCGTGACTTGTAATCGTGGCTCGACGGTATCCGTAACTCCCGGAAAGACCATTTTGAAACAGAATCAAGGATGAATAAAGAGAAAAAAAAGAGAATTGGCCTTGTAGCTTCAAGGTATGTAATCGACTCATTAAATTCTTCCCGCGAGTGATGTCAGCCGCGATTTCCCGTCCTCGCGTGGTGCGACCACGCTCAACCGCGTGGTATTGCAGTGTCACTTTCTCTCAGGGTAGTTGGCGCGGCTCGAGAACCGCGCGTGATGGACGTTTCATAGCGAAAGTGCACACGCGGGGGTGTCGGGCGGCCATATGGGGCTGGCTGTTGGTTTTCAAAGATAAATTCTAAACGTTTCTGCCGACGTGTCTCATTTTGTGTAATTTGCTTGAGTGATTAAAATAAATATGGTAATCTTTGTAAATTTCATTAAGTGAAGGTCGACGTTTAATCGCGAAAGGTGGTACTCTCTCTCTCTCTCTCTCACTCGATCGATCCCACCCCTGCGGCATTTTTTAATTAGAGTTTCCGTCCTGGGCTTCTCTTGGCCAGTTTAGAAATCAGGAGAATTGGAAAACTCGGTTATAATACACATTCTGGAAATATGTTCGCCTATCCAATAGTACTTAATCCACAAATTTATAGGCCAGGATTACCACACCTCCCTAATAAAGGGGCTTGAATTTTCGACCCCAAAGCTTGCTCGTGTAACTTCAAAAGCCTGTAACTTAGTTTCTAATAACGCTATTTAATTTTTTTAGATGGGATTTCGAAACTGCTTTATACATGCCTTAATTCTGTATTGTTATTTATAGCAACAAAAACTTATCAATTCTTCAAATAAATTAATTGTTTATTTAAATTTTTTGACAATTTAGAGTTCTTCGATTTTTTTATTCCAGTTGCAAAAGAAAGCATGCCTTTTTTCTATAAAGAAAAGCAAACGAGAAAATGGAGAAATTAATGTTTAATAAGATACAGGGCCGTATGTAAAGAGAAGTCCTGGCGCTCTCGCTTGGGCCTCTAGCTTCAGCATACCGCAAAACAGTTTTCGAATATACTAGTTTTGTTAACTATTGACGAATATTTAGAATTAGCTTAGGTCATTAAAAAACCTATTTAAAAATCTTTAATTCTTCGTTTTAAAGAAGTTTATTCTTTTTAAAATTTGTTTTAAAAAATTGGTTACATCAAAACTAAATGTAGTTTTCTTAAAATCAATGATTTTTTTAAAACTGCAATTTTTATTCAGACAATAATTGTTCATTTATTATACAGATTTAAATATAAATACATAATTTAACCATTGTCTTACGTATAATCTATCTTTATTAAAATAAATTGATTACTAAGGTATTAGTAATTATAGCCTGTTATTAGCTTAGGTACTATCAAGTCATACCTTGATCTTTGTCCCCCCCTTGATTCCCATAATTCTAGGTGCTTGATTTTTGTGAGTCCTTTTCCCCTTCACAATTCCAGGTGCTTGATTTTTGTGAATTTCCTTGCCTCCCACAGTTCGAGGTGCCTAATTTTTGTGAGTTACCTTGCCTTTTAGAGTTCAAGGTGCTTGATTTTTGTGAATTTCCTTGCCTCTCACAGTCCGAGGTACCTGATTTTTGTGAGGTACCTTGCCTTTTAGAGTTCAAGGTGCTTGATTTTTTGAGTCCCCTTGCCCTTCATAATTCGAGGGTCTTGATTTTTGTGAGTCCGCTTGCCTCTCACTGCACGAGGTGCTTGATTTTGGTGAGTTCGCTTGCCTCTCACTGCACGAGATGCTTGATTTTCGTGAGTTCGGTTGCCTCTCACTGTACGAGGTGCTTGATTTTTTTCAATCGACTTGCATCTTAAAATTTGAGGTACTGGATTTTTTCAGTCTCCTTGTCTCTCAAAATTTGAGATGCTTGATTGGTGTAAGTTCCCTTGCCTCTCATTGTTCGAGGTGCTTGATTTTTTGAGTCACCTTCTCTCTCAAAATTCGAAGTGCTTGATTTTCGTGACTTTCTTTGCCTCTCACTGTTCGAGGTTCCTGATTTTTGTAATCCCCTTGCCTCTTATAATTCGAGGCGCTTGATTTATTGAGTCTTCTTACCTCTCACAATCCGAGGTACTTGATTTTTTTGAGTTCCCTTGCCTCTCACAATTCGAGGTGCTTGATTTTTTTGAGTTCCCATGCCTCTCACAGTACAAGGTGCTTAATTTATTTAAGTGTCCTTGTCTCTCACAGTTCGAGGTGCTATATTTTTGTGAGTGTCCATGCCTCTCAAAATATGAGTGATAGTACCTAGGCTAATAACAAGCTTTAATCACTAATACTTTAGTAATATATTTATTTACATAAACACAGCTTACACGTAAGGCAATGGTTAAATAATGTATTTATTTTTCAATCTGTATAAGAAATTAACAATTATGGTCTGAATACAAATTGCAGTAGTAAAAAATAATTGATTTTAAGAAATTTACTTTTAATTTTAAAGTCACAACTTTTTTATAGAAAATTTTAAAAAGAATAAACTTTTTTAAACTAAAAAGTAAACATTGTTTAACAGGTTTTTTAAATGGCCTAGACCAATTCTAAGTATACGTGAATAATTAACGAAAGTACTACATTCGAAAACTCTTTTTCGGTATGCTGGAGTGTGACGCCGCACAGTGGGACGAAAATCACGACTCTAGACAGATTGATTTTCCGACTACAGTTTTCATCCGATTCAAACATTTTTTTTAAATTAAAGAATATGAAAATCCGCGTAATCTTACCAGAGCATATATTCAAATTGAGGCTGTATTTTTTTTCTTGACAAAAATGACCAAAAAAATTTGTCTTTCGAAATGTACCATTTCCAAGACAATACTCAGATTCATTCCCAAATACCCAGCATGAGTAGAGGAACTATTCATTACAATTTTCTAGTACCGTAGGATAAATTAAAAAATGTATTTAATGGGTTATAAACAAATAAGTGGATGAAAATGGTTTCATATGGTTTTACGGTGTATGGTTCCTTGATTCTCACTGGATTTCCTCAATTGGTCAACAAAAATAATTTTTATGTCATACCCGTGAGGATTCACGAATAAACAATTATTATTATAAATAAATAAAGAAAACAATTTTGGGCTTCAGCTATTGGTGACGAAAAGAATAGTAATTTTCCATGGAATTAGCTCCATAGAGCTCGTGAATGATACTTAGTTATCATATTTGCTCATATAATAACAATTCGCAATTGTTCAAACGATCTTAGTTAACAATTGCATTATTCCTCTAATTTTCGTCACATTAACTCCGTTCTTTGGATGTATTTAATTGTTAATGACTGATCTTCGAATAACGTAAGGGGATCTGGATGAATAATAACAACTGCCCTCGTTATAAACAATTTCATGAACAAGTACTCATCTTTTCTATTCGTCATGGAATGAATAGCGTTTATCACCCTGAATCAACTGCAGATCACTAATTGATGATAGCCATTCATTATTTTCGATCCTCCGATAAAAATTGTTGATTATTTAAATAAATGTAATAAACAAGTACACAGTTTGGCCAATTTTCGATATTCTTACTTCGTTTTCAGAACTGGATTTACTATGAATGACCAATTTTTTAAACCCAATTGTTATCGGCATGAACAATTTCATGAGTATAATATTAATATTAATTCGATACGCACATCAGACTTTACGTCTGTTTCAAAAGCAAAACTTCTGCTTCTGGATGCAGTGGTCTTTCTGGCTTGAGGGGATTTGAGATAATGTAATATGTATTTAAATACAATCGAAGTTTATTGGAGAAAATATATAGAAAAGAACTAGAGAATCTGAGTTGATCGCTTGCTAGCCACAGCACAAACAGTACAGTTGTCCGAGTTCTCCGCTACTCGCAATCGAGTCTTCCTGCTCGAAATGGGGGCGAGCCCACACGAAGGCGAAGCCACGAATCAGACTACGAGCTCGAACGGGATTTTTCCAATTGAGTGCGAGCTTTGACTGGATTTTTCCGGTTGAGTACGAGCTTTAATTAGATTTTTCCCGTTGAGTATGAGCTTAAACTTGATTTTTTTAGACAAACTGTGTATTTGTTTATTACATTTGTTTAAATAATCAACAATTATTATCGGATGATCGAAAATAATGAATGGGTATCATCAACTAGTGATCTGCAGTTGATTCTGGGTGGAAAACGCTATTCATGCCATGACGAATAGGAAAGATGAGTAATTGTTCATTAAATTGTTTATAACAATGGCAGTTGTTATTATTTATCAAAATCCCATAACGTTATTCGAAGATCAGCCATGAACAATTAAACACATCTAAAGAACGAAGTTTGTGTGACGAAAAATAACCGAATAATGCAATTGTTAACTAAGATCGTTTGAATAATTGCGAATTGTTATTATATCAGCAGACATGATAACTGAGTATCATTCACGAGCTCTATGGAACTAATTCCATGGAAAATGACTACTCTTTTCGTCACTAATAGCTGAAGCCCAAAATTGTTTTCTTTATTTGTTTATAATAATGATTGTTTATTCATGAATCCTCACGAGTATAACACAAAAATTATTTTTGTTCATCAATTGAGGAAATCCAGTGAGAATCAAGGGACCATACACCGTAAAACCATATAAAACCATTTTCATCCACTTATTTGTTTATAACAAATTAAATACAATTTTTAATTTATTCTACGGTACTGGGAAATTGTATTGGATATTTCCTCTACTCATTCTAGGTATTTAGGAACAAATCTGATTATTATCTTGGAAATGGTACTCTTGAAAAGTCAAAAAGTTTGTTTTCATTTCACTTTTTCTTTAAAAAACCATTTGAATCGGATCAAAACTGTAGTCGGAAAATCAATTTGTCCAGAATCGTGATGTTCGTCCCACTATGCGCCCGAGTGCGAGCGCCAGGACTCCCGCTTAAAACCGGCCCTGTACCTTATTAAAAAATTAATTTCTCCATTTTCTTGTTTGTCGTTCTTCATAGTAAAAAGGTCAAGCTTTCTTTAGTGAGAACAAAAAATCGAAGAACCATAAATTACGACAAAATTTTAAAAAACCATTCATTTCTTTTTTAATTAATAATTTCGTTGTTGGTATAAATGATAATATAGGATGAAAATATGTATGAAGCAGTTTCCAGCGTGAAAGGAAAGGACGAAAAAAGGCTTGAGAACATGGAGGGCAGGTCGGAAATGTAAGTAGTTGACAGGGGAGAGGGCGAGAAGAAAGTTATTTGGGAGAGGGTAGAGAATATGATAGAAGAGAAAGTGGGAGAGCGTAAAAATTAAAAGGAGCAGAGAGCGGATAGGAAAAGGATAAGGGCAATTAATTTAAGAATGGGGAGAAAAGAAAAGGGAGATAGGAGAAATAACATTGGGATAAGAGGATTGAAGCTAAAGAGCGGGCAAGAAATGAAGGGGATGCAATAGCTTCTACAGAGCACAGGGTGGATTAAAGGCAAAGCAGGGAAAGTTAGGCTGCAGGGGAGAAAGGAGAGAGGAGTGGCTGTTGTGGAATTGGAGAGTTGGGAAGAAAAGTGGGAGGCAATGCGAAACAAAAAAAAAAGATAAAGGATAAGAAGGTTTTCATTGATCATAATTTGATAAGGAAGAAAAGGGATGTGCAGAGAATGCTGAAAGACAGGGCTAGGAGGGAGAAGAAAGAGAAAGAGGTGCTGAAGGAAGTTCAAGGGAATTTGTTTCGTGGAAAGTAGAGGGATAGGTGTAAAGCAGGGTGAAACAGTGGAAAGGTGCTGTACTAGAACGTAGCAGAGATAGAGAAGAAATATGAGGATTTATAGAGGTATATTCAGGAATCTAATGTAGTGGTACTGATAGAGACGTAGGTAGAGAGAAAGGAATGGGATAGAGTAGAGCCAAAGTTGGCATGGCGGTATAGGTGAAAGAGTTGAAGACAATGGAGAAAAGGGGAAATGGAGGACGAGTATAACTGGAGAAAAAGAGAACATGGGAAGATGCTAGAAAGAAAAAAACAAAGTGAAAAGGAGAAAAATAAGGCAAAAGTAGAAAAAGCGATCAAAGAAGGTTGGATGTGGGATGTAACAAATAGGGATAGAGGGCAAAGGAAGGGCGCTAATGAAGAAATAGAAATGGAGAAATAAACGGATTATTTCAAGGGTCTATTAGGTTGGGAGCAGAATAAGATCAAAGGGGAAAAGTGAAAGATAGTCTAAGGAGAAATGGAACGAAATAACAAGAAAATAATATGAAGCAATACATAGCTTAAAAAGGAACAAGGCGACAGAAGAAGATGAGATGGAGAACGAAGCGACGAAGTATGGAGGAGAAGATGTCAGAGAAGGCTTGTGGAAGATCTGCAACAAGGTACGGAATGGAGAAGGGTGTCCAGAAGTGTGGATGACAGGACTGGTGGTACCACTTGTCATAAAATAGGAGGGAAAGAAGGTAAAGAAGTACAGAGGGATCACTCTCGTGCCATTTGCCTACAAAATGTATGCAGAAATTTTAAGAAAAAGGTTAGACAGTCAGATAGAGGAAAGAGAAAGTATTCCACTCAATCAGACGGGTTTTAGAAAAGGGACGGGAACTACAGACAACATCTACGTACTCAACTACTTGGATCACAGAAATTTACTGAGAAAGAGGGAAACTAGTAGTATTGTTTGTAAATTTCAAAGCAGCATTTGACTCAGTGAACAGAAAAGTGCTATGGCAGGCAATGACAGAGAGGGGTGGAGAGAATAAAATAAATTTTTACTGAAACTAGGATTAGGATGAAGTTAGGAAAGAAAAACTGGCAGGTTTTCGGGACAGGAAGAGGTCTAAGGCAGGAGTGCCCGTTGAGTCCGTTACTATTTAATATGCTGATAGCAAACTTAGAGGAGAAGCTAAAGGAGAAAGGGGAAGGAAGAACGGTTTTGGGTGATAGCAAACTACTCTCCAGCATATGCGGACGGTGTAGTTCTGTTAGCAAATGATGAGAACGGGATGAAACTAATTATAAGTATCTTCGAAGAGTATGTGGGAGCAAAAGAGTTGAAGGTGAACGTGAATAAGAAAAAGGTGATGTGCTGCAGAAATATAAATAGCAAAATAAATTACGTTTGGAAGATGAACCGACAAAAAATGGAAATTGTGGAGTTCTGTTACCAAGAATTTTCATTTGAGGCGGAAGGGGGAAACGAGCAGCAGGTGAGGAAAAGAATTGCATGTGCAAGTAAATTGATGGGCCAAGTATGGGATATAAAAAAGAGAAGGTTTAATGACGATTGGAGGATGAGGGTCTGGTTGTTTGACGCGTTGTTTTGGACGGTGTTTTGTTATGGAGTGTAAGTCTGAGGATAGAAGGAGGATAGGAAAGTAGGAAGCATGCATGAGAGACTTCTGAGATGTGTAATGGGGGTCAGATAGATTTATCCAGGACACATGTTAAGAGAAGAGTTCAAAAGCAAAAAAATGGTAACTAAATAAATTAAGAGAGCCTGGATGATTGAAGAGAAGCTCAAAAGTCGAGAGGAAAGCAGAATAACACAAGTATGTTTGAGCAGAATTCGAAACAATGAGGCGAAAGGTAATTCGAGAATTTAAAAATGGGAGGAAGAAAGGAGAAAAATGAGAAGGGTTTGCAATATACGAGAAGAAGTTATGGAGTTGCAAGGCACAGAGTTAGAGCTATTAGTAAAATAACGAGAAGAGAGATGGTACAAGATTATATATTCGAGGTACAATAGATGGTATATGATGGTCAAAGGTTTGACAGAAAAAGAATATCTGCAAAAAATAAAAAAGGAAGAAAAATGGAGTAGGGTTGTATAGTTGAGAATGGGAGAAGGGGTAAGAGCATGTAGATATGGGATGGATGAAGAGGAGAATCTATGTAGAGTATGTGAATACGAAATAAAGTCATGCGCATATGTATTAGAGTAATGTACATGAGAGGAATATGGAGAGTTGAGTGCGGATGAGTGTGTAAGATGGATTGGGATGTGGCTGAAGAAATTGGAAGAAGTAAGGGAAAGCAAGGGAGTAGGGAAGAGACAAGCGGGTATCCTGAAAAAGGACAGTAAAAAGCAAAAATTGATTGCAATATCGTGGAAACTGCATTATTATGGTAAGAAGAAACAGAAGCCCCGGAAGATCGCTAATTTTTAGAATTACTATTATTCTTGATTATATTACGTAATGCGAAATAGTAGTATATGAATAGTAGTTAAGTTAGACTAAGTATTTAATTGTAAATATATGTATAGGGAGCGGAAGCTCTCAAACCCGTAAAAGGAAGAGATTAAATACATACATACAATTAAAAAGTAGTTAATGTATTCTATCTATAAACTATACTCATAAACATAATTCCATGTGTTCTATTTTATTTTATTTTTGTAGTTATCAAAAAAACTGCTTTAGCATATTAAGATTGTTTAAACAAATAGACATATATTGAACATTAAAATAAATGTATAAAAATGAGGTAATTATTCAATAAAACGTAGCACAGTATACTGATTTAAAAATAAAATTGATATCTGGGGCTCAATTTTTAGAAATGTTGAAAATAGAGAATAAATAATTGTATAAATAATTACATAATTTAAAAAGATTATTACTACAAACAATGAAAAACAATTATATTTCAATCATAAAATGCGATTATCTTTTACATTTTTTTGGGAATAAATAATTGTTCAAAAAATTTACATTTGCTCAAACAATTGAAAATTCTTTAAACAGACATGGGAAACACTGAAATTGTCCATTAGTAATTATTTGAATGAAAAAGACGACGGAAATTGCTGAAAAGTAAGAATAATACGTCAAATGTAGTTTTTTGATTTTCGGTTATGTTTGTAACACAACTATTTCTACTTGTGGGTGGTATTTTAGTAAATATAATAAACTCTCTTAACAGAAATAGCAGTAAAAATTCCAAAAACTGCACATTCTATGCGCGATGAAAATTTATTTATTTAAACAATTATTTTTTTTATTAAAAATGATGAAATGTTTATTTTTAATCTATAATAAACCTCCGTAATAGAAATGTCAGTAAAAAATCCAAAAAATGCACACTTTATGGGTGATGGAAATGTATTTATTAAAAAAATTATTTATTTATTTATCAAAAGTGGATGATTATTATTTTGAATTTGATAATTAAATAATGTATTCATTATTACTTGACTTAAAAACTTATGTATTAAGAAAATGGTAGTGGTTTTGTTCCGCGGTGCCATGTAGTAGGTATATATTATTTAGTAGGAACATTTTTTTTAACTTAAGCAGAATTAGGTCCTCTTTCATTTATCTTCTTAAAACTTTATCGTGTGACGAAGACGCAGCGTTGTCGATGGTCTAGCGGCTTCAATTCTTGCGTTAATTGGATTTTGTATAGATGCAAATGAAGATCCAGGTGTGAAATCTAGTGTAAACTGATTCGGGAAGTACCCAATTCCTGAGAACGGCGCTTGGTGGATGTGCTTGGCTCGTCACGGACGCTTTCACTCAAAGAGGTTATTGTTTCTCGAGTACGAACTGGAAGAGCATGTTCATATTCTCTACGACCTTCCACCGAACCAGTTTCCATAATACGAGTAGTAATCTTCCGAATTCCAGACTCTGATAGCTGTCTATACCGACTAAAAGTTGTCAGAAGTTTGCGAAATGCTTCTTTTGCAGACCGACTGTTTTCGTAGTAAGTTTGCACTATCAAAACACGTTTTTGCGTCGTCAACGATTCCATCTTTACAAATAGCATAGTTTTTACATTTTGTATGTGCAGAAAGAAATACAGAACCTACAAATTGTGTGTCATTGATCCATAGTTATCCATCAGTTATCATCAAGCATTTGTTGAATACAAAAGCCTAAAAAGTGAAGTGAAGTGCACATTGATAAAGACCTTTGAAATATTTTTTAACCGTTTACGTGTTTTGTGCAATTTAAGATAAAATTTTTTTCGAACATTCTAAAAAAAGTTTATTACGAACATCAACATATTCCACCTGTGAACTGAAGATAGGAAACCTCGTGCCTGTTGAAAATCGGTTAGTGCAAAAAGATTGTTCAGATTTATGACGATGCCTATAAAATATTCAGAATACAATTTTCATAAAAAGACAATTTTCAGAAATAGAAAAAGTGAAATACGAAGAATTCTTTGGAAAAAATTAGTGCTCAAAGCGGATAGACATAAAGCGGGTGGAAGTGGAACCACTAATGATGGCAATACTGCTTGGGGAGCTTTCGAGTATCCTCAATTGCTACAGGGAACAAAATCTGTTCATAAGGGGGTACCAGATACTGTGCCAGATATCTACCCTGATATCTGATATCTACCCTGAGACCAGATTTTTTCCCGTGTAAGTACATGCTTCCGACTAGATCATCATATACTTTTCAACTTCAAAAACATCTCAATAGCATTATCCATTCAACTTCCAATACAACATCTTCTTTTTTACAAACTATGCCAACCCTACTGCTGAAATATCCATAGAAGACTACTTTTGGTACCACATGTCACAATCGGTTCACAAGATTATTATCCATGGTGCACACATTGTCAACAATAGTTTATTATCTGTAGGAATATTTGGAGAAGAAGCCTCTGAAGCAAGAAATAAGCATTACTAGAAATACAGATATGGTCACAGCATTAAAAACAGTCGTTATACAAATCTTTACGATTTCTTTTATAGGAGGACTGACACATCTGACCAAAAAGTTTCTTCTTTTAGTCTCAAAGTACGACTTCAGAAATTCGACGTCTGCTGTGTACAATATTTTCAATTTTAATTAATTTTTAACACTGATTCTCTCCGAGTACACGATTAAGTACGATTTAAGTAATATTACAATAATAGTAATAATAATAAAATTAATTTTTAACATTGAATCTCTCAGAGTAAACTATCTCGATAACTAAGAACAATGAATCTTTGCGAATAAGGGCGTAGACATCAGTTTGTAAAAAGTAAGTAAGAATAATTTCTATTCTATATTTCGATATTTAAAGGACCATGGGTTTTTACATGTCTGCAAAAATCTGCAGATATTGTTATTTTCAATAAGAAATTTATGCGATTATTATTAGTATCCTATAAAGTCAGAATAGTTTGTACAATAATTAACTTTTTATAAGATTCTACGTGATGCACAATTTTCATATGTGTTTCGCGCATTACAGCACAACAAGACATGTAAATGTTTCAATGATTATTTTTTTTTATTGAAAAATTATTATCAATTATCATCAACGAGGCATCCTTTTATCACTTTCCACAGTTTTCTTATTCTGAGACCAAGTAAGACATGCAAAGAAACAACTAAAAAAAATAAATAACACAAGTTGCATTTTTATTCCAATTAAAAATTCCACCAAGAGGAGTGCAACTTTACCGACAGTGCACATTCTTGATAGTACGATCAAGCACAACTGAGCGATCAACGCCAAACAGCTGTGAGTCGCCTTGTACTCTATTCACGTATTATGCCTAAATATTTTACTCTCATTTTTTAGCTGCTACTCGATTTGTTTCGAAAAAGTAGGCAGAAGGCGCTTATCCCACAACCGTGAAACCCCTTTCGGTGTCGGGGAAATCTTTATAGTGAATTTTTAAAACTTCAAAACCGAATTATCATCGACCGCTGGTAAGTTTTCAGTGTCTCATAAATTTCGCCATTTTTGTGCGCCCCGTTTCAACATCCTGAATGATGTTACGTTCAAATTCTTTGTATTTCTTTCCTTATAAGAGTATATTTGTGAGAGGCGTAGAGACTCACATCAAAAAGCACCCCGAAAAAGAATTTGATTTAAAACAAATAATTTATGCAAACTTCGATTGCCATATTGGATCCGCGATTTTGAATTTCGAAGTTTTGATGATGGATCTGGAGTCAGCAAACAAAAATCAACTCGAATATCAGCTTTATGAAAAACAGTTAATTTGTTTAAAATTATGTCACCATATTGAATTCTCCATTTTGAATTTCAAATTTTGGTGATGGGTTTGGAATTATTGACCCAAAAAACTAATATAAAATGAGTTCTATCAAAAATAAATACAGTTGAACTCTTCTGTAGCGCCGACTTTAGGGCTGACGGTGGGTGGGAACTAACTCATTATAGCCGGCTCCGCTTTTGTTTTTTTACGCCTGAGTGCTCGGCTGAGCAACAACCGCAGACCCCGCGCACCTCCTGATACATCTACCTACGGTGCGGTGTCAATTCTCGGCAGGGCTATAGAAGGGAGGACTATTGAAGAGTTTCACTGTAATTTTAACAAGAATTAGTGGCCATATTGGATCCGCCATTTTGAATGTCGAAGTTTGATGATAGATCCACAATCAGGAATCCAAGAATCAAATAGAAAATGATTTTCATACAAAATTTATAATTAAAAAAAATTGTGGTCGCCATATTCGATCCGACATATCGAATTTTTAATTTTTGATGACGAATTTCAAATCAGCGACCCAAAAAACAACTAGAAAATGAGTTTTATGAAATTTAAATAATTAAAAAATTTTCGTCGGCATATTGGACACACCTTTTTAAATTAAAAATTTTTGATAATGGATATGGAATCAGCGACCCAAAAAACAACTAGAAAATGAGTTTTATGTATCTTGGATAGATTTGTTATTTTCTGCAAATTTTGATGAGCTCCTTTCCCACTGTGCACAACTGATAGTTGCCGATTTAGGATCAGTACTTCTCCAGATGATCCTCATCAATATATTTACGTACCTACCAAAGGTATAGAGAGAGATCACACAGTAAGGGACAATTACCAGTTGTACGTTTCTAATGATGTCGAAAGGTGGCAAATTAATTGGCAAGAAAAATGCTATAGTTTTGCATGCTCTTTTTCAAAAGAATTCTGTTCAGCGGCGTGCTTTATTAAAAATTCAGTGGTGCATCCCCAATAAAGAGTCAGTTTACCAGCAAATATGGAATATCCTAGATAAATAATACTTATTTCAAGTGACCAAGTCGATAAAATTCAATCGCGAATGGGAATTTTAAAGCAGCCAACTATTAGCACTAATACAAAAATTATATCTTCAATACACGGTTTAACTACATAAACACTTGGAAATAACCTTCGTAGAGTAGATTCCAAAATGAGTCGTATGTTTTTTACAACTTCTCTAAAGGATGAACGTGAAAAGTGAAAAATATATAGTCAACTATTACAAAAATTTCTCTTCTTTGTTGATAGGGATAGAAAACCACCTATTGAGAATAAAGATCAAAACGAAACTCCATACAATCAATCAACCGATAGACAATTTCTATCTGTAGAAGCCATTACAGGATTAGTGCCCAAAACTTTGGAATCAAACATTATCTTATTTCACAATTATTTAAGAAGACCGAATATTACGAGTATCATAAAATGGGATAAAAGTGGTTTAGTTTTCATTGGCGGGCAGCATATTTAAGATCAAAATATTACAGATCTCGTTAACTATGCATTAAGACACGGATAAAAATATTCGTTCCAGCTAGTATAAATCATTTTGCTAATTTCCTTCAAGAGTTTGGTATACCACGGGACATTTCGTAAAATAGGGAATGCTGGAGAGTGCAAACATATAAGCAGCTGGGGCGGGATATAAGTAATAGAAGATAGTAATAGATAGATGATAGTACAGATGAGGCTGGTGATATACACAGAATTCGATAAACTTCTAATATAAGAACTCGTGCAAGGACTCGTAGCAGAATTAGAAAAGACCCAGGACCCAGTCAGCGTGGATCAGGATTAATAACAAAGAGGTGGCCTTTTATTCTAAGGTAAAGCTGTTAAAAGGAATATACAACAATCCCGGTCGTCGAGCCTCTTACAGTGGCGCAGAAAAAATATTTGGTCTTGGGCGAGAAAAAGTAACTAGCGCAAAAGTACTTGAGTGGTTAAAGTCAGAAGACACATTCACGGAACACTTAATCCTAATTTTAAAGGAGCCGGAGTAGATCGAACTCTCAAAGAACGCAAATAGCGTTACATTACACATGTTAATAATCTAAGATATTTTGATGTATTGCAACAAATTGTGGATACTTAAAATAATCCGAGACACTCCAGTATCAAAATGGCACCGGTTAAAGTTACTGTATACAGTTCCTCCAAAGCTTCGTAAAATATTCAATCGCGATTCAATAAAGAAAAAAATGTCCGCAAAAAAGGACTGTATTATTATAGCAATCTGTTCACAGTGGCCCGGCTCTACTAATATTCAATAAATAAGATACAAACTGCGTTTAGAGTTCAAATGATGCATGTTAAATGATAAATTTGATTTTTTCCAAGACCAATGTACAAAATAAAAATACAATGCTCTCTTATTTTTATTTAGTTTATAATTAGTTTTTTTATGGACTTTTTATATAATAATAAACATAGATTATCTAATATATATTAAGGGTTAATTTTTTTTTTTTTAATTAAATTTTTTATAACATAAGCCAGAGAGATGTGGCTTGGGAGGAAGCCTGGGGAGATCTGACTTCTTGGAAGAAAAAAAGGGGTGGGAATAAGGGGGCATAAACCATCGCCTCCTCTTGTAAGATCCAATGCACACAAGCCAGGGGCCTGTGCGGCGAAGCTACGCTGGTCGCACTTTTTACATTAATGATCTCCCCGAAGAATAATCGAACCGGAAGCAGTTGTTGTTCGTTACCCCTTGGGGCATTATTACACAATCTGAGAGAAATTTGACATTACTGGTAGTTAAATGTACGTTTTTTATGTGTGGCAAAAAATCCGGCGATCAAAAAAACCAGAAACCTGATAATTAACTTTATAAGAGTTATAAGTTTCTTTAATGTACTCTAAAATGTATGATACACAGAAATAAGTTATAATTGGTCGGGTAAACATTTTATACATTAGGATTGCATAAGCAGGTTTTATACTCGAGTGTCTATTAATAATAGGGTCAAGGCGCGACATAACCTCGATGGCTTTTCCCATAATTTCCTGGATATGCTCCTTCCAATTAAGACGTTTATGAAGTTTACCTCCGAGGTATTTTATGGAGTTTTTCCATTCTATTGGTTAAATTGAACATTTTGTATGGATCTATTTTAGCTGGCCTTCTGACTAAGAAAAGAATTGATTCAGACTTTGCTACGTTTATTTTTATTCTACAGAATTCAGGTGATGCCTCAATGACATCAAGGGCTTTGTTCAGTAATTTTAAAATTTCTGGAACTGACCAGGAGGAAGTGAATAACGCTATGTCCTAGAATGCAGGCTTGGGGCACACCCGCTCGAATGATTTCCTTTTTTGAAAGTGTCTGGCCTACTTTGACTGAGAATTTTCTGTTGGACAGGTAAGAGTGTATAAAATGGAGAGCAGTCCTACATGCCAGATACTATTAAAAGTTTCTTCTATATTGATGAAACCAGCTCCAGTATGTCTTTTCCATTGAAATTTCAGATAATGGCTTCGGTGAGCTTGAGCATCATGTGCTGCGTAGAGCGACCTTTTCTAAGACCGTATTGTTGCGGTTTAAGGATGCTGTTTTCCTTGATGTTGTAGTTTACGCGAATAAGAATGATTTTTTCAATGATTTTACTCATTGTACTTAATCGACTAATAGGCCTGTAGCTATTTGGATTATATGGATCATTGTCTTTTATCTGAAAAATTTAAATGTGACCTATTTTCCAAGATTCTCGAATGTAGCTTAGTTAAATGCAGGCATGAAAGATAAGTTTTAGGAGAGTAAGACACGAGGCAAGAAGGCTTTTAAGAACTAAGTTTGAAATTGAATCAGAAATGAGTGCTTTGTTACTTTTAGTATTTTGAATGTGTGAATTCATAATAGGTTATTTTATTGAAATTAGCTGTGCTTGGGATTATGAGAAATTCGGAAAAAATTTTTTTCACAATGTGTTGCGGGTCAGGTGGCTCGTCATGCGAAGTTACTTTCATAATTTTCTGCCAGAAGATTCTGTTCAGCAGATTTGCTTTGTCATTTAGCTTCGTTAGGGCTTTAGTCATACGATATAGAGTTATGTTAACTTAAAGTACACCGACTTTTGTATCCCACTTTTATACCTTTGCTCTTGAATTTGGATTGCTAGAGTTTTACGAAGACGGTTTATTATGTTTTTAAGGATACAGCTTTTAGTTCTTTAATAAGTTTAACAGAGTTTATTACGAGGGTGGATAATGTCTTCAATTTAGGAGACGAGAGGTGGATCGTTTATGTTAAGGATTGTCTGGGGGACTTAAGTGTGGATGGCAGTTTTTATGCTAGAGGTCAGGTTAGATATGGTGTAATCAATGTGAGTAATGTTTCTTAGTTTAGGTTCAAATTTACCATGTGTTTCTAGGGTCTAGTTGAATGTTTGCGAATTTGCTTTCTTAAAATTATAGCAAGACGCGACGGGGGCTTCTTCACAGTTTATGAAAAGGTTTATGGGCACTGGTCGATGATCAAGCAGGTCAGATTTATGATTGGCTTATACTGGCCGTTTGTGAATTTAAATAATTGTTTTGCGGTTTTGTAAATTGTTCTGCTATTCCAAGATAAGTGTTTAGCATTCAGCTCAAATGCTGGGATCGTCGAGAATGCAAGTTTAAATATTTGTTCGCAGGACCATGGCATATGGTTTTTCATGCAAACATGCAACGGCAAACTAGATTAACTCGTAAAGATTCACGTATTAGCGTTTCACTATGCAAGCAATTATTAATGTTATTTTTGTATAGGTTATTTTTATTGAGTTCTTATTGAATTTGGCCATTTTCGATAGCAAGTGTAAGTATATTACTCATGATTTCGACGGTTACTGGAATGATTTTATTCTGTGGGGCGCAGACTGTCATAGCATTTGGTGCCTTAGCTCGAATATTAGTTGGTTTTGATGTTTTAGTTGACTGCGCATATTGAGGCTTGATCGCACATGTTTCTAATGTAGAAGCGACGCAGCGCTGTAGAGCGGTAGTTTTTGTGATAGCGGGTTACTGGCAACTGGGGTATTCGCGTGTTAATCCAGGGAACAAAGGATTTTTTACCACAAAATTTTAGTATGAAAACGAGGTATGCCATGATGCAGTGTTCATGTCTGGGATGAAGGCCTATATGTTTGCAGGCAAAAATATTTGTTCAGAAAGAATTTTGCAATGTTCGAAGTTGGCAAAATAAAGTTTTTGGGAGATTGCGATCAACGTATTGATTTGCGAGAAAAAACGTTTAATCGTTAATTGAAGGTGTCACTAAGATCTTTAATTTGGTAGGTCGCACATTGACATTGTTTGATTCGTTCCCTCAAAAAGTAATAAAAACCAGCAAAAATGGCCGTTTAGCAAAATCTAGTTATTTTTGCGAAAAGTACATGTACGTCCATCAAAGTCTCTGAAAATCTGTGTTTTAAAAGGTTGAAAGTATATGCAAAATTTGAGCTCAAAATAATAAATAGTTTTGGAGAAAATCTTTTTGTTGTTAAAAAAGGTACTGTTGTTTTGTTGGGGCTAACTTTTTTTTGGCTTGTCGCAAAGCCATAACAGTGAACAAATTTTATTCCTAAAGAGTTATAGTGTAACGTACGCTTAGCCGCTAATTGGTTTTTGAGTATTAAGTATGTTAAAACTGATTTCGAAAGAGTAGTATGTTTTTGTCTCATAAACAAATGGAATAACTTTTGTCATTTTCATCATAAACAATCGAAATTATAGTTAACGGAAACTTACTATTTGCACATGATTTTAAGACGAAAATATTTTCTGTGCGTTAATTGGGGAGAGTTAAGTTTTTTTATAACAATTATTGCAGTCGTCATTTTTAAGATACACAGTTGAAATTTGTAAATATTATTAAATGGATAGTGGTACTGATTGTAGCGAAATTGTGGGTCCGGATGCAATAAGGGCACATAACATTTTTTCGTGCGAAAACGAAGTCCCCTGGAGGCTTTAGAAAAAATTTTCGAATTTTAATTTTCAA
>NC_046664.1:136826442-136834375 GCF_010883055.1 Belonocnema kinseyi | reverse complement strand
ATTTTTGTAACCATATTCAGCAGAAACCCTTGATACAGGGACCCTCTATCCGCAACCCGAGGACGCGTTCGGTGGCTTTGTCATAGGCCCTTCGGTTTGATTGTGATATTATTTATATTATTATATATATTATATATATTTATATTATTATGATATTGTGTGTGCGTGCGCGCGCGCGCGCGTGCGTGCGTGCGTGTGTGTGTGGTGATCCCAATAATAAAGCGTAACCCACCAATATTCCTAACTTGGCGCACCTCGGGCGCGTTATTTCTTATTTTGACTTCAAAGTTAAGTGCACCACCAGGTGTGGCCTGCGTCAGTGCTGTCGGGGCTTAAAGTTGACGACTTGTAAGATTCTTAAATTAATTAATTAATGATGGACGCCAGCTATTTTTCTTACTGGCAAAAAGAAAGTAATAATTAAAATCACAGTAATTAACAATAGTAAGACTAATAATAGCGCGATAGGCAGTTAGGTGACCCAATTAATAAATGTATTCGAATGTCCAGGAAGACGTATAATTGAAAGATAGAGGATTGCCAGATAGAAACAAAATATACTTATTCATTCGACGAACAATTTAGCGTTTATATTTCATAATTTTGGTAACAGTTCTAAGGTTCTGATTATGGTACTCGATAATGTATGAGTAAATTCAGGTTTAAAAGCCTAATATAGCCATTTGCAATTTTTTTACAGGAGTCTGGAAATTTAATAATTATGAATACAAAAATTGATTATAAATCAATGAAAATAGGGTTCATTGGAGGTGGAAATATGGCCCAAGCAATAGCTACAGGATTACTGAAAAAAGGTAAACATATTTATTAAACTTATTCTTACAGGAATCAGTTTTTCGTCTTTATCGTAGCAAATGGCACAGAGATACTTTTAGACTCATGCAAGCTATTTATTTTACCGCCTTGTTCTCCATATTACATATAATACTCTATTCAAAATATTCGTAATTTTGAAGCAGTTTTACTATATACTTTTGTATAGTGAATATACGTTCCCGGAATATTAATCTTATATTAATAGGAGTCCTGCTCGCGCCATGGCGCGCACATATTACTTTTTTTATGAAAAAGAATAAACCAAGTGCTGATCCTTTCAAATGTTATTTATAATTAATAAAGGTTACAAAATATTTGTATAAAATAATTAGAAGGCATCACCGGATGAGCTCTGTACATATAACTGTAATTAATCTTTTATAATAGGATTAAAACAAATTTTGTATTTTTTGGTAGACAATTTAATTGAAATACTTTATTCTAAATCAGTTTTTTTTTGTTTTGTTACAAATAAATTTAGACCTGATCAAGATTAAGCATATTAATTATAATTTTGTATCTCACTTTAAAGATAATCAAAAGCTTCAATTAAGGCACTTTTCATTCTAAGTCTACAATTTTTATTTATCAATGTAAGAAACTTTTCAACATGCGTATCAAGTAATCTATTTGGTTGAAAGTTAAACTATTTGGTTGTAAATGCAGTTCTTTCAATGAAAAGACCAATTTTTGAACAAAACCATTTACACTGAAAATCAAAATGTTGAATTTTCAGTTTAAAAAATCAACGAGTTTTCAACCAAATATTTACATTTTCATCCAGAAACATTAATTTTTAACAAAATAGTTAAACTTTCATAACCAAATAGATAAATTTTCAACCAAAAAAAGATATAACCCCGAGAAAAACCAAAAATTGCATTTTCAAGAAAATTTTTAATTTAAATTTAAATTTAACGAAAATAATGAATCAATCTTTACTAAATCAGTTTAACATTTAAACAAGAAAAGAGGGAATTCACAACCACCAAATTACCAAGGATCCGCACGAAACAGAATAAAACGTTCCTTTTGGTTACGTTACGTTGTCGTATAACGGAACTTCGTTATTTTCGCTACCGTTGTTTAAATTAAAAACAAATTCATGAATACTTCTAATTCGTTTTGTTAGTAAGAGACGGATACTAAGTAAAATAAATCGATTAATGTTACTGAAATGTTACTGAACGAAACAGAAAACGCAATCAACATATCTTCGGTATAAATATAAATAATTGCATAAATTGAATAAGAGGAAAAGAATACAGCCGAGGTTTTGTAAAATTTATCTGGCGTACTAGGTCGAGTTTTAACATTGTTCGGAGACATGTCGATATTAACCATCTGGAGGTATCTAAAGGTCATAATTATGAGAACTGCGACAACCCTAGTACTCCAGAGCATTCACTAGGTCACTTAAACATACTCTTCGAGGAGTTTTGAGACCCAGCGTTTATGCGGATGCTAAAACGAGCTTCTGAAAAGGTGAGAAAAGACCGGGTTTCTCAGGTGGCGTACTAGGTCGAATTTTAACATTCTTCTGAAATATTTCGATATTAACCATCCGGAGGTATCTAAAGGTCATAATTATGAGAACTACGGCAACTCTATTACATCAGAGCATTCGCCAGGTCACACGAACATAAAATTCGAGGAGTTTTGAAGCTTGAGGTTGACTCGGATATTAAAACGATCTTCTGAAAAGGCGAGAAAATTCCGGGTTTACCAGGTGGAATTTTCACATTCTTCGAAGGCATTTGGTTGTTCACCCTCCAAATAACTCTGAAAGTCTTAATATTATACGTATTAGGTCGATCCGAATTAATCAGAGGATTCACTAGAAGTGGCCTGGTCGCAGAAAAAAGCTTTACTCAGGCGTGAACAAACAAAAGCAGAGTGGGCTATAATAAGT
The DNA here is from genome assembly GCF_010883055.1 of Belonocnema kinseyi. Classification (NCBI taxonomy): domain Eukaryota; kingdom Metazoa; phylum Arthropoda; class Insecta; order Hymenoptera; family Cynipidae; genus Belonocnema; species Belonocnema kinseyi. The sequence goes on along the minus strand of NC_046664.1, from coordinate 136,831,626 downwards.
TAGTTCCCACCCACCGTCAGCCCCAAAATCGGCGCTATAGAAGAGTTTTACTTTATTAAGAAAAGGGATGGGGAGAGAGAAGGTCGATCAGAATAGCAAGATTTAGATTGGAAACGAGGTAAGAGAGGGGATCTATAGGGACAAGAAAGAGAACAGAAAGTGCAGAATATGTGAATGGAAAGAGGAAACATGGGAGCATGCATGGCGCAGATGTAGGAGAGGAATAGAAAATAAAGGAAGCTGGCAAGAGAATGTGGTGAAGATGCTAGGAGAGGATGAATTAGGGAAACAATGAATGAAAGAGTTAGAGGGTGCTAGAGGAGCGAATGAGAAAGTATGTATGTTAAAAAAATTTCAAAATAGAGGTATAAAAGAAATGAAAAAAAAGGAAACGGAAGTCGCTTAGATTAGAGACATAATGATTTTAAGAAATAGTTATGTACTAGAATAAGTAGATTAAGATGCGGTTGCATTCTCTCTCTTTCTCGCTAGCACTCGCGCTCTTGATCGGTCGCTCTTTTTCTCACACGTTCCAAATTGCGTTAACGTAAGAAATAGAAATAAGGATCTAGATATAAGGTTTTCTGTAAATATTTGTAAATAATTGGAATTATTAATGATAAGATTTTATAAAAATGTTGGGGCGGAAAGATGGTAAGGAACGGAAACTATGTAAACCCCTAGGGGACACATTATGAATAAAGAATTATTTAGTTGAAAATTGTTTGTTTTTTCAACAATTTATTTCTAGAAGGGAAATATTAGTGATATAATTTTTGGTTGAAAATTATTCGTTTTTTGTAGAAAATTAACTTTATTGGTTCAAAATTGATCTTTTTTATTATTTATAACATAGATGTCATAACTCAACTTTTTTTGTCTTATATAGGTTAAAGAAAACGTCTTCCATAATTTATTATAAAAAAAGTTGTATTGCTGAAATTCTGCAAACTGAAGCGTAGAACCTGTCTGATTTTAAATTGATTCCATCTTATTATATTACTTTTAAAAATATTTCTCTTTTATTGAAAATTCAATTATTTGTTCGAAAAAATGTTTTTTTGTTGTTAAAAAATTAGCCTTTTTTTATTAAAAATTCATCATTTTGCTTGAAAGTTATACTATTTGCTACTATTTGCTAGAAAAATAAAACTTATTCGTTGAGAATTCATCTTCGTGATTGAGAATTTAAGAATTTATTTGAAAATTTCTTTTCAGTTTGTCAGAAAGTAATTTCTCACCGATCATTGGGGATATAACAGTGCCCATTCATCCCTATAGTGTGCATGTATTTCTGGAAGATTTTAAAAGTGTGTTTTATTATTAAAGCAAGTATTTGACAAAATTTTCGGGAGATATGAAGATCCGATACATCCGCAAAATGGAAAAAATCGAAAATTGTGCTTTGTATGCTCTGAAAGTTGAAGATCTGAGTGAAAATGTCAGTTCAGTGCCGTTGATCATTACAGTGAATTTACTATCATAATTTATTCAATCCAAGAGTTTTTAAAGCGCTCAACATTTAAAAGCATATAAAACATTGGAAGCTTATACATGTTATGCATCTGTTTTGTGGTCAAAGTGAATTGCAAAGAGTTTAATGGTACTTTTCTGCTACTAAGTAAAAAATGTATCAAAAAGAAGTCAAGTGAAAACATGAGAAGCTATTTCCATATCAATACTGAGTAAAATAGTTTGATTTTCACGAAAAATTTCTCAAGTTTTCGTTACAATTTTGTGTAATTTGATTGGAAAATTTCACTAACTTTCAATGTATTTTTTAAACACGGATTATTTTTTTCGTATCAAGAAAAATTAAAAAAAGCTTAAATTTCGTACAGTTTTTGTAGAATATTTTCGTAACTTTTCATAAAATAACAGAAAATAATTTTTTATAGATTTTAGTAGATATACTGATGATTTACATTAAAGTGGAAAAAGGAATGAATTCCTGCAACGTTTTGCGGATATCGCACGAATTATCTAATTTTAGGACCAGCAATTCGCTCTTGTATTCTAAAATGTGTTCCTAACCTCGAAATCGCAAAAAGTTGCCATCGCATTTACATCAGCAATGGAATTTGATAACAAAAACTATAACTAATTCCATGCTTCAAAGGAATATTACGTAACGTTAATGTTCATATTAATAGCATATAATAACTCAAACATTAACTTATAACTAAAAATATACTAATGTTATACTAACCCCATTTAGAAGCAAAAAGGTACTATTTAATTCATTGAACTTCAACTTTGCCACAAGAGCAGCTTCATAAAATGTATAAGCTTCCAATGTTTAATATGCTTTAAAAAAATGTTTTGTTTAAGAACTGCGGGGTTGAATAAAGAACCACAATACCTTCAGTACAGTAATCGATGACACTGCACTTACATTTTCACTGAGATTTTCATCTTTCATACAATTTGAAAAAACTACTCACTCTGTATTTTGCAGAAACAAAAACATTGTTAAAATCACTACAAACACACACTTTTTCGGTATTCATTTGTGACGTCCAACTCGGATGTCGACAATTTATAATTTAGTTTTGATAGTCGATAAGGAAGAATTTAACGTTACCTATGTCGCGGTAAATTTAAAATGTTGTTAATTCCTTTTCTATATTGTTCACTATTCGAGTTCGTTGCTGTCTTAGAACATAAGTTGTTCCCCTGGAAATAAATACAAAGGAAAAACAAAGGGTTCACACGAATAAAACACTTGTTAATTTCACTTTTGGGAACACTGGTTGTATTTCGCTTGCACAAGTTAGGTTGTAATGAAATAAATTTCGACGAATCGCAATTTCACATGTTATCCATATTTTGAGTCACACACTCACAAGGTTTAAACGACGAACCGAAATTAGTTTTATTATTTTATTATTTGTCTCTTTTTATATTCTCGATATCTAGTTTTAAAGATCACAATAATAATGGTAAAAATATGGAAATGCGAGTTTAAACTCGCAAGATGGTTTTTGCGGAGGTCCGAAATCGATTTTTGTTCGAGAGAAAAATCTAGATCTGTCTAAAAAACGGCGCGGAGCTGGTTTTATACGGCTAGGCCACGCCTAGGAAAAATTGGGTTAGCCTATCATGGGTCATAAAATTGGATTTAGTAAAGAACTAAGCCAATCGCAATTTAGGAAGGAAAGTTTGCCCACGCCCTTATTAGGCAAGAAAACCGGTTTAAAATGGTTATGTATGGGAGGGGATAATAGTGTAGAAAAGAAGAGTTTCCAGGAAAAACGATAAAAATCTTATTTGGACCACCCTTTGTTAAGTGATTTTAAAAGGGCAATTGGGCATGTCAATTTTGGTTTGACATTTGGCTTTCAGATGTCGATTTGTTGGGGCGTAAGTGGAGACGTTCCCTTAATCATAAATATTGGAATATGAGCACTGGGGTCAGTTATCTGGTGACTCGATTTTCTGCTGTTGACTACATGTGTTTTGTAGACAATAGAACCCTTTTTCTTTGTTCCTTTGGTTTATGAGAAAGGGCCTGGGGCCTTCATAAAAAATGCCATAAACAGGGATTCAAGTTACGTTTTATAGCTTAGGGTCTTGGGAAAATGGTCTTTTCAACTTTACGTGCTTGTATCTTAATATCTCCAGAAGTCCTGTGATTTAGATTTCTTTAAGTTTTTACTTAAAGAGATCAAAAAAAAAAAAAAGGAAAGGAAAGAGGCAATTTACCACTTTGGGAATTTGGCTTCATAGTTTTCACACAACTGGAAGTTTATTTCGTGGGAATTTGATTTTAATGCATTTTCTATTTTTGGTAAAAGGTTTTTCTTTTATTTAGGCATAAAGTGTCATTGTGTTTTCATTTTACTGTTTTCGTACCGTTATTTTGTATTTTTGGGGTTTCGGGTTTCATTTCCAGTCCTACGGGATCGGCTTGATTTGAATATTCGGTTTTTATTTTCTTACCAGTTCTGATCCTCAAGTTTTAATTTCAATTTAGCGCTTTTAGAATTTTTAAATATTACCGGTAACGTAAGTCCCTATTTGACTTGAGCATGTATGCTTAAAGCCGCTAGATGGCGTATGCATTTACTAAGTAGGTTTAGCCCTACGTCACACCATTCCCCTTTTTTAAAAAGTTGTTACGCAGGAACAACTTTTTCAATTATTTTGTGTAGGCTTAGTTTACTGAACAAAGAAAATAATTCTTCCTTTTTCCTAGATACTTTAGTAAAATTTAAAAAATATTCTAATTTAATTCGAATCTATATACCTGTTTCTAATGTGAGTTTTTGAATTTTGCCTCTATGCCATGGTCGGTACGATGCGTTATCTGGGGTCGGTATTGCAGACATTTGTCTTGCCTTTTCGTTCATGACCCAATTTGTAGCTCGGGTCAGTGACCTCGAACTTCGAAATATAGGTCAGTTGTGCTGTGCCAGTTTGACCTACATTTAATTATTTGTTTTGTGACAGGTGAATTTTCGTAGATTTTTTTAGCGCGAGAGAGAGAGTGTGGATTATATAACTACTTATGAGCGAGAGGACGATGTTATTATAAGTAAGTATCGATTTTGTTATAATATTATCATAATTTAGATGTTTGATAGGTGATCTTTCGTGAAAGGGTGGAGGGATTTTTGCGGGCGCGTTTTCTTCCTTGAGGAAAGGGGACTTTCTGGCCCTTTTCCCCTGATTCAAATTTCCGAGTAGTGACTCGGACTGTAGCTCGGAGTAGCCACTCGTACTGTCTTTCGATACTCTTCTCCACTCCTCGAATTTCTCTCTCTCTCTCTCTCTGTTCACTCACTCTCTCTTTCACTCTCTTGCCTATTTCTATTAGAATTTGCAGCCCCGATGAATTATTTTGACCCGTCTGAATTTTGATTTTACATTAAATAAATTTACATTATTTTGTCATAATTTGTTATGAATTTTGAATGAATTTTCTTTTTATTTGTTTGTTATAATTAGAGAGTAATACAATTTTCCTTAAATTTTAAATTTGGAATAAAGGGTAATAAGAGAATTTTTAGTATTATTATTATTTTATTTTTATTTGAAGAGAGAGTAATAAAATAAAAATTTTGAAGAAAAGGATTAAATTTTTGAACATTGTAAAATGAAGAAAATTCTTAACACCTTTTTGAAGAGAAGTAATGAAATTAAAATTGTTGAAAAAGATTAAAATTTGAATGTTTGTAAAAA
>NC_046664.1:136825284-136826342 GCF_010883055.1 Belonocnema kinseyi | reverse complement strand
ATGTATAAGTCTCTCCAGCGCAAAGGTGTCGTATGGCGCTTCTATCAACGAGCTCAGGATCTTCAGGGATGCCATTAAGTTTTCCTCGCTTCAAATAAACCAACCACTCTGGAATCGGCTCTTCCGACTTCAAATATGAGGTGAGAATACGGGCCAAATGCTCATGGGTTGAAGAAAACTTCTTCCACCAGAAGGTTTTGATACAATCTGGTCCCGGTGCGGAATAGTTCTTCACTTTTTTCACCTCCTCGGTAGTGATGGGTGGGCATTCTTTATCAGGTGTTATGAGGGCAACACATAACTCCTTGAAGCTATTTATATTTTCTGAGTCTTCGTCCAGTCTATGCTGAACTTCGTAGACTTCTCTCCAAAATAATTCGACCTCTTCTGGTTTGGGTGGGTGTTCGACAGTAACTGGAGGGTCTTGGAAGAGTGGAGATGGGTCAGAGAGAAACTGTTGATTTTCTCTGCCCATCTCTCCCTCCGCTCTAGACTTCTCTTAGCGTCAGATAGTATCCGTACTCTCTCAACAATATGCTGCCTGATGGTCAGCAGCTTTGACTTGTTAAGTGTGTGATAACAGGTCCGGAGTTCGCGTGCGCACTTTTGAACCTTGGCAGTAAAATTTCTGCCAGGTGTGATGTAGTCAATCACACATTGAATGCGGGACGCGTACTGTCTTGCCCAGCCTATCTGTATGGCAAGTTGATGCATTCGTCTTTTGGTCTTATGATCATCCGTTGGTTTTGTTTTACGGTTCGCATCGGCCAAAGCTCTCGCTGCATTATACACACAATAATTGATAGCCCAGAGGTCGGATTCACCGGAAAAATGTCCACGAAGCTCGTCATCCATTTCAGCCAGATCTTTAGGCTTGAGAGAAACCTTGGTGTTGATGTTTCTCCGGGCCGTAAAGTATCGCTCTTCATCTATTGGATGCCTGCCCGCGGTTGGTATTAGGGTCGCCTCTCTTTCTTTGTTGCCGGCTTGTTCTAGCTGTGGTAGAGTAGGCGTTCCGCTTACATAGCCCCTTTTACGGAGTAATTCAGCATGGTTTC
>NC_046664.1:136818337-136825184 GCF_010883055.1 Belonocnema kinseyi | reverse complement strand
ACATTCCCCTTGTGACACTCGCGCTACGAGCTAGATTTTGGACTGAAATTTTTAAATATATATTTATTTTCTGAATTACCTTACAATAAAAAGCTAGATTTTTTGTTCAAACATTTTTCTCTGCCTCGCGTTGTTATGCTGGAAATTTTACGAATATCGCATCTTTTGGCGTAATATGGAACTTTATTATTTTTGTATATCAATTTTAAGAAATAAATTAATAACGAGTTCTTCGGAAAAGTGTTTTAAAGAAATTTTAAAAACCTTCAAAAACTTTTGCCCATAATTGGCGTCATTGGACTCAAAATTTGAATGTTCTATTTTTTAAATTATATTTTCGATAAATAAAACCAAAATATCAAGTCTTATCTAATATGCTATTAAACCTTTTACTTATCCATTATCGCTTGGCTTAAAATTACAATTTTCGACGCATAAAACCTGAAAAACTTATACTATTGAAAAATAGTTGAAACAAACATTGTAGATATTATGACAAACATTTCCGATGGATAACACCATAACCGTTGATCAAAGAATGTTGATTAACAAACTCTTTCTTTCCTTTAGGGCCCTAAAAAATTATTCCAAAGTCCGATATGAAACGTTAATTTTTTAGAGTTATCGTGTTTACGGACGGACGGACGGTGTCTCAAAACTTGGAGATCCGTTTCGAACACTACGGTGTTTGATTTAATAAAATTCTAATACTTTCTAAATCATAGATTATGAGAATGCAATAAATTACAAAAAATTTATATCTCTTTTTCTCTGTTAACTATAAGATCATACGCGCGCTGCGCGCGCGACCCATTAATTTACTTGCAATTTTTTGTTGTAAATGAAGTTTAATATGATACCGCGATATTAATTTTTGCTTTAATAACTTTTATTTGTACACGGTGCAGCACGGCTGCCCTCTCAGGATGCAGAATAAATTATTGCGCAACACTAAACATTTTTATGCAAGTTTTGAAAATACATCTAAAATGTCGGTGAGTACCAATTTTTATAGAAATACATAGTAAATGATCTCGACTCGAGAATTGTCCAAATGTCAAGCCATTTCGAGCTCCCCTAGCACTTTGATGGGTGACCATCTACGACGTACGACCGGGTTGTATCCTTGAATGTTGAAAACCCGGCTAAACTCGGGATGTGGTTTTCTGCAGTTTTCCTCTCATCTGACCAAATGTTGAAGCAACTGCGAGTAATTCGAATAAACTCGTTTGCAGTCTACTCACAGAAAGAAAACTAAACTCTTAATTTTTTAATTGAAATTATTTCAATAATTAATACCTCTTGTAAATTTGCAAAGCAACATAGAAATGAGTCATTCGTTAGATATTCTTAGTTCACTCCGTCAAAAAATTGGATTTGTATAAAAAAGGCCAAACTCTGAATTTTTAAATTATAATTCTTTAAATACTTAATAGTTCTTGTAAATTTGCAAAGCAACATAGAAAATAGTCATCGTATAGACATTCTTAGTTGATTACGAAAACAAATTGACTCGTAAGATAAAGCAGCGACTAAGAGCGAAGCGTCGTTCGCCCTTTTCTCGTATCGAGCCAAAGGGTCTCGGAAGACAGATCAACCTCTTCTCTCCGCAGTCCTCCAGTAGAGTGACTTAACTTGGTGTCATAAGTTTCGTTGTGGGGAGAAGAGAAGTGATCTCGAGGAGTCTCCCATCGGAATGGTTGAACAACTTGTGGCCAGCTGTGGTGCTCGACTCTGCTTACGCGAAGGAAAGGGAAACAGGGTGAACCTCGAATAGACCGTGGGCTCACAACGTAAATGGGAGCGTGACACGGATAAGGCCAATTTTCACATGAGATGTTCGTCTAATGATGAGGAACGTAAAAATGGGTGCCTGGCAGGTGTGAGTGGATGCGTTCACCTGTGGCGACCTGTCAAAGGTGCGAATTTTTGGCAGTTAACCTACCTGACTCGGATAAGGTTGAAAATTGGTGTACATGTAGGGGCGGACATTAGAAATAGCATCTGCGCATTGCCAGGCACTTACCTGGATGCAAAAGTGTTGCCAGGCGGCTTCGAAGTCGCCGGACATTTAGGTGAAATTTCTTGAAATTGATTTTACAAGAAAAAGTTTGAAACAAAAGTTGGTCCACTCCCAGAGGTGCATATTTTCATTGGTATATAATTTTTTGATAAAATTGATATATTTGGAGAAAACATCGATTAAAGAAATACCATAACAATGAAAAGCCCTTTTTATTGACAAGTGATTTTTTCGAAAATTATTAAGAGAAAAAAGGTACTCTATTACAGGTATACTCCAAGATGAATAAGAAGTATTTATTCAAAATGTTATTATTTACCAAGTTATTCGCATTTTTCCTTCTTTTTCCCATTTTTTCAATCACCTGCTGTATCTTTAGCAATTTAAAAGAAGGTGTTGCTCAAAATTAGTACACGAATAAAGTAAGTCTTGTGCAATGAATTGGCGTCAGCCACTTTGAATTAAAACAATAACTTATTCTGCTATAAATAATCATAATCAGTGTCACGTTCTCAGTTTCTGATTATCGTAGAAAGTTGTAATAAAGATGAATATGAGTACAAAAATTAAACAACAAAATCGCTTTACTTTAAAATACCCATTATTTATTATTGTTAAAGTTTATGTTTTGTCGCGGAGATACGTTCGATCTTTATTTCCGTGACGAATGTCAAGTTTCTCAGACCCAGCGTGGGTCATTGGCGTAGTCATTACAAATCCTTCGTGCTGCATTTTTAATGCAGTTCTATAGCATTACAAATGCAATCGTAATGCCTACGCCAATGAGCCCACCATCTAGAAGCCTTGCAATGCGCAACGCGAAACTCAAAGGCGCGCTTCTTGGTTGCCGAGAGAATTCGCAGCGAGACTGGACGCTAGTCGAATCCCCCACTCTTTGCATACACATAAATTCGAAGCTCCTCCCGAAAAAAAATCCTAGCTATGTCGCTGGCCGAGGGAATTCCACAATAATTTTTTTAAACATTTTATTCAAAGTTACCAGTATCTTTGCACTGACATGAAATAATGAAGAACGTCTATCATTAAACAAAATTTAATAATTTTCTATTAAATCCTTTCATTTTTAAATAATATATCCTTCACTTCTGAACAAGCATTTCAACTTTCTACCAAATTAGTTTAATTTTAAACCAAAAATATGAATTGCAAACACAAAAGTGAATCAAAATTTAAGAAATTTAAATTAGATTAAAATCCAAATTAAAAATCCTATTTAACGTCCAATAATCAAATTGATGCAAACTCCTGTTAAAAAAATTTAAAAACAAGAATCCAAGGACCAAATTTGGACAGCAACGAACAGACAAAGAGAAAAAATCCTATTGTAATCTGAAAAAAAACAAACAAAAATTTCGGGCAAAAATAAAAAAGAGGAAAGAAAAATGAGAAGGCAGCCAACCACATCCCCTTCCTTCTCTTTTTCTTCCATTGAATGTTATTTTATTGTTATTTGACGATAATAAAAATAAAAAGGCCGAAAGAAAGGAAAAGAGAAGGAAGGAGATGTGGTTGTCTGCCTTCTCATTTTTCTTTCCTCTTTTTTATTTTTGTCTACATTTTTTTTATTGGTTCTTTCAGATTACAATAGGATTTTTTGTTTTTGTTTGTTCATTGTTGTCCAAATTTGGTCCTTGGATTCTTGTTTTTTTAACAGGAGTTTGCATCAAAAATTTAATTTTAATCCCACAAAAGCGAATTTTGCAACAAAACAATTACATTTACAAGCAAAGTGATGATTCTTCAATGAAGAAGATTTATTGTCTAGAAACAAATTAGTTTAATTTTTCATATAATTCAGTTGTGAACGTTCATGTGAATGGAATAACAAAATTATTTTTCTAATTTTTGTTTTCCTGAAATCAATTAGAAGGCCAAAAAATATTTTTTCGGCAAGGATTGTCGAATACAAATGTTTTTAAACAGTTACCTGCCCTTACACATTATCCTATATTCAAACCTACCTTGTTAAAGTTTGATTGTCGATATTTAACAAAATAAAAACGTCCGAACCCTCTTTTCTAACCCCACGAATTATGGAGTCGGTGAGATTGTTTAGCAAGACCCCTAAAAACCACCATTACTATATCCACACCTGAAATGTCAACAATGACCAGTTTGATTGTCGATATTTGAAAACATACAAACATAAAAAATCCGCTTCTTTTATCCTACGAATGCTGGATTCGGGGAGAATGTTTGGCGGGACCCCTAAAAAACCACCCTTACCATACCCACACCTAAAATGTTCAAAATTACATATTTAAAAATATAAAAAAATCAAACATCCTCTTTTTACATTCTGATTCATACTGAGCAGGTATGAGTTTTATGCGAACAATGACTTTCGCGAATTTAATTAAATGTTCACGTTCGCTAACCAGCCATTTTTGATAACAATTGCAAAAGTTCAAGCTTTTCCAAAGTTTTGGAGACCGCTTTTTTCAAAAACTCAAAATTCTATCGACAGTTATTTATGGCACACAAAAATATGCACAATTTATCCCTATGGGTTGTTTGGATAAAATCAAAACTACAAAGGTTATAGGATTTTCAAAATCAAAAAAACCAAACGAACATGGACATTTGAAGTCAAAAAAAGCGTGATATGGAAAAACGTGAAGAACAGAAAAACGTTATTTTTCCAAGGCCCTACATTATTCTTTTATTAGCTCTTTGAATTTTGTTTCAAAAAATCGAAAATTCAAATGTTGAGCACAAAGAAAATCAATTGCATTTTCATCCATAATGAGAAGGTATTAGTTTTATGCGAAAAATGACTTTCGCGAATTTCATCGAATGTCGATGTTTTGAGAGCCCCGGAATCAGAAAAACAAGTTTTTACGTCGGTGTCTGTCTGTCCGGCGTGATCGTTGTTGATTCCAGAGTCCTCAATAACTGACGCATCCTCTGAGGCGCCTACAGAGGATCAGAATAAGAGGCTCGTACCTTGCCCTGAAACTCGAAAGACGAGGAGGAGAGTAGATGAGCCCACTTCTGTGAGTATATATTTTCCAGAAATCATTTAACATTTGATTTTTAATGATTAGTAGTAAACCGAATCCATTTCAAAGGTGGCAGATCCTAAAGTTAAAGTCGCAGAATCTCTCATATAAATATAAAATTGAAAGTGCTAACATATTTTTAATATAAAAAAATATAAATCCACGTTATCATTTTCAATGCTCTGAATTAAAAAATCATTTAAATTGATTAAATTAGAAATTCTATTATTTTCTTTTTAAATATTTTAAACATACTTGGAAAGCTTCAAAATTTTATTACGAAATCTTGCGAAATTTAGAAATTCTTTTAAATTTAAAATTATTTTAGAAATTTTTTCAGAACTTCTAAATACCTGTCAAAATGAATTAAATTTTTTTAGTCAAATTTAAAAATTTGACTTACAAATTAAGCATTTTTCGAATACAACAAATATAATTGTAATGTTCAAAGTTTAAAGGCACTTCGAAATTTTAACGATTCCAGGTTTTCTATGTCAAAAAATACAGTTAAAGATTCTTTACTTTTAAATATTTGATTTCAAATCACTTGTCTTAAATAAAAATTTAAATATTGCTAAATATTCTATAATTAATCTTCTTTTTAGTTTAAAATTTCAAATTGAATGGGTTAAAAATGGAATATGTTAGACTGAAGCAATATTTTTAATTTAATAAAATCCTTTAATTGGGAATCTATTATTATGAAGTTATTCTTAAGTTGAAAATAGTTTATGAACTTACAGTCAGACGTTCACATTTGTTTAATGACTAAGACTTTTAAATTTAAACCGTTTAAGTTTTAACGTTAAAATCTGAAAATTCTTAAATTTTGAACTGGCTTAAAATCGTGTTGTCAAATCATTTCAACATCAAAGGCTTTTATTTTTTATTTCTTTAAGTCTTTAAGAAAGCATTTAAAAATTCTTTAAATTAAAAATGTAAGTTTAGAAATAAAAAATTTAAATGGAAAATTTTTAAAGTAAAAAAATTGTGAATTACGCATCGTAAGCTAAATAATAGCTGAATTGCACAACGTAATAATCCCACTAATTATTTCAAAACTGTCGAAATGGAACGTGGACAGACTTTTCTTCTACGAATTTGTAAAATTCCTGGTCAACAACAAAAATTACTGTCATTTCCCGGTTTTTCCCGGTCTCAAAACATTCCTAGTCGTTTCCCGGTTTCCCTATCGAGCGGCCACCCTGTAAGCTATTATACTATTTTCTTGAAACCTTAACTATATTGTAGAAAATTTACTTTTTGTTTAAAATTTATATTTTGGTTTTAAAAAATGAACTGAAATATTTTCTGAATGAAAGTTCCAGTTATAAAAAAATTTGACATTCTTATTACAATATCATCTGTTTTAGTACAAAATTTAATATTTTTTGGATAAAAATGCAACTATTTGGTAGAGAATTTAACTATTTTGTTAAAAATGCATCCTATTTGGTTAAAAAAATTCGTCTTTTTGGATAGAAAATTCAATTTTTTTTGTAAAAACTTTTTTTTTGTTACGAAAATTCAATTTTGGATGTTACTGAGTTAAGTGGAATCTTTTTTGGATGAAAACTCAACTCTTTTTGTAATAAAAAATTCTTCTGCTTTACGATGAATTTCATATTTTTTTAGAAGAAATGCAACTATTACCTAGAGAATTCAACAATTTTCTTAAAAAGTCATCCTTTTTGGTTAGAAATTCGCCTTTTTGGATTGAAAATAAATTTTTCGGATAGGAAATTATTTCTTGTTAAAAAATTCATAGTTTGATCGTCAAAACTGGACTAAAATCTGTTAC
>NC_046664.1:136816679-136818237 GCF_010883055.1 Belonocnema kinseyi | reverse complement strand
TGATATTTATATTTCTAATTGTTACGACTAAATCAAAGACGACGGTCCCACAACAGGAAATCATGACACATTTTTAGCTCTGTTTTGGATGAAACACTTTTTATTTCAACATATTTCATATTTCGTGTCGTGTGTCCAAAAATTATATTTTAAACATTGTTAATGTTGTTTTTTATTTTTTAAAAACCACGCAACCTAACGCAAACCAATCTGTAACCAATTTATAGCTTTTCTTTAGTTTAAAATCTTCTTTCTGATTTTTTCTTTTTGAAGGTTGTACCGTTTGCCTGAAAAAGTCATTTATTTTTTTGTTACTAATGCGGCAGGATTTAATAAGGAGGAATCTGTTTGGGATACCCACTCGTCACATGACCGTAAGCAATTATTTATTGTCTGTTTTTGAAATTTCTACAAATGGAGCCTGATATCAACTTTCTTTTCAAAATAGTATCCTATGCCTACCTTTTTTGATTAATTACACTGTAAAAAAAGATTTGTGTAAAATTAAACAGTTTCGGAAAATTACATATTGTATCATTGTAAACATCACACACTTCACTGTGTGATTTTACAGAAGTATGTGAAATTACTTTGCTACTCCTCAAAATAATTAAATATTAGATTTCATTAAAAAAATACTATTTTAAAACTTTTTGGGAAAGTAATTATTTAAACAAATTATATATACTTAAACAATTAAAAAGTTGTTGGTTTATTCTTTTCATACACTATACAGCGAAAAAAATAATTGTATGTGTTCTATTTTATTGAATTTTTTTAGTTATCGGAAAAAACTACGTGGGCAAATAAAGATTGTTTAAACAAATAGAAATTTATAAAAATTTAAAAGATAAGTATCAAAATTGTGTCATTATGCAACAAAACGTAGCATAATATATTAATTTGAAAAGAAAGTTGATGTCTGGCTCAATTTTTAGAAATGTTGAAAATAGACATAACATAATTGTTTTCTTTAGTACTTCATTTTTTTAGAAAAATGTATTACTTAAAACAATGAAGAAATACTGCATTTCAATCACAAAATACGATTTTTTAACATTTGTAGGCATAAATAAATGTTTTAATAATTTACCTTTGTTTAAACAACTTAAAATTGTTTAAGAAGTCATGTTCAGTATTCGAATTGTCCATTAGTAATTATTTGTTTAAAAAATACGACCAAAATTGCTAAAGAGTAACAATAATACTTAAAAATGTATTTCTTTATTTTTTGGTCATGTTTGGGACGCTGCGGGGAGGGTGACGGTGGTTTGGAAACAAAAGTTATTGATATGATTTTATTTCGTTGTGTATTGTTGTATTGTTGTGATTTATTGCTCTGATTGTCATGAAGCTCAACAATTTGTATTTTAAAATAGCATAATAGTGTCTCCGAGTATAGAACTGCATTAAAAATGTACCACGAAGAATTTGTAATGCCTACGCCAATGACCCGCGATGGGTCTGGGAAACTTGACATTCGTCACGGTAATAAAGATCGAACGTATCTCGACGACAAAACATAAACTTTAACAATAATAAATAATGGGTATTTTAA
>NC_046664.1:136812100-136816579 GCF_010883055.1 Belonocnema kinseyi | reverse complement strand
AAGCGTTTAGTAAATTCAACCGCTAGCTTAGTCTGTCCATTATATACTACTCCGTTTAGTAAATCTCACCCTTGCTGGGGTGAGAGCTACCAAACATTTTTCCCAGTGTAGGGGCTGGAATCAGTAAAGTATTTTCTAAATAAGTCGAAATCGGCCATTTTTCCACGTTTAGCGTCAAAGTAGGGTCTGTATTTAATATAAATTAGACCCTCTTTAAAAACTCAAACTACTACTGTAGGACTTGTGGCATCAAATCATTCTCTCTAAAATCTCACACCAATATGGATGAGTATAAACAAGTTTTGTTATTTATCAGAAAAAAATAAAATAATATCAGTGATATAAATGTCAAGGATATTCGCAGTTATTTTTGTATACATATTGTTAATAGAATTTGTTAATTATGAGCCTAAAGCATAGTGCACTGAAAAATCCACAAGTACTAAGAAACGAAACCGAGATCGCACGCACGCACTGAGTATTTACTAACCGATTCAGCTATAACGGAACGCGTTAGAATGTCTTCTATAAAAATCATTAGCACTTGTCCAATAGTTGAAGGTCCAAAATATTTTTAAATCCAAGACAATTAATTGAATAATTACTTTTTTTTAACTTTCTGTGTCGTTAAACATTTGAAACGATTTTTAATCACAGCAAATAAAACTGTTCAAAATGATACCGAAATAAATATGATTTTGATATGCAACAAAAATGATATCGAATTCAAGTGCATTTTGATCGGCCGGACTGAATGATCGACTTTTGAGATCATAATGATCTCATTCGGGTTCATGTATGAACTCAAACCAAGATGGCTGGCGTTCTTAGAGTTTAGTTGTGTCTTACGTGCGGTTAGAAACAATTTTTAGGTCATTTATTTATGACACCAGTAGCAGGAATTGGCGGCTATTTTGTTTACTCTGACTAATTAACCAAAAAATAAGATCAAATTGATTCGAATATACAGATCATTATGATGTTGAGAGACAAATAATCATTAGAGCAAAACGCTCCGCAACAAAATTGATCCCTTTTTGTTACTGTGTTGGATCTGTTTTTTAGAAGTATTCTACGTTATACGCTTTAAAAGAACTTGGAGCTACTTATTTGAATTTGATCCTGTGTTACTTATTACTTACATGAATACCATGTCAAACATGATTATTTCAATAAAAATATCATTTATCTCTTTATTAAAAGAAGAATTTAAAAAAGTCCTTCAGCATCATAATTAATCCAATTATAGTAAAAAATAAAAATATTGAGATCAATATTCAATCTAATATTCATCAGGAAATGAGTTTATATTGACAATGACACAATATCATGTTGCAAATAAATTAAGCGTAATATTATAAGAAAAATTGAATGCCAATCTGTGAATATAATTATAATTATTAAATATATATTTCCATATATTTTTTAAATTTTTTATTTCATACATAATATTTTTTGTTAGCGATAGAAAATATTTTATTCTTATAATTTCTTGTGTTTCTCAATTACCTACGTGACTGTTTAATTCACAAACTTAAATTTATTATTGATCAAAATGGTTATAATTACTTATTAATTGACAATATTTAGTAATTTTCCATGATGAAAATCATTCACATACAAATTTCCAGCATTTTCAATTAGGAGAAAATATTCTTCTGTGATTAAGCATTGCAAAGAAGTATTGATTTAGATATAAATAATTAATGACAATTAGATTAAATCTTAAATTACATTTTTTTAATTAAGTGTGCATTCAGTAATTAAGATGACCAATGAGTTCAATTAACCTAAGTAAAAAATAATTTTTACTTTATTTTCCTGAAGTTTGAACATTGTAGGCTCAAAAGATTCAATGTAGGGTCATTATTGAAGTTGAGGTTAAATAACGCCAAAGTAGGGTCTTGAGTTATAAAAATTTAGGCTCTAAAGATTCAAAGTAGATTCACAGAGGTGTTAAAGCTTCAAAGAAGGCTCTAATGTTTCATTTTCTAGGAGTTAAAAGTTTAAAGCAGGAGCTATGATTTTAAATAGCGTCAAAGCAGATTCTAATAAGGAGCTGCAACTCCAAACTAGGGTCTAAATTTCAACTCGGGCACTTTTTTCCATAGAACGCTTTAATTGGCTTTACATGTCCCTTTTCGTTTGTTTTTTCGGCATTTTGAAAACGCTACAAGTTTAGTAATTTTTCTTCTATAATAAAAAGTTAAAGGGATACATTATTATTTTTTTATTTACTATAAATAGCTGTCGATAGATATTCCAAATCTTGGAAAAAAGTGGTATCAAAAATTTTGAAAGACCTCTAACTTTTTGAATTTTCATAAAAAGTTATTGGTTAACGAACTTGATCTTTCTATTTGACCCCTCAAACTGTGTGTCAAAGCAAAATCCAATCCGACCAGTCTTTTGAAAGTTGTACGGTATATAGACGAGGACAACAACAGCAACATTAACGACTATAACGACGCCTAACAGTTGGAAAAAATTACTTTTTGGGTTCAAAATAACATACAACCCACAAATATTGACCGATTTCAACAAACAAAAATTAAAAAAAAAAGCTGTTAAGATTTCTAAGAGAGTTATTGAGCCTCTTTTTTAATTAGGTTGTCAATTATTTTATATTTAAACTAATATGATGAAGAAAATGGCCATGTTTACTATTTGACGTTCCCGGTGCTCGTCAGTAACACGAAAATTTTTGAAATCGCCAAGTTGCAAATAGTAACACTAGTTAAAGTAGAGATCCTCTGAGGAGAGTTGAGACCCGTTTCCTGCTCCAATAGTCACCACTGTACCGGAATTTTGATATTTCCATGGGCCACGAAAAGTTTGAACAGTTTTGTTTTTTACTAATTCTTTTGTTTATTAAAATTTTTAAGTATATGTGTTTCAAAGTGAATATTATTTCCCCCCAACCTTACTAACTAACCTTCCTAATATTTAATAATGTTCTTGTTTGAGTGCTGTCTCTATTCTGTATTAAATCCTCTTAAAAATTAACTTGTGATTTAAAGATAGCGCCAACTCATGCCAATCAAAACTCATAAAAGTTTAACTAGTTCCGGTACAGCGACGCCATCAGATTTTGAGTAGCCCGTGTCTCAACGTTCCCTTGAGGATCTCTAAGTTAAAGATGTTCCAATATTAGAACATATACTAACATATAACATATACTTTTTTAGTTAAGAAGTTCATGACAACTTCAGCAAAATTCATAATTGTTTAATCTATTTTCTGATCTTTCTAAACAAATTTCATAAAAAATGCATTAATCAGGCATTTGTAAATAGAAACATTTGTTTTCTCATTTTCAACTTTTTAATTAGGAACTGCATGATAACTTCAATAAAATTGATAAGTTTTTGACAAATTATATGATTTTTTAAACAAATTTAATAAACAAATACATTATTTGGTCATCTGTTGACGGAAAAATTCTTTTTTTTTCGATGCCATTTTGTTTCATTGGGAATTTACAGATGATTTTATGAAAATTCATAATTTGTTGACAAATTTTACATTTTTTTAAAAAGAAATTTAATAAAGAAATACATTATTCGGGAATTTGTCGATGGAAGAATGATTTCTTTTTCGATATCAGTCTTCTTGATTAGAAGTTATTGATAATTGCCTCGAAATGTAAAATAATGCATATGTTTATTGAATTTGTCTAAAAGATCATACAATTGATCAACTAAGTATGATTGAAAATGAAATTTTCAATAATTTCCCAATTAAAAACACTTCCATCGAAAAAAATAAAGTTTCCGTCCACAGACGCCCTAAAAATGCATCTGTTAAGAAAAATAATTAACATTTATCAATTCATAATGAATAATGATGCCCTCGAGCGATCTTTTCCGACATTGACACGATCCTGACTCAATCCCAGCCTACGGTATCAGTTTTGAATCGTATCGGTTTTAGCTCGACTCGACTTTGGATCGGAAAGTCGATATATCGGCTCGGGATCGGGTTTTCGATTCTCTTTCGGCAGATGTGCTCTTCTCACTTGAACCTAGCAGAGAGGGAAATTCGTCAATGGGTTCACGTCCTTCTTCCCTCCTGACTCCTCCAAGCCCTGGTTAAACCGGTTATGGCTAGAGTGAAAATCCTGAAATATATTTTCCACGTATATACCGTGGGCTGACAACGTAAATGGGAGCATTGCCAGGCACTTACCTGGATGCAAAAGTGTTGCCAGGCGGCTTCGAAGTCGCCGGAAACTCAGGTGAAATTTCTTGAAATTGATTTTACAGGAAAAAGTTTGAAACAAAAGTTGGTCCACTCCCGGAGATGCATATTTTCATTGGTATATAATTTTTTGATAAAATTGATACTTTTAGAGAAAACATCGATTAAAGAAATACTATTACAATAAAAAGCCTTTTTTATTGACAACAAGTGATTTTTTCGAAAATTATTAAGAGACAAAAGGTACTCTATTACAGGTATGCTCCAAGATGAATAAGA
>NC_046664.1:136804990-136812000 GCF_010883055.1 Belonocnema kinseyi | reverse complement strand
TTCGAAAAAATCACTTGTTGTCAATAAAAAAGGCTTTTTATTGTTATGGTATTTCTTTAATCGATGTTTTCTCCAAAAGTATCAATTTTATCAAAAAATTATTTACCAATGAAAATATGCATCTCCGGGAGTGCCTGGCAATGCGCAGGTGCTATTTCTAATGTCAGCCCCTACATGTACACCAATTTTCAACCTTATCCGAGTCACGTAAGTTAACTGCCAAAAATTCGCACCTTTGACAGGTCGCCAGAGGTGAACGCATCCACTCACACCTGCCAGACACCCATTTTTACGTTCCTCATCATCAAACGAACATCTCATGTGAAAATTGACCTTATCCGTATCACGCTCCCATTTACGTTGTCAGCCCACGGTCAGAATTAAATAATTTGAAACATGGAAATGCTAATATGCCGATTATAGAAACTATTTTCAATCTTCATTCAATTTAGAAATGTTTTTAATGAAAAACAATTTATTGTTCAGTATGTGGCAATATTGCACTGTTCATTTAAAAGCAGCAAATGTAAATCACAAATTTATTAAATGAACAACTTACATCTGAATTGTCGTGAATAGATTGCATTCTACTGATTTTTCAAAATTTCAGAGTGCAAATGTTTGGAAAACTAGTTGAACTAAGCAAGAAAAATGTTGACAAACACGATATTGTTGGAAGAATCTTCAATTTTCAAACAAGAAAGATGAATTTTGTACCACAAATAATAAATTGTCAATCCAAAAGACTAATTTTAAAGAAAATAGTGAAATTTTCTATTAATTATATAAATGTTTAAGAATTTAGGTATACTTTCCTTCCTACAGTTGCATTTACAAACCAAATATGTAGGATAAATTATTAATAAAAACTTAAATAATTTAATTTGCAATACAAAATGGAATGGTTGAATTGAAACTCAAAAAAGTAATATTTAACCTAAAGAAGAGTTTTTAACAAAATATTGAAGCAACTCAACCAATCAACTGAAATTTTAACCAAGTAGTACAACATTTAATGAAGTACTTTAATTTTATACATAAGAACTTAAGAAGACTCATTTTTCACCAAATACATAAATTTTTAGACAAAGGGGTAAATTTTCAATCAAGAAGATGAGTTTCCTACCAGAAATAAAACAGTTACATTTTCAATTAAAAAAATAATTTGCTACTTCAAAAAGAACGAACTTCAAAAAAATGTTGCATTTGTAATTCGAGAAATTACTTTTTAAATCAAATTATGAATAACCTTGAATTGGAATATTTACATTTTTAATGATAAAATACATTTTCAACCAAGCAGAACGTTTTTTTTAAATTATTAGTTAAATTTGTAAAAAATAAAATGAATTTACAGCAATTTACCTCAACTTTGAATCAAGGAATTTAATTTTCAACGAAGACACTTCATTTTACATCAAAAAGAAAAAATTTTCATAAAAGATATGAATTATCAAAAATAAATTCGTAACAAATGTTTATTCGAAAATTTAAAAAGTTCAATATGTTGTCAGAAACGTTATTATTTAACACAAACACACAAATTATGAAAAGAACAGTTTCAATTTTCAAACAAAAAAAATTAAAGAAAGAAACTAACTTTTGCCTTCAATAATGACTTTTTAACGCGAATACTTGAATTTTCAGTTAAAAACACATTTCTACGTTAAATAAACGGGTTTTCAACCAAATAGTTACATTTTTATCAATATTAATATTATTTATAAGAATTATTTTTGAGAGAATCTTCGTTTTCTACAAAAATGGAATTTTTATCAACAAATGATACTTCAATTCCCAGGGAAAAAATGATTTCTTATTAAAAAAAAAAAACAACAACTAAGAACCCGAGTTTTCAGCAACATATTTCATCTTATAACCCAACTTCTGTCAACTAAACTCCAAAATTCTCGATCGGAAACATGAATTTCCAACTAGTAGTTGTATTTTTAATGTAACTGAAAAAGCTAAATTTTGAATGAAAAACGGAATAGTTGAAATGTCAGTTTGAAAATTAATTTACGACTACAATTCTCAATGAGAAATGTGTTGAACTTTCATTTTACACGCTTAAAATTCAAAACTGTTCCACTGTCAATAGGTTTATATAATTTGTTCTTAAAATTAACAGATGGTAACGCATAACTAAATTTGTTGAATATAATTTGAGCAAGATCAGATGAAAAAATGATTTATTTCTGCTTGAAAACACCGAAAATATGCTTTTGTTTATTTAATTTGTTCGTAAAATTAACAAATGTTAAATTATAACTACATTTGTTGAATATAGTTTGAGCATGATCAGATGAAAAAAAGATTTATTTTTGCTTGAGAACGCAAAAAATATGCATTTGTTTACATAATTTGTTCGTAAAATTAACAAATGTTAGTGCATGACTAAATTTTTTGAATATAATTTGAGCAAGATCAGATGAAAAAACGATTTATTTCTGCTTAAGAACGCCAAAAATATGCATTTTTTTAATATAATTTGTTCTTAAAATTAACAATTGTTAATACATAACTAAACTTGTTAAATATAATTTAAGTAAGGCCAGATGAAAAAAACGATTTATTTTTGCTTGAGAACGCCGAAAATATGAATTTGTTTATATAATTTGTTCTTAAAATTAACAAATGTTAGTGCATGACTAAATTTGTTAAATATAATTTGAGCAAGATCAGATGAAAAAACGATTTATTTTTTGTTGAGAACGCCGAAAATATGCATTTTTTTATATAATTTGTTCTTAAAATTAACAAATGTTAGTGCATGACTAAATTTGTTGAAAAAAGTAATATCATGTAGCAAATGTAATCATTGCGGCACCTAATAGAAAAAATGTAAATTTTTCAATTGACTGAAATTGTGTTAGAACTGAAGAAATTTATTCATGAAGGACCGTTCTCTTTCTCTCTCTCTCTCTCTTTCTCTGCAAACTATCGATCATTAATGATTTATTTAAAAAAAATATTAAACCCCAAAAAACAGTTTCTTGAAAAAAACGGAAAATTTTGTAACACTTTTCGTTGAAGCAATTAATTTTTAACCCAAAAACCAGTACTTTTATTAAGTAGTTAATCTTTTAACCCCAGACGTGAATTGTGTACTAAAGAAACAATTTCCTAAACAATATTAACATATTTTCTACAAGAAAGTTGATTTTCCAAGAAATAATAAATTTTTGGACAAAAAAGAAGAATGATCAGCTGAATTTAAAAAATGTTTACTTTCAAATATTAATTGTTATCAAACAAACTAATTTTTAACACAATAGATTAATTTTTAGCCAAATAGTTCAAATATCAAATAAAAAGTCCAATATTAAGCCAAATAATTGAATTTTAAACCAAATATTTTTTCATCTATCTTTTCTCCAATTATTATTTTTATCTCCAATCAGCCGAAAAGGGGGTTAGTTTTGAAGTCTGGTTTTGTAATTGTGAATCTTTTTCATGCTTATCTAGCATAAAATTACCCAGGAAAAAACATATTTCTGTTCAGTCTTAAATGAAAAGTAATAACGTTTCGAACCAAAGAGATGAAATTTGAACTGGCTAAATTTATAAATCACTTGAAAATATAATTTAAGAAAAAAAAAAGTTTTCATCTAGAGATGAATTTTTGAAAAAAGTATATGAATTTTCAACAAAATATATAAATAGATTAATTACAGATCATATGTAAAATAAAAATTTAAAAGTAAAGTTCAAGTAAAGCGCACAAATAATGTGACGTATTTAACTATATAACCCGTCCCCAACCCCTCAAAATATTTTTCTGGTTTCGCCCCTGATTCTGCTATATGAGCGCCCCGAACAAAGAAACTCTTCTCCTCCTCGTTATAATTCAATCTATGGATTTGGGGAACGGTTTAGATACCGGATAATGTATCTATGATACGAGTAGGCGTTCGCTATGATGAAATTGACATGATTTCTGCCTGCAGTCCGGATCGGCGAGCTTCGCCGCGTTCGCGCGTTCACGAAGAAGCTCGCAATGGCAACGTCGAGTTTCCCGGTGGTCTCTCGGCCACTCAGTCTCCGTTCTCGCGAAGCTCGAAAAGCTGGCGAAGCAGAAAAAGAAAGAGTCATTGTATACATTCTTAATTGACTTCGTAAAAAAAGAACTCATAGAAAAAATTTTCATCTCTTATTTTTAAATTGAAATTCTTTAAATAAATAATAGTTCTTGTAAATTTACAAAGCAACATAGAAAAGAGTCATTGTATAGACATTCTTAATTGACTCCGTCAAAAAATTGACTCGTATCAAAACAGTTAAACTTTTAGTTTTTAAATTGATATTCTTTAAATAATTAATAGTTTTTGTAAATTTGCAAAGAAACATAGAAAGCAGTCATCGGATCGACATTCTTAAAAAAGGGCACGTTTAATTTTTTAATTAAAATTATTTAAACAATTAATACATCTTGTGAAATTGCAAAACAACATAAAACCGAGTTATCGTAAAGACATTCTTACTTGAATCCGTAAAAAATTGACTTGTAGAAAAAAGGGCAAACTCTGAATTTTTAAATTAAAATTGTTTAAATAATTAAGAGTTCTTGTAAATTTACAAAGCAATATAGAAAAAGAGTCATCGGGTAACCATTCTTAGTTAACTTAGTAAACAAATTTACTTGTAGAAAAAAGGGCAAACTTCATTTTTTAATTAAAATTATTTCAATAATTATTAGTTCTTGTAGATTTACAAAGCAACATAGAAAAGAGTCATCGGATAGACATTCTTAGTCTTTATTATATTCTCACCCTAACGAGAAGGTATTGGATTTATGCAAAATTTCACTTTGTCGGTTTTCATCAATTCTCTAAGTTTTGAGACCCACTGAGTCAGAAAAAACGATTTTTACGAAGGTGTTTGTCTGTCTGTATTCTGTCTGTCTGTATACTTTAGGCACGATAACTTTCGAAAAATTAATCAGAATGGATTCTGCTTTGGCACACTTTTTTAAAGCCTAAAAATAAAGAACAAGTTTGTAAAACAGCTATTTTGGATGAAAATTAAAAAAATGAGCACATTTTCAAAATTTTTGGAAACACACTTTTTCAACATTTCAAAATTCTATGTACGGGTATTCATAGTACTCAGAAACTCAAACAATTTATCCCAAAGAATTTTGTCTATAAAACGAAAATTAGCAGAGTTAGAGCATTTTAAAAATAAAAAAAACTAAAATGAACATTTTAAGCCAAATAACGCATGATATGAAAAAAAGTCAAGTGAAGAAAAACGTTGATTTTTCAAAGACCTACACGATTATCATCACAACTTTTCTAATTTGGTCGAAAAGTTGAATATTTCAAATTTTATCTTACCAAAAATAATGAAAAATCCAAAAATTCCATTTTTTAGTCAAACTATGGAAGATACGCAAAAAATGAATGACCCAAAATTTCGCGCCCTGGAAAGGCCTACAAATTTGTAATTAATCACTTTTAGATAGAACGCGTAGTTTTTGTTTATAGTCGGAAAAATAACATTAAAAAAAAAATGTTGGACTAACGACACAAAATACGAAAAAAATCAGACAAAACTTGTTTTTCCAAAGAGCTATAATTTTTGCTAGGATACGTAGTTTTTGGTTTAGTCGTTAAAAATAACATCCAAAATTAAAATATTACATTTTTTTGAAAAAACGACATAAGTACGAACTAACATTAACAGACAAAAGTTGTTCTCCTAAAAAGATCTATAAATTTATTATTCATCATTTTTGGAAAGGACCGTGTAGGACCGTCGGTAGGTTCCTGTATTAGACCATATGCAGATGCACAATAGTTTTTCTTTAATCGTAAAAAACAAGATTGAAAATATAAAAAATTATAAAAACAAGGAAATAAGAATTAGTATGATTCAATTTTTATGCATGTTATGAATTGTAATTATATAACTTTATTGGAATGATACATGTTTCAGCTCAGCTTAGAATGCAATTTAAAGCAAAATACGAAACAAAATTAAAAAATAATTATGATAAATACAATTTGTATTTAATTTTGAAATATTTTAATAACCAATCCCAGGCAGAGTTACATAAAAAATGTATTATATTTGATATAAAAGTATTGTGTGTAATGTGGAAAAATTGACATTTGGGACAAAATCGAGTGCAAAGCACTATATTCGTGATGAGAATGTTTTCGTTAAAGCCGAAGGAGCTTTAACAAAATAAAGTTCACAATCAAAAAATTAAAGTTGACGGTCTGTTGACCTTTGATATTAAAAGAATGAGGGAGAAATGCAAAGACCGAGCGCGGAGGGCCGATAGCCATCAGTCGCGTGCCGTTGATGCGCTCAAACTCTCGAGCTAAGTTCTTTTAACAAAAGAGAATTCATAATCACAAAATTACACTGGTGGATGTTTTGAGTCTTAACTTTAAAAGGTTTAAGCAAGAATATGCGAAAATGTAAAGACCGAGCGCGAAACGCGAGCTAAATACATCATCGAGCGCGAATGTTTGAAAATTAAATAAATGTCTTTAAAAACATATATGAGCTCCGCCTGAATTCGGTACGATCGCTAGGAATGTCTACATCCATAATGTAAACAGATCCCTCGAACATGCCTTGACGCCTAAGAGCTAGCTTTGAATGAAATGCAAGTCAAAATTGTGCAATTCAAACTCCAGACTCGACTTGTATCCCTAGCATTTACCACCGACAAAAGGATCACTTGGGAAGCGCTCTTCGGTGGAAATGCCCTGGCTTCATAATACGATTCTTAAAATAGGCGGCGAGATTAAATTCTACCAATAGGTGAAGAGATAATATGGCTTCAGATTTCGAGATATAATCGCAACCTCTTTTTTATGATAGGACAGCTTATGCCAATCATTTTTTTGTCGTGCTTTTTGTCGTTTTTCCACATATGTTTAACTGTTATTTTCGATGCTATTTTTTCCGATTAAAATCAGAACTACGATTCTTATTTAAAAATGATTTAAACATTTGTAATGGTTGACCTCTTGGACTTCTCCCACTATTAA
>NC_046664.1:136795170-136804890 GCF_010883055.1 Belonocnema kinseyi | reverse complement strand
TCAGTTCTTCTTAATCTTGTAACCTAATTATACACACGTTGAATAAAGATTACTTGAGTACGATTTGCTAACTCGAATCTTTTTTAAAAACTACAAACTCATTCATTCGGCGTAGAATAAATTGGCGATCCTGCCAGTATAGTGTAAAACGATATCTTCAAGAAATAAGGAATCAAAAAGACACTATCTTCGGAAACGAACCATTTTCGAATTAACACAAATTTTATTTTTAATTCTATTGAATTAAAAACAAGTAGAGTTCTAAGGAACTCGAAACGAAATCCGGATCTCATCTACGGAGAGACTCGTAAAAACAAGCCAAAATAACTTGTATGGGTAAAACTAGTCACTGAATCAAGTAGGTGCTATACAACGTGAACCCAATCAAAATACAGAACGAGGCCCGCAATAAGGCGGAAGATGCATCTGCGTGAAAACACTGGGAAAACTGACGACACGTCATCAGTCAACGCCACAATCCGGTCAGCATATAAGAACTTCACGGACTTCCGGCTACCAACCAAGGGTCAAGCGTTCCCAATCAAGAAAGAAGAACAACATCAAGTTTAAAAGTAAGAAAATAAAAAATACAGCAAAAAAATTGTATTTAATTACAAAGAGAATAAATCCTCCTTGCTGTCTGAGGAAGGAGAGTAACGTGAAATCAAAGTTAATTTCAAGTTAGGCGAAGCAAAGTTTTGTAATTTCAGTAGAGCATATTCCAGGTGTTCCAGAGCACCGCGCTCGGACATTGCATTATCCTCCACATTTGTGCACATACCACAATTTTTTTATGTGTACCTTGGTCTGGTACTGCTGATTCTGATATTGGAAAATAATGTTCACATTTTATTTTTCCTGATCCTAATAGGGCCCTGCTGTGGTTGTTTAATAATTTTCCCTTTTCTTAAGTGAAGCTGAACACGTTTTTTTATATTTGTCATTGAAGAAGGTTTTCAAAGTACCTACGGCCTTGACGATTACATTCTCACTGTGATAATCGCGCTTCACGCTTAACAGTTAGCTTATACAGGCTCTGATTTTTTTGATTTTGGGCTAATCAAGAAATTCGGCTAGAATAGTTTTGAAATATATTTGGTATCTAGTGAAATTTTTGAATGAAATTTTTGGATCTATGAAAAAAATAAATTTTTCTATTTTTTGAAAATTTTGAAAAGTATATAACTTTTCTAATTTTCATCAAAATTAAACATTTTATTTGGATAATTTGCAAGTCTTTTACTCATCTATAAGAAATTTTGAAAAAATTTTTATAATATTAAGAAAAAAATTTGAAAATTTTGAAAAAACTATAATTTTTTAAATTTGGGCTAATCGAAAAATTCGAAAAGAATAGTTTTGAAATATATTTGGTATCTAGTGAAAAATTTGAATGAAATTTTTGAATCTATGAAAAAAATAAATTTTTCTATTTTTTGAAAATTTTGAAAAGTATATAACTTTTCTAATTTTCATCAAAATTAAAATTTTTATTTAGATAATCTGCAACTCTTGTACCCATATATATGAAACTTTAACAATAATTTTTATAATATAAGAAAAAAAATGTTTAAATTTTGAAAAACAATAATTTTTTTAATTGTGGGCGAATCGAAAAATTCGGCTAGAATTGTTTTGAAATATATTTAGTATCTAGTGAAAATTTTGAATAAAATTTTTGGATCTATGAAAAAAATTATTTTTTCTATTTTTTGAAATTTTTCGAATTTTTGAAAAGTATATAACATTGTTAATTTTCATCAAAATACAAAATTTTATTTAGATAATTTGCAAGTCTTTTACTTATCTATAAGAAACTTTGACAAAAATTTATAAAATTTCAAAATTTTTAAAATGCCCTCAATTTTTTAATTTTGGTTCGAAATATCTGATTATCGAACTTAACCTTTATTTTGGGGACCATCAGAAGTGTATCAAATACGGACACGATTGGACAAATCCTTTAAACGTTAGCGTGGCTACAACATTCAGGTAACCATACATGGGTATACATACAGACATACATACATACATACATACATACATACATACATACAGACAGACACCAACCAAAGTTTATGATTTTCGAAATCTGTGCATGCCGAAACGTAAAAATCCATTAAAAATCAGAGATCGAAAATTTGGACGATTACATTACACTCTCATGAATGAGAATGTAAAAATTGCGTTACTTTGAAATCAGGTTATTCTAGTTGGCCGATACCCTGTATTTCACTGTATTGAAGGAAAAAATGTCCAAATATACGCACATAAAATAATTATGCTACAAAATTTTACACCCACAAGTTAGAGAATAAGCACGCTGGCACCCCAAACATATCGCGTTAATTTTAAAGGGTACGAGACACTCATCTTCTAGTATGTCAGGAAGGCTATCCCCTAAACTTAATCAAACCTCTCCCTTTATAATGGACGAAGAAACAGCAAAATGGATGTGGGAGAACATCGAAACTCTAGCAGCCAACATGATAGCATTAAAAATAGAGAACCAAAATAGAACTTTAGAGATTCAGAGGATAGTAACAGGATTAGGCTGCAAGGGAAATGTAGAAACAGACAAAGAAGAACCTGAATTAACAGAAGACCTCGACGAGGACGGCGAAAGTAGATCAGTGAAGAATAATCATTTACCAGAAGTAAAATTAGAAACAACCGTATCTCACCCTCAAATATCGGATACTAAGATACATGGACTTTCAACTGAAGAAGAGAAGGAAAGAAAAGCTATAGAAAGTCGCCGACTGAGAAACGAACAATTATTAAAGAAAGAGAGGGAACAAAATCACTTCAATTACAAGCCGAGGGAGAGGAAGAAATGAATGCTAAACTAGCAATCGAAACAGTGAGAATTATTAATGGCCAAGATGACATCGGAATAGAGGATTTTATTAAAAGTATGAAAAGTGTGAAAGCTAGATGCACACAACCTAACTTACTCTTAGATTCAATTCTAGCCAAGAAAATACGAGGTGCAGTAGAAAAAGCGACTCCGTATACGCCTGTGCATTTTTTTGAAGACCTATATATTTCCTTAAGACAAAATTTAAAACAGTCCGGTTCAATCTTAGCATTGAAAAACAGATTAGAATCTCGTAAACAAATAGTGACAGAAACAGTACAAAAATTCAGTTTCCGATTCAGGCAAATAACTAATGAACTTAACTATGCCGTTCGATGAAAAATATAAATCAAACAGAAAGAAAATTAAAAATGAACATAGAAGAGGAAGAAAATATTAATAGATATCTTCCTAATTTAAGAAAAGCAATCGAACTTAAGGTAAAACTGTTAAAACCTATTAGTTTAGCGGAAGCCCAAAGTTATGCCACAGAAACAGAAATGTGGTTAAAGGAATCAAAACCTATTCGAAAAATACCGTGGAAACCATTAATTATATATCAATCTAGACCAATACAGCCACCTCGACACCAAGCTAACACCACACCAAATTAACAAGTACACAATCATAACATGGCACTGAGTGAAAGAGCGAACATAAAGTGCCATAAATGTGGTAGCTTAGGACATTTTGATAATCAATGTATGGTAAAGACCGTAAATTTTCAGACAGGCCGATTTTCAAATCGACCACTACAAGTCAGAAATGTTCAAACGACGGAGGAGCATTTAGAAAACGAAATAATGACAACAGAAGAAATACAGAAACAAATAGACTACGAGAATCAAGCCGAATATCTGCAGTCATTGGGAGCCTACAGTCTATTGGAGGGAGAAATCGATGAGGAAACGAATACTACCTATTAGTAGACTCGGGAGCGTCAATCAACCTTATTAAAAAACATCAAATACCAGAAGGTATGAAACCTTTTAAATTAAAAAAAACATTCACTATGGGAAAAGATAAGCATATATCTGAATAAGCAATATATATGCCATATTTTTCTAAAAACACCTCTTCCGTATAATAAATGATGATTTCCATTACCAGTATCTGGCATAATAAGTTTACCTTTCTTTAAAAAATTTGCAAGGCATTCAATAACATCGAATTTTCTGATTCTAGTGAAAATATCAGACAACCTACAATATGAAATAATTCAGAAAACATAATCTCGAGACGAGATGCAATCTAGTAAAGTGGAGGATATCTCCAATATGATAAAACGACCTATAAACCAGCATTTATATCACTATGCCACTAATATGATAAAACGAACAAGAATTAAGTATTTAGATCAATGTGTCACCAATATGATAAAACGATTTAGAACTCAGCATTTAGATTACAGTAAAAGAATCCGAGAATCACAAAAAATAATAAAACTAGATCACATCGAGAACAAAGTTCATAAAGTTAAGGAAGGCATATTACTCTAGGCGCTGGGTGTAATCCTGTGTGCCATTCTAGGTCCGCAGTATTTTTTTATTGAATATTATGTAGAATGTTGTGCTGATAAAAGTAATCGATTTCGAGAAAACATCGATTAAAGAAATGAAAAATTTTAGGGCCAGAATAGAAAGGTGGTTTTTTTTGTAGGAAGAAATTCTATCAAGAAATTTCTAGGGATGAAAGATGCTTCTTTTTGGGTGTACTTCAACTTTTATTTAGAAAATTGATTATAATATTTATATTTAACAAGATAATGAGCATTTCTGAATGTACACATTTGAACGTGTTGTACATTTAGGAAATTTTAATCAAATCTTCTGGAAATTTGTACATGGATAAAGGAAGTATAAATTAAAAAATTATCGTCAGCTAGTTTAAAATCAAATAATAACTCTTTAAGCTCTAAACAATAATAAACTAAGTCTCTTTATCAACTTCTAATAATCGCAGGGACTTGTAATAAAACTGATCGGTACTATATCTTCCGGACACTAAAATTCAAGAACTAATTCTCTAAAGTTAGGTTGGGCGCCAGGCTTTCCACAGCCACTCAAAACATCAAAAAATCTCAACTAACAATATTCTACAGCAAAATCTCAAACGCAATACAATTCTACCACATAACTCAATAAACGCAAAATTTGGCCACAAAGCCCAATATCACAACTTAATCCTCGTTAGACATAGTATACCGGAACAAAAGATGCTATCTCAGCCCCGAAAATTCAGTTAATGGTAGAGGGGGTGGTCGATGGTAAAAGAAATTGAAAGAAATCCCTAAATCCAAATAAAACAAGTTCAACTAAAATCTCAATATTACAAATAACAAGTGGTTTATTAACCTTAAATATACATTAATTCTCCTGGTGATACATTGTCTTCTTTGTTAGGTGGCAATCCTATTCCACTATACCATAAAGTTTTCAAAACACATTTTAACTCTCAAGAAAAATGATCTAAATACAATTGTATACATAACCTAAGCTAACTAATCTATAATAGATTAGGCTCATTACCGTTGGCATTACTCCACGACTTTACAATGAAGTACACGTTAATAAACTACAACAAAATTAACATAACCTCTCAGCGTACATTTTAGGAGGTTAAGT
Source organism: Belonocnema kinseyi (assembly GCF_010883055.1). Taxonomy (NCBI): domain Eukaryota; kingdom Metazoa; phylum Arthropoda; class Insecta; order Hymenoptera; family Cynipidae; genus Belonocnema; species Belonocnema kinseyi. The sequence goes on along the minus strand of NC_046664.1, from coordinate 136,799,406 downwards.
AAAAGTCGTACTCTTAATGAAAATGTTTAGACGTACGATTGGCTAATAAGGGTAGCCTGGAAGGGGCAACAAATTAGTATAATGGGTAACAAGGGGCAAACGGAACTCTGAGGGGATAGTCATATTGGATGTTTACCATTTCAAGAGGGGATAACCAAAACAAAAGAAAAAGGGATAACAATAACTCAGCAAGGGGGTTAATGAATTCAAAAATAAAAAAAAGGGTGGTCATAGTCCGTCGATTCATCAAAGATAGGGGGCAGTCATAATTATCAAATTTTAGAGGTGATCATACTCAGAAAGGGGATGCTCATGGCTAGTAAATAATTCAAAATCGAAAATAAGGGGTGGTCATAGCTAATAAATTATTCAAAATCATAAATAAGGGGTGGTCATTGTTTATAAATTAATTAAAATCGAAAATAAGGGATGGTCACAGTCAGTAAATTCATCAGAATCGAAAATCTGGGACGGTCATAGTCAGTAATTTCATCAAAATCGAAAATATGGGACGGTCATAGTCAGTAATTTCATCAAAATATGGGGCGGTCATAGTCAGTAATTTCATCAAAATCGAAAACATGGGACGGTCATAGTCAACAAGTTCCTCAAAGTCGAAAATAAGGGGATGGTCATAATCAGAAAAAAAGGGGTAGACGAAATCTTTAAATTTAACAGTATTGAAGGATGTTCATAAATTTGTACATTTACCAAAATTAAGGGATGGTTATAATTTGTGACATTATCGCAATAACGGGGTGGTCATAATTTGTAACTTTACCAAAATCACCAAAATTAAGGGATGGTCATACTCAGACACAAAAAAAGATGGGCAAAGGTTAAAAATAAGGAACGGTCATAATTTTAGAAACTGACCAAAAATTAGGGGGGGGGGGGTCATATTCACAAAAAAGGGTGATCAGAGTTTCGTTAATAAACACTAAATAAAATAACCATATACAATACTCAAACGAGGAGATTGCAAAACCAATATCACACATAAAAAAAATCACAATAATCAGAAATAATCATTCCTACAATAAATCCGGTGGCAAAACAGAGCATGGTATATAATATATTAAGCATAACCTGATATATAAATAGCAATGAAACAGCAGGCCAAAAAATTAAGCATATTCGAGAAACATTTAAATTACCCAAAAAAAATCAACCATGACAAAAGAATAAAATCATTTAATGGCATAACCATCATTAGGATCGCTGAGACAAATTTCGACTCTACAATCAGATCCAGTCAAGGGACCCCATTTCGACCACGTGCCATACAATTATCTCAAAAACCGGACTCCGCATGAGCCAAATTAATATACGCAACAGGAAGAATCGGATCCATTAATATGCATTCTACTTTAACACAAAATTAAATTCTCTCGAAAGTGGCCACATGTCGAACCAGTGTACCAGACCGACTAGAAAAGTATTGAGTCTTACCACAGTTTTCTACGCCACAGCAGTCTCCCGATCCGCCCTCAGAAATAGTCTTGAAAATTAATCCCTGAATTCCTTGAATCTCCAATCCTTAATCCTAAAATCTCCGATCCCGGCAATCCACCCACAAAACAGAAACTCGTAGTCGTCAAAGCGAGAATGGACACTCCGGGAACACCAACGGTAAGTGAGAACGAGTCTCGGCGTGCTCTCAGCTCGTTCCTATTCTCGTCTTCTCCTTCCTCTCGCTCGTGCGCTGATTGGTTGAAGTTGGCGGGACGGCAGGCAGTGTGTTGTAGCGGACTTCAGTGCCGACCACTAGGGGGTCTAGCGGTCCCCGTAGTCCTTTTTATATTCCTCATGTCACGATTTTGGACCAACCAAACGTATTTTAGTCGCAAAAATTAGTTGCAAAAATTTTGCAACGCCACAACTTTGTTTAATATTAAATTATATTATTTTGGTTAAAATGTAATTGATCCTTATTGCTGCGATAAAGGAAAAAATTACGGTGGCGGCATGGGGCCCCCATAAACCATCCCAAATTTGTTCTGAGCCAAAGGCGTGAACTTGTCGCCTGGCTATTTGTACTCGAGAGGCGAAAGCCCTTTGCAAGGGCGACAAGTTTACGCCTTTGATTCAGAAAAAATTTGGGATGGTTTATGGGGGCCGCATGCCGCCACCGTAAATTTTTCCTTTATCGCAGCAATAAGGATCTATTACATTTTGACCAAAAACATATAATTTAATAATAAAAAAAATATAAATAATTGCAATAATTTTTAAAAGCCATTTTATTATCTAATTTTTATGAAAATTATACAGATTTATTACAAGTGCCTGCGAGAATTAGAAGTTGATAAAAAGACTTATTTTATTATTGTTTATAGTATAAGGAGTTATTTTTTGATTTTAAACGAGCTGACGCTAATTTTTAAATTAAAACTTCCTTTTTCCATGTAAAAATTCCCAGAAGATTTTATTAGAAATTTCTAAATGTACAGCATGTCCAAATGTGTACATTCAGAAATGCTCATTAACTTGTTAAATATAAATATTAGAATAAATTTTCTTAACCAAAGTTGAAGTATCCAAAAAGGAGTATCTTTTATCTCTAGAAATTTCTTGATAAAATTGCTTCCTACAAAGAAAATCACCTTTCTATTATGACTCTGAATTTTGTTATTTATTTAATCGATGTTTTCTCGAAATCGATAACTTTTATCAAAAAATGTTCTCTTTGACAAAAATTCCACTCTATGAGTATTCCAACTTTTGTTTTATGCTTTTTACTGTGAAATAAATTTTCTATCAAAAATAAGAACAATGTTATTTTTCCTCACTTTTCAACGTAAATGTTTATTTTTAATGTTAATAGTTGATTGAATAAAAAATTGTGAAGGACATTTCTCTGCCTACGTCGATTTTATAGCCAACCATATATTTAAACTTTAGAAAGACTCCAAATTGTAACAGGACTATTGCATTAATTAAAAAATAATTCAAACGCGTATATCTTGAAACTCCGGCATTTTTCAAGGGGCACCCTACTTTTTCGTAATCAGAACATTTTACATGATATTCAATAAAAAAAATCCTGCGGACCTAGAACGGCACAAAGGATTATACCCAGCTACTAGAGTATATACAAAGCACTCTTTCAATATCAAGAAGTCTTCAAATTATCTGATAACCCCCTCCCGTGCACAAAACTTACAGAATATGAAATCACTTCGAACTCAGGCAAGACAATAACCTCTCAACTACCAGAAAAACATCGAGAATTGGCCCTAGAAGAAACTCAAATACTATTAAATAAAGGAATAATTAGACATTAACAGTCACAATTTATCTCACGATTTCGGGTAGTTCCCATAAACGCAAATAAACTCTGAATAGTAATAGATTGATTTCAAATCGTAGATTTCAAATTATTTATATCTTAAGGTCCAATCGTAAATCGAAAAAATAAATATGAGTCAAAAAAACATGTTCTTCGAAACTCAGATATTTATTTACTAGAAAAAACTCCTTTTAAAACTTCCTGACGTTTCGGTACACATGCGTACCTTTTTCAAAGGTTCTTAACCTAAATAATTATATTAAAGATTAGTAATTTTAGTCTGAACAAATATGATGGATAATTACGTAGATTTAAATACATTGTTAACTGAGTTGATGATAGTTTAAAATAGTCAAACAGATCAATTTCCAGTAAAAAAAAGTAACATTTGAGTCAATTGTTTTAAAAAATTAATTAAAATTTAGTCATTTTTTAGAAGTCTCAAAAAATTTTTCGACACTTCACTCGATTAGAACTACATTTCCACTGATGTGGAAGCGCGCAATTGAGTTTAAATTTGAAATAAGAAATAAAAAATTTTTTTAAAATGTGTATATGTACACATCCATACATATGCATTCATATATACACACATATAGCATTCATACATATACACATATATACATATAGAGATGATTAATATTAAAAACATTATTTTATAATAGTCTGATAAATTTTATTAATATTTAGAATTTCAGTCTGTAAATTAACTGAAATCTTACGATATTTGTTTATAAAAATAGACTCAATAATACGTCGTTGATAAGTATTTTTTTCTGTAGCTAATATTTTAATACGTTTAAAATCAAAGTAATGATTAAAATTCCAAGAATGTTGCGACGGACCTGTGTTAAAATTCCCAACTTCACAATCTCTTTTGTGTTCAGCAATTCTAGTTTTTAATCTCCTGCCAGTTTCACCTATATAAGCTTTATTACAACATT
>NC_046664.1:136792205-136795070 GCF_010883055.1 Belonocnema kinseyi | reverse complement strand
ATTGAATGTCAGATAATTTTACACATCTATCAACTAAACCCTCAATTAAACCAATTTTATGCCCAAATAAATTATGTGAATTATAGTTTAAGTATCTACCAGTCCAAGAAGGTTTTTTATAGCAATTGGTTAATAAATCACCATTTGGAGTTTTTATAATTTTTAAATCAAGATAGTTAATAACATTATTAATCTCACATTCATGAGTGAAATTCATACAATCTTCAATACTATTAAATGCATTTAAGAAAACTTGAATTTTATCTGTGGGAATAATGGCTAAAATGTCGTCGACATATCGTTTGTACAAAATAGGTGTGAAATCTAACAATTGTAAAGCTCTTTTTTCAACATCTTGTAAAACTAAATCAGAAACTACAGGGGATAATGGTGAATCCATAGGGCAACCCGAAATTTGTTTATAAAATTTATTATTAAAGGAGAAAACGGTATTTTTGAAAACATCATTGAAAACTGTTCTGGTGGCTATTAGAAATTCATTTTTACTTATTTTTGTCAAATTATGATTTAAATTAAGTTTTTCTTCAATGCAATCTAAAGCGAGATCTATTGGGATGCTGTCAAACATGGACACAACATCTAAAGAAACTATCGAATGGGTTTTTGGTACATTTATATTTTTTAAATAATCTTTAAGTTCCCAACTATTTTTTACAAATGAATCAGTGTTTATAGAAACTGGTTTTAAAATATTTGAAATATACTTTGATAATTTATAAGCTGGGAAGCCAACAGTAGAAACAATTAGTCTCCAACTTAAATTGGGTTTGTGAACTTTAGGGAGAGCATAAGCTTTTGCTATAACACTGTTGTGAGTTTTTAAATGGTATGCACATTGGTCGTTTATTAATCTTTTATTTTCCCATCTAGTAGCTAAGTCATTGCATTTATTTTCAATAGTTGGAACCATACTAGTTTTAATATTCTTGTATAAAATATCATTCTTAAGGATGTTTTCAATAGTAATGTTATAATCGTCTCTATTTGCTGCAACCGTTAAGTTACTTTTATCGACCTTGACAAAAATTAAATCTTTATGATTTTTTTGGAAATTTTCAACTAATTGAACAGATTTTTCTAAATTTTTAAATTTATTATTATTACTGTGATTTGAAACTATTTGAGTAACAGTTTTTCGAATATTAAATTTCAAATCTTCTTCTTTAATATTTTTGGTTAGAATTTTCAATATTAGCAACTAAACTATTGATAGGAATTCTATTAACATTCAAAGGAACTCCAAAATTGTTTCCTAATGCTAAAACTTCAGCAACATCATCAGGGATTTCAACTGTTGATAAATTCTTAAAACATTTGTTTAATCTGAAATTAGTAATCTCTATATTAGAAACTAAAGACCTGTTTTTTAATAAGTCAAACTTTTTTATACACTCATCACGTTTTGAGTTTTTTAGATTACGAAGACTTAAATCTTGTAAATCAAAAAACTTGCTTAAAGAGACATCAGATATAACTCTTGAGAAACGATATTGTAAGTCATTTGAAAACTGACCTAATTTTTGAATATGTTTCACAATGTTTTCAATTTCTAAACGTAGACATTTTGTATGGAAATTGAATTTAGTTTTTTGAAATTTTGAGATTAAATTATAATTTTAATTAGTTACATTATATTTACTTAAATTTTGTTGAATATGTGTTGGAAATAAGGCATTATTTCTATACCTAATTAAGAAAGTACGCTGTTCCTTAAGAATACCTAATTTTCTATTGGTGTGCAACCAAACTCCAATTTTGATCCAATTTTTTTATTCACAAAATTTAAGTCTTCGTAATCTAAAATACTCAAAACGTGATGAGTGCATACAAAATTTGACTTATTAAAAAACAGGTCTTTAGTTTCTAATATAGAGATTACTAATTTCAGATTAAACAAATGTTTTAAGAATTTATCAACAGTTGAAATCCCTGATGATGTTGCTGAAGTTTTAGCATTAGGAAACAATTTTGGAGTTCCTTTGAATGTTAATAGAATTCCTATCAATAGTTTAGTTGCTAATATTGAAAATTCTATAAAAAATATTAAAGAAGAAGATTTAAAATTTAATATGCGAAAAACGGTTACTCAAATAGTTTCAAATCACAGTAATAATAATAAATTTAAAAATTTAGAAAAATCTGTTCAATTAGTTGAAAATTTCCAAAAAAATCATAAATATTTAATTTTTGTGAAGGCCGATAAAAGTAACTTAACGGTTGCAGCAAATAGAGAAGATTATAACATTACTGTTGAAAACATCCTTAATAATGATATTTTATACAAGAATATTAAAACTAGTATGGTTCCAACTATTGAAAATAAATGCAATGACATAGCTACTAGATGGGAAAATAAAATATTAATAAACGACCAATGTGCATACCATTTAAAAACTCACAACAGTGTTATAGTAAAAGCTTATGCTCTCCCTAAAGTTTACAAACCCAATTTAAGTTGGAGACTAATTGTTTCTACTGTTGGCTCCCCAGCTTATAAATTATCAAAGTATATTTCAAATATTTTAAAACCAGTTTCTATAAACACTGATTCATTTGTAAAAAATAGTTAGGAACTTAAAGATTGTTTAAAAAATATAAATGTACCAAAAACCCATTCGATAGTTTCTTTAGATGTTGTGTCCATGTTTGACAGCATACCACTAGATCTCGCTTTAGATTTCATTGAAGAAAAACTTAATTTAAATCATAATTTGACAAAAATAACTAAAAATGAATTTCTATTAGCCACCAGAACAGTTTTCAATGGTACCGTTTTCTCCTTTAATAATAAATTTTATAAACAAATTTCGGGTTGCCCTATGGGTTCACCATTATCCCCTGTAG
>NC_046664.1:136764886-136792105 GCF_010883055.1 Belonocnema kinseyi | reverse complement strand
ATTAATAATGTTATTAACTATCTTGATTTAAAAATTATAAAAACTCCAAATGGTGATTTATTAACCAATTGGTATAAAAAACCTTCTTGGTCTGGTAGATACATAAACTATAATTCACATAATTTATTTGGGCATAACATTGGTTTAATTGAGGGTTTAGTTGATAGATGTGTAAAATTATCTGACATTCAATTTAGAAAAGAAAATTTAAATCTATTAAAAACAAGTTTAGTACAGAATAACTATCCTCTTGAGTTTGTAAATGACATCATTAAAGAACGCATTCATGAGATTTACAATAACAGTAATAAAATTAACAAAAAAAGAAATTGGAGTGATACTTGCAATAGATTTAATTTAAATGTTACTTTACCTTACATTCAGGGCCTATCAGAAAGATTAAGAAATTCACTTACAAAATTTAATATCAATGTTTATTTTAAAAACACTAATACATTAGATAATTATTTGTCAAGAAGAAAGGACGTCGATTCCATTGAAAATTTATCTGGTGTAATTTATTTAATTAAATGTAAATGTTGTAATAAAACTTATATAGGTGAAACTGGCAAGAGATTAAAAACTAGAATTGCTGAACACAAAAGAGATTGTGAAGTAGGGAATTTTAACACAGGTCTGTCGCAACATTCTTGGAATTTCAATCATTACTTTGATTTTAAACGTATTAAAATATTAGCTACAGAAAAAAATACTTATCAACGACGTATTATTGAGTCTATTTTTATAAACAAATATCGTAAGATTTCAGTTAATTTACAGACTGAAATTCTAAATATTAATAAAATTTATCAGAGTATTATAAAATAATGTTTTTAATATTAATCATCTCTATATGCATACATGTGTATATGTATGTATGCTATATGTGTGTATATATGTATGCATATGTATGGATGTGTACATATACACATTTAAAAATTTTTTTAAATTTCTTATTTCAAATTTAAACTCAATTACGCGCTTCCACATCAGTGGTTTTCAATGGAAACTTGCCTATTACATCATCGTTCATTACGTATTCTTCATGTATTTCTGAATCTGTCAATTTCTGTTCGTCTGTCCTAACCTACGCTAATTTGTTTTTCTCATACAAATTTAAAAAAAATGTAGTTCTAATCGAGTGAAGTCTCGAAAAGTTTTTTGAGACTTCTAAAAAATGACTAAATTTTAATTCATTTTTTAAAACAATTGACTGAAATGTTACTTTTTTTTACTGAAAATTGATCTGTTTAACTATTTTAAACTATCATCAACTCAAGTAACAATGTATTTAAATCTACGTAATTATCCATCATATTTGTTCAGACTAAAATTACTAATATTTAATATAATTATTTAGGTTAAGAACCTTTGAAAAAGGTACGCATGTGTACCGAAACGTCAGGAAGTTTCAAAAGGAGTTTTTTCTAGTAAATAAATATCTGAGTTTCGAAGAACATGTTTTTTTGACTCATATTTATTTTTTCGATTTACGATTGGACCGTAAGACATAAATAATTTGAAATCTACGATTTGAAATCAATAAATATCAACGGTCGAAGAAAGGATTGATTTGTTTCATCAAATCATTTTACAATAGTAATAGATTATCGACAAGTAAATAAAGACACTGACCAAGACGCTCATGAGTTACTAGTAATAGGCGATATTTTAGATCAATTAGCTCAAGCTAAAAGCTTTTCTGCTCTGCGTTGCGTTCTACGACGTATTAAAGAACTTGGTTTGAGATTTGAATCTACTGAATGTGAATACCTTAAACCTGAATTAGAAGATTTGGGACATTTAATAACTAAAGATGGAGTTAAACCAAACCCTGCAAAAAACCCTTCCCTTTGCACAGCACCTGTCCTAAAATTTCCAAACTTCAAAGAGAAATTTACAATCACAATCGACGCTTCAAACCAAGGATTAGAAGCCGTTTTATCCCAGAATGAACATCCGTGTTTAATTATATCTTAAATATTAAACCCTACAGAAGAAAACTATAGCACATCTGAACAAGAACTCTTAAGAATAATTTGGGCTGTTAAACGTCTGACCAATACCTCCTAGGAAATACATTTAGAATCCAAACTGATCATAAAGCACTAGTATGGTTACTTGATTCTAAAGACCCCAGTTCAAAACTTTTAAGATGGAGGATCAAATTAGAAGAATACAAGTTTGTGATCGAATATGTAAAGGTAAAGAAAACAAAGCAGCCGATTGCTTGGCCAGGTTATTTCCAATTGAACAAAAGGACCTTCTAGAATAGGCATTAGATGAAATCAATCTTGAGAAACTATTGAAAACGAACTCCCTGATATAGAATTATTTTATACTCCCATCAGTCGAGATTTAAATACACCAAAACCCATAATAACCAACAAAGCTAATAAAACTAGTGAAATTAAGCTAGAAGGAGAAAATATAATCAAAATACCTCATAAAAGAATTAGAGAATCTTCGGTAGAAATGTCAAAGCCAACATTAGAATGTCCAGCGCCAATACTGGAGTTACAGAATGAAGAACTCATAGAAGACAAACTGTAATAATACTTCATAGAATGGAGATTAAATACAACTTCAGGTATAGTTAAAATTAAACATAATGCTGTAGGAAAACTCTGGACCTATACAAAGAAAGAAGAAATGCCACCTTATTATTTACGTCAATAGAGAAAGAAACAATTCAAGAAATGACAGAATATCTTTCTAATATTTATCGCGAGTCCAGTTTGCACTTGTGCATTTCAAGTATCAGAGAACTCACTAAAGAATAAAAATGGAAAATAATAATTGAAGCCCATTCAATACATTTAGGAGAAAAGAACTCGGTAGATACGGCAAAGAAATTAGGGTACTGAATAGGAATGGACAACGACGTGATAAAATATGTCAAATCCTCTCCCATTTGCCAACCAGAAAAAACGACCAGAATTAACAAGCAAGCTAGCAGTAAAATACCCGGTATCCCTACCAAACTCAATGAAAAGATCACACTCGATATCTTCGGACATTTACCGGAAACTACTCAAGGAAATAAATACATGCTAAGTCTTCACGAGCGATTAACACGATACACAGTATTAACACCTCTAAAAACCGAGACTACAGAATAAATTATTATCAAAAAGTTAATCGATGATTACATATATATTTTGATCACCTAAGACCATCCTCACGGATGGTCTTAGGTGACTCATGTTTGTTTGAAACCCATTTCCAACGTTCCTTAGCGAACCACCAGCATGGCAAATTAAAAAAAAATTAAAATAAATTTAAATTTCGATGATCAAAAAATGTTTTCGTTCACTATAATACTAAGGCCTCCACCGTCCAAGTTGAGTTGTAGTAATGAAATAAAATATAATCCAATAATTTCCAGTTTCAAACAAGGATCTAATCAATTAAAATTGAATTCGAAAAACGAACTCATAGCCTAATACCGGGCCTGAATAAGTTAATCCATAATCAATTTCGACTGAAAAAAATAGTTTGATGGACATGAAAATCATAGAAGCAAGTAGTCATGCTAAAAATGCCTCCCTATTGTTATGAACCAACACCGTATCAGGAGCCAAGTGGGATAATGCTTTATTCAAAATCTTTCCAAAGAGGTAACATCCGATTAACCCTGATTCGGGAGACGCTTTTGACATTTTTTCCTGAAAACGAGTTAACGGTGGTGTTCACTAGACATCCGACAACAATACGCGAACTTGGATCACTGGCAATCGTATCCGTAGGAACAGTAGAGATCAATTTGAATAACGAGATTATTACGTGCGAGGTAAAATCTGCCAGGAGCCCTATCGGTTGTTAATTTTTGTTTGCCTGTTTGGGTGTGCTCTAGGTTTCATCGACCAAAAGGTGACTTGGAATTGAAGAAATCACAAGCCTCATAACCGACCTGTAATTTAACCTCAAGTTGAACTTTCGGCCTAAAAGAGGCTAAAGATGTTTAATAGCGCTAAGCCAGGTACAATAGTGTACAAAAGAAAACACGGAGCAGGTAAAAAGGTACGGGGACTGTATGAAATAGCCATAGCCCGTGATTTAAATGCTAAAAATAATCTTGAGAAACCTCTACCCCGGGAATCAAATGAGAAATTCGACGAGATCATTCTTTCCATCGAAAAATGTATTGATTCGGAATCATAACTGATTTCGTGATAGAGCAACTTTCTTATTTTTGCTATGCCTGTGCGGTCGAAGTACAATTCTCGTGTAAGAACAACTGCCTTGACTCTATCTCAGCAATTATCGGGGCAATCCGAATTTCTAGGAGTTAAAAATTATCGTGACATACAAAATGGTGCAGCAAACCGATACCATTACTGAGCCTCAATGTAACGCTACGGATTCAGTTACTGGGATAAGCCCTAATATTGCAGTAATTCTCGCTAACCAAGTTGTTTAACATAACAATCTAGGTATTATTAAATCCAGATTTTTTTTATGAAACCTTTAATCGTAAATCTAAGGTGATTTAGGAGTAGTTACAAAATACACTTTTATTGGCAAGTAGACTTAAGTTTTCAACCATTTTATTCTAATAAGTTGAAGCAAAATAGTTTCTTCACTTTAAAAACGAAACTTTTACAATGAATACTTTCAACAATTTAGGAATCGTTTCTTGTTGCGAGAATGATCCTTCTCAGAGCTCGGCAGAACTCAAACTGGCTACAGGTCACATTATTACACACACACACACACACACACTATTTAAATTTTATCGAAAATATTTATTGTACTCGCAGTTTTCACGCATTCTTACACACCTCTAACATACCGCCCGCTTCCTGCTCAGCATTTAGCACGAAATTAGTATGATGTCGCTGATTCTGTGAGCCGCCCGCGGTGCAAGAAATCTAACATGCAGTAACTTATTGTAAGAAAATTCTTTATAGACTTCATATACACATCTTCGTTGTATTTAAGTCATTTGCACAATAATAGTTATAATTATATAAGTGAAAAACAAGTAAAAGACCCAAAAAAAAATAATAATAGTAAAAATAGTTGCATAGAAAAGATCTTCTAAGAAACTTTAGTGTTTGGACTATCTGTTAACTCAGCAGCCCTGACCGTGCTGACAGGCAATAAACAAAGTTTTGAAATTGGTGGATCGAATTCCGAAGTGTCAGTTTTAACGCGAACGGTACGAATCAGACCGTCTTTTCCTGGGTAGCATTAAAGTATGCGACCCATTTGCCATTTAGAAGGAGGGAGCGCATCATGCCTGATGAGCACCATTTCGCCCGTTTTAATATTAGTATCCTGTTGTTTCCAGTTGTAGCGTTGCTGTAAAGCATGCAAAAATTCTACGTTCCACCGTCGCCCGAAAACTTCTGTTTTACGCTGAACGATTTGCCATCTTTTCAGTCTATTTTCGGGTATGAATTCTACAGAAGGATCTGAAGGACTCGTGAGTGGAGCTTCTATCAAAAAATGCCCTGGGGTGAGATAAGAAAAATCATTGGGCTCTTCAGAATGTGGTCCAATAGGTCTCGAGTTAAGGTAAGCTTCGATTTGAGATAAAGTGGTAGAGAACTCCTCAAACGTTAAAGTATGTGATCCAACACATCTACGTAAATGATGTGTTAGACTTTTCACCACTGCTTCCCAAAGACCGGCAAAGTTAGGGGCGGCGGGTGGAATAAAATGCCATGTAGTTCCCACGACCGATAAAAAATTAGTAAGATGCAGATCTCGACGTAATTGAGCCGCGTTTTCTCTTAATTCTCTATCAGCAACTTGAAAGGTGGCACCATTATCGCTGTAAAAATGAGCAGGTATTCCTCTAGACGCTATGAAACGCTTGTAGGCTGATAAGAAGGCCTGAGAAGTATAGTATGATACTAACTCCAGATGAATAGCTCTGGTTACGTAACAAACAAAAAGAGCTACGTAACCCTTGTAACTCCTTTGTCCTCTACCTGGAGCAAAGCGAATCTGAAAGGGACCGGTGTAGTCCACACCAGAGTAGTTTCACCGTAACAATTGGAGCGACCTCTGTTTTGACATATAACAAGGCTACTTGTTTACCTTCATCTTCCTGAAGAATGCGAAGATAAATAACAGCGGAATACGCTCTCGCTGAAGCATCCGAGAATCTGTGAAGCTCGTATCCCAAACTAGATCGCGATAGTCCAGTCTATCTGGGAATTAATATCTGCTCGAGCTTTGAAAGCTCACTATAATAGGCATTCCAATGATTGAGCAAGTCCTCGAGAAGAGGATCATCCCAATCTAATTTACGAATCCACAGTACCTGCATTAATCTTTTGGCTACTATTATTATAGGAGACAACCATCCAAGTGGATCGTAAAGTCTGGCGATAACCGAGAGAATGTTTCTTTTAGTGGGCTGTTTGATAGGGTGAGTCTCCACTCGAATTTTAAAATTATACAAAAGTGGATGCCAGCGCAAGCCTAACACTTTCAATTGAATGTCTTCCTTAGAAAGAATATCAAAAACCCTTTCATGATTACCTTGAGGGCAGTAGGATAAAGTTTGTTCATTATTGGAGGCCCATTTTCTTAGATGGAAACCTCCTCTCTCCATCAACTGTGTAACCTATCGTCTTAACCCTTTAGCTTCCTCTACATCATCTGCTCCGAATAAAATATCATTCTTAAATGGCAATCGAAGCATATACTTCCCTGATGGCAAGCGTTTATGAGTGGTTATGAAATGCTCTTCACAGAGTACTTCGTCTTCTGTTAAGAGAGATTCAGAGGGAGCTTCTTCTATTTCCCAAAAACGACATAAATCCTCGTGAAGTGCTTCAGTCATAATGCTGAAATGAACGGAGGTAGAACTAAGCTCCAAAATTTGAAGTACTGGTCCAGGCAGAATCCAACCAAAGATGCTATTTTGGGTGGTCAAAGTTCCTAATGTACCTTGTTTTAGGCCAGGCAACAAGCACGATCCAAATTTGTCGGCCCCTAAAATATCATCAATATCTGATAACCCAAAGGGATCAGGATCAGCTAAAACAGTTGCTTTAATCATGGAAGGTTAAGGTTTCTTGCAAATTCTGGTTGGGAATAAGAACTGAGATTTTGTAAAACGAGAGCCTGTAAAGAAAGAGGGTTTTGATTATCTTCCTTAAGACGCAACCAAACTTTCGCTAGTTTTTTGGCAGTACCCATAAATTCTCCTCCTACACCATAAACATGAGTATTAATTTTTTGATAAGAGGCTCTTAATATTTTAAGTACTTTTTTAGATAAGAAGCTGCACTCTGAACCCTGGTACAACAGTGCTCAGAATTTACCTGATTATTTGAATTATTATTCGTTTGCGAGGTAGACGCCACTTGAGAATTGACTAAAACAAGAACCCGTAGAATTTATCGATGGATCAAAGACTACTGAGTTTCAGATCGATCCTTATTTCCGTGATGTAAAAGAGTATTGTGCTTGCGACGACATTTAGCACATGTGAATTTGCTGGAACAGTCATACGGTTTATGCCCAGGAGTCAAACAATTGAAATACGCATGTCTTTGAAGTACAAACTCTTTTCTTTTATCAACACTCAAAGCTCGAAAATCTTTACACTTAAAAAGAGAATGATTTTCTTTGCAGAAAATGCATTTAGAGTTTGAAGAGACAGCATGACTTTTTATCGATTGCGACTTGTTAGTTTTATTTTTATCCGTTATGCCAGTTTTCACAAGTTGAATTGCTTCTAAGGTTCTACTTCCTCTTACTAAAAATTCGTCCAAAGTTTCATAGGAAGGGTAATCTGTATTCGGCCCAGGCTGCGTTTCCCACTCTTTTATGACGCTACATCAAGGCGTCGCGTCGTCCAGAAAACTATAATACCTTCCCATTGATCGGTAGGACGATTTAGATTCTTTAAAGCAGAAAGAGCATCATTGGTGGTATCGCGAAGTAATTTCAAATCACTTACATAATTATTATTAACATTAGGTATATCAGCGATTTCATTGAAATGAGCAAAAATCAAAGACCTTTTATTGCCATAACGACTTTTAATATTTTCCCAAGTCGTTTCAAATTAGCCTCGGTTATTGTAACATGTTTAATCAAATTTTCTGCCTCTACTGTTAATGATGTTTTTAAATACTGAAATCGTACAACGCTAGACAGTGAATCGTTATAAGTGCCTCGAATAAATCTCGAAAGTTTTCCCAATCAGTGTAATTTCCTGAAAAAGAAGGAATGTTAATTTTCCTTAATTTGGGAATATTAACGTTATGTTGAATACAATGATCTCTAGAAGCAGCAGGATTATATTCTGAATGTTGTGAGACATAAGAGGCAATTTGATTGTTAATGAAATCATACGCATCTAAGAAGGCATCTTCTATTGTTAGAAATTGATTTTTCACAAAATACTATAGAGACAATTTTTTTTCGGAGCTGGCTAGATTATGAATTTTGGTATCTAATTCACGACAGTCTGACCATTTTTCTTTTAATACTTCGAGAAGGCCTTGAGAAGTAGGGATATTTCGCTTCGCTATAGTAATCTTTTTAAAATTCGATACCGTTCTTAAAATAGCTTGATGTAAATTTGACAGTTCATTACCTAATGTCGCTAAATCTGCCATTTTGACAAATTGTTTCGCTTGACATTTAAAGAATAATCAACCTATTTTTTTTAATTCGTAGTTTACCTTACAAAAACCTCTATATAAAGCAAATCAATTTTACGAGTAGGTAATCGAATTTTTAAGTAATATATAAATAAGAAACATTCGTTCTCGGACCATTACAAATGCCATAAATAAAGAGTAACCTTATACATTTAGAGTTAAAACAAAACAAAAATTGTAAAGAAATTACATAAGAAGAAAGACTCACTTAGAAAGATGCTTTAAGCGATTGTGCCAGCCATAAAAAATGTAGAGTCCCTTCTGTAAAATAAAATTTGAACAAAAAGGAGACACGATGAACTTCCTTTAAACTGAGAATCATTCAGCAATTGAATTGTGATGGAACGTAAATCTCCTCAGTGGTTAAACAGACAGGCTTTCTTCGTTCACAGACACAAAATAACATTTGGCTGATCGATAATTCCAAAAAAAAGACAACATAGTAGGTGTTACGATAGCGATAATTAGCATAATAAGCACTGAGTCATATTCCCGTAGAATCGTCTTGAGAATGTGTACCCAACTGCTTGAGAATACTTCCTCGCAAACGAGAGTTATGTAACCCGTATATGTGGGCCTTATCTACACAAGCATATACCAACATCTGAGCAAAATTAAAAATCCCACTGGTTAGAGTGTCTCTTTTGGACAAAAACTGAAGAACAATTTCCAAAATGTTAATGCCACACAGTTCAGTAGTACGTAAAGCACGACTTTGGACAACGTTCAGAGTTTCAGATAAATTAAGAAACTCGATCTCTGAGATTTGAATTCAACCGACACGACACCATGCCGAATTTTTGTACACATTTAATTAATTTATTATTAAAGGACTTCTTGCAAGATATCGTGAATGGCGCTGTCTACAACACTAGGGATGCCGAAGCTGCCTATATCAAGGCAGTTTTGAGCAAGCTCGTAGGTGTGACTCGGGAAAGCGTCAGGAACAAAACGTTTCATAGGGTACAAGAATTAATAGCTTAACTCAGAAAAATGTTTCGCCGCAAAAAAATTACCAATATTACATTCAAGACGTTGTGAACGGCTACTAAAGAGCCTTCGAATATCTCATTTAAACCTAGAGGAACAAGAGTATGTAACTCGCTGGGTAGAGGATTTCGAGGATGTATTCTATGTCAATGGAGAGCACCTCACTGCTACTCACTTGGTTCAACATAGGGTGCCTGCCATCGATGACGAGCTTATCAATAGGTAGTCTTATCGTCATTCTCCCTACGATACTAAAGAAATACTTCTAGCAACTGAGAAACAGCGCGAAATGGGAATTATCGGAGATTCCAAGTCACCCTATAATTTCCCTCTACTACTAATTCCGAAGAAGATGGACGGATCCGGAGAGAAGAAATTTAGAGTCATCTTTGACTAGAAGGAGCTCAATAAAAAAGTAATTGGAGACGGCTACTCATTAACAAATATAACTGACATTTTCGATCATTTGGGTAATGCCCAGTACTTTTCGGTGCTTGATCTAGCCAGTGGGTATCACCAAGTGCAGATCCACCCTGATGACCGTGCTAAGACAGCTTTTTCTATCCCGCGAGGTCACTTTGAATATTTGCGAATGCCTATGAGCATCAAAAACGCCAAACCCAGCTAAAATAAGTGCCATAAAAAACTTCCCTCATCCTAAAAAGGTACGGTCTGTAAGGCGGTTCCTTGGACTTACGGGATATTACCGAAGGTTCATCCATAATTATGCAAAGATTTCAAAACATTTGAACGAACTTCTTAAGAAAACGGGAGAATGGAAATAGGGATCCGAGCAGAAACAAAGTTTTCAAACCTTAAGGGAATATCTGTGTAACGAACCGATTCTGCAGTACCGAGATTTATCGAAACCATTTAAACTCACAACCGATGCTTCCGAATACGCTATAGGAGCAGTATGAACACAAGAAAAGCAAGGCGTGGACATGACTATCGCATTCTATTCTACAATTTGAACGCGTGCGAACAGCGCTATTTCAAAACAGAAAAGGAATGTTTGCCTATTGTCTACTCCGTTACCAACTTCCCTGTCCGGAAACCCGGAATGTTGGGAAGGGTTGTCTGAAACTAGCGACCCGGAGAAGGTATCCAAAAACGAGTCTAAGGATCCTAAAAGGGAAAGAACTACAGCTCGAGCCTTTTTCATCCGTGATAGATTCCAAAAGGTACTGCCAATAACTGGCTCCCAAGGAATCCTTCCAGAATCTGAAGTCTGCATACAACGAATCCGTTTTCAAAGCTTCACCAAAAACGCAAAAATACTTACCGGAAACGGTCGCGGGAGGCAGGCGGTTAGCTCAGACGAAGCCAGCTTCTCCTGCGCCTGATATCTTAAAAACAAACCTGCTGTATCTTCCAATGAATCAGGGATCATAACTAAGGTGTCGAAAGAGTTAGCGACCGGGCGAATCGGAAGAATCTTGTCGACCTGTATTTAAGACTGCACAAGGTTCGAACTTAAATCAAAGCACCATCGCTTAAAGACTAAAAAACGAAAAACGTAAGTACGTGAAAAGCTCATAATCTCCAGTTACAGTAGGGAATCAACTAGCGGAACGTCATCCCGCAATGAATCTTCGGATGATAATTCGAATGCTCCCGTATTCAGAGCAGACCATAGTTCTTTTCCGGAAGTGGAACCGGAACTGCCGTTCCAAAAAAATTGGATTTTAAATAAAGGCGAAGCTTCTTCCCTGGGGACTGGCTCCCAAATGCTAGCTCCCGGAGAAGAAGTCGTAGGTTTTCTATATTGACGGCACCTGTTGCCATTAAATGGGAAGAAAATGGGAGAAAAATGGCAGAAGGAAAACCTGTTATCAATAAAACTGATTTCGAAAAACTGAAGGAAGCTATCGGTCCCTTGAACGTCGATTAGGCTTATGTTCCCAGCCACAAGGGCATATTAGGCAATGAAATTGCTAATTGTCTAGCTAGAGCAGGAGCAGGACAATCCGAACCTGACTTCGAATCCCCCAAGATCTATCCCAAGAAGGTCTCGTTTTAAATAAAAACCCTACCTCCCAGACATGCGTAATAGAGGTTTGCCCTCCCCAAGGGAAAAGTGATGAAAGAGATGAGAGTGGCGACATTTGTTGCAGCTAAGTATACAAAGACCAGACTCTGACAACACAAACATGTGGAGAGTTTTATGATGATGAATTCTTTAACAGAATAGATCATTTTCTAAAGTCTTTTAGTGAGCACATTAAAGAAAGTCAATCTCCCAATAAAGTAGTCACATCTGAATCAGAAATGGAAAACAAGGAAATGAATAAACCTCCCCTCCCTCTGGTTAAAGCTTTAACGGAACCAACCGGAAGGAGCAGGAAAAGTATCGTCCGTTTTAGGGGTATAGAGGATATAGAAGAGTTCCCTATTCTTACCAACAACCTCCACGGAGATCATTGTGTCACGGAATGGAGGGTTACGATAGCTCAACTCGAGATAAAGCCAAAATTCGACCGCGTCAGCTACAAGGGTCGAATAACTTAGGGAATCGCTCTGAATTATCCCAGAATTCTCCCCTTCAATCGAAATTAATTCGCGTAGAAATGCCCTACATACATTCACCATCGCACCCTCCAGCACCCGATTCTTCAGAGAAAAAAGAAAAATCTAAGCCGGATAGGTTAGAAACGGTCGCAACTGTAGTGGTTCATCAATGGACTGAACCTCCAGGAAAAACGACCTCAGTTGGGTCAAGTAATGGTCACGCCTTGAGGACGTCATAGCGTTTCCTCCATTGTAGTGAAACGAAATCATTTCGATCAGATTAGTTGGAAGGACGTAACTGTGGCTGTAGCTAACCTCCGCCGAGCGTTAAAACGTTACAATCGGAAAACCTGTCGGATGGCAAGTTATAGTGATTTGTTGGGAATATTATTTCAAAACAAATTTGAGGAATTGTTAAAGGACATATTCCGGGGTGGTGAAACTAAATTTACTCTATGTTATGAAAAACTGGTAGTACCCCGAGAGGACATGCGTAGTAAGATACTTTATAAATACCACGACAGTCTCATGGGTATTTAGAAAATAAACTTTTCCGGGCAAAAACACGGGAACCAATGGTCATAAAAGACACCCCGTAAGTAGTTTCCGATAAAGTATCACTGGATACTATGGGCAAGCTTGAAATCACTCGAAGTGGAGATCGGCATATTTTAACGATGCAGGACAATTTTAGTCAATTTTGTCTAGCAATACCAATACCAGATTTAAAAACGACAACCATTGTCCATGCAGTAGTAACACACCTTATTTCTTATTTCGGGCCCCGCGTTGCGTTCTGATTGATCGAGTTGGTAGTTTCATTAGCAAATGGATGCGAAATCTTGAAAGAATTTTTGGCATCATACAGCTAACAACTTTAGGTTACCGCCCACAAACGAGGGGGTCGTTGGAACGCAGCCACATAGTTTTAACAGACTATATAAAAAATTACGTCACTGATTACGATAACTGGGACCAATTACTGGAAAACTACGGGTCGTATTTGAAGAATTATATCAATAAATTATATGAGATACGAAAAATCGCTACGAGAAATATGATCAAAGCAAAACAGCGTTAAAAGGAACGCTCTGACCAAAGAGCACGACCTTTAAACGCACAAATGGGTGACAAGGCAGTGGTCTGTAAGGATGCACAATAAAATAAGATCGATAGGCGAAGGACTGGTATCTACAAATTTGTCGTCGGATTCACCGACAATACTAATGTCGTTTTAGATGGCTTGGGTCATAGTGGCAATAATTCTAATTCTGTTTAGGCCTCCCATGCAACAAAAAGGGCTGGCACGGATGAAAAGGATGTCCCAACTAGCCACCGCCTGGTGGGAGACTACGTACCTGGATGTACATCGTTACTCGGAATTTCTGTAGAAATTCACCAAAAGACTGGACCAGAGGGCCACCAATAATGAGCACATTTACTCACACCAAACTTCTGCAACCGACTATAATCAAGCAGAGGGAAGAATTAAGTCTTCAGTTTCAAGACCCATTCAAAAGATCTTGCCAATTGGAATTCGAAAACGACAAAGCCGATTAACTCTGTTCAACGGGCTGATAAGAGAAATCTTACATCCCATAACAGAATTGATGACTGATTCTCAGCTTTAAAAAATTGATGAGGAAATTCCGCATCTGAATGCTAATCAACGAAACTTAACTCACCTTTTAGGACAACAAACTCACATCATTAGAGCAGAAATAGAGGAGCTTCACATCCATGTGGAAGCTAATGAAAAACAAATACAATAGGACCTTCAGCCTTTGGTTGACGATGTCAATATGATCAACGCAATTAATACCCAGATAGAATTTTACGTACGAGATAATAATTTTTAATATCCAGCATCTGTGAAAGGACTCTAACTATTACACTGTACCGGAGGTTCAAGCTGCCAAAGTAACGTTGTTAATTTGTTAAAATTTGTGGGTTCGTGACTTCCATCTTATTCAATCAAAATGTCCCCTTGTTCTGCAGTCTCCTTACCGTTAAATCTCACGATAAAAAAGGGTTTTCTTTGGAATAATTAATGCACTGATTCTAGTTTGATTTTGATTTATTCTACAGTTAAAACAAAATAAAATGAAACAGATAGTACAATTCCAAAGGAATCAAGAGAAAAAAAGTAGTTTTTATAATCGAAGTACATATCGACATATCCTTCACGTTAGGAAACGATCTCTTGTTGTTTTTGAACTTAAATGGCTATACGTCGGTACATCTATGTGTCATTTATATACGCGTTCCGTCTTCCGTTGACTAAAGATCCGTAAGTGTTTTACATCCGAATTTGCTAGAAACATGGATCCGTTGAAACCTTTTAAGAGGTGAGGTCCGTTGATATCTACACAAAATACGGAGTCGGGTCGGTGGTATCGTTTGAAAATGTCGTTCCTTGCCAATGACTAACTTTAATTCTGAATGACATGCGGCCCAGCTCAATTACGCGTGAAGTGCAGACGGGCAAGAGAAGCCGTGCTTTTTCCGGGTTCCTTAGTACGTCTAGCCGGTACAAGAAGTAGTAAAGAACTGCCATTTGAATTTTGAGTGTGACCCATTCGAAGGTATGAAAGCGTGGTTGAGGTAGGGCATTTTGTACGCATTGCTAATTTTGATTGGATGGTCGTTGTTGAGCGACAATTTGAAAAGGAATTATGGATGAGAAATTATCATTTAGGCAACAGTAAGTTAAATATTATTATTAAGGATCAATTATTAGGGGTCTGTCGTTTTCTCTCTTTCTTTCTATCTGATTTTCCCGTTTATCTACCTTACACTAGCTTACCGGCAAAGGTGAAAGATTGTTCATGCTGGCTTATGTATTGATAATGCTTACGTTGCGCATATCTTCCTGGAGAGTTGACTCTAATTCTAAGTAGGTTTAATAAAAATTTTAATTAAGTACCAGGACGGTTCGTAACAACCCCACCCAATTTCAATTCTCCATTCACACAAGCATCTTACTCATTATATCAAACAGTATGTAATTTAGATTAAAACTTAGCTACTTCGGTTGGTGGGTTTTATTATTACAGATACTGTTGTACATTAGTGTGAAAACAATGTTTTTTTATAGTGCTCATTAGCACTCACTTATCACTTCACATGGGTTGAAGCGTTTGCACCCGTAGTTGTACTTTGTGCAGGGGCATTCCCGATCCTTTTGATGCATTAGCTGCTTCTTCAGGAGCTCACTGGACGATTTCCTTGGAGAGGGTCTGATTTGAAATCGTGTTAGTGGCTCTTGGAGTTATTTTTGGTAATTCTAACTCATTTACGTGTTGTTCTCTGAGTTCAATTTCTTCAAAATTTTGAGTTTTTCAATTTATGTCACTAATACTGAAAATTCTATGTCACTTCTTTCTAATACAAGCGACACAGGTTAATATTACTATTGAGATTTGGGAGTAATAAAAATAGGTGATTAATCCCAGGATTGTTAATAAGCCTAATCGAATATATGACACACAAGGAAAGAAAAATCTCGGCTTTAGGGCGTGAACAACTTTCACGCTTAAATAGCAAGCATTTCTCTTGGAATATATTCATGGATTCTTCTATTAATCGCACGATGCAGCACCACGGAAAATAAAAATAGCTCACATGCAAAAATTCCCGAATCTACTGGGATTAATAGCAAGCGCTGCTGTGCTCTAATACCGTGAACTTAGCCGAGCGAAATATGGAAGTGCCTCCAAGGACTTTTTTTGGTTAGACTCTTTGCGATTTTCCTGTATGGCGTAGGCTATGCCTCGTGAGTGTTGACAGAGGGCGTGGCCTAAAGGCAAATTGCAAGGAGACACAAAGAGAAAGTCCGTAGAAGCTCTTGGAAACTTCGCTCATTTAAGTTCACAGTATTGGAGCAGATCTAAGCCTGTTATTAATCCACTAACTAGTCGGATCTTTCCATAAGAGTTCGTACATTTAGGGCAATAGGTTATGCCCAGCTTAAAACTCAGGAAATCTTACGAAATAAATCATGAGACGCTTGAGATATGCGCCTGATAAATAGTCTATGCTTTAATACCTTGCACTCTCTCGTGCTTAATCCCGGAATTTTCTCTCTGTGCATGAGTCAGGGTTAAATTATTTTTGCGTAATGCAGATTCATTCTGATGACTGCTCTCTGTCGAGAAAGTAAATATATCCCACTCAAGTCTTCATTTTGAACCAATATGGCTAGCTCTGTTATGAAATTTTGATGTCGCAGATTTTAAACGTATTTTGTGTTGGGTGGAGCAGCAGCTCACTTTCGCAAGTTTTCGTGGACGGCGTCTCGTAAATGATATGATCTCCCTTGCAAATATGATATTGCGGAAGATACTTACATTCCGAGAATTGATCTTCAGTCATTAGGACGTAAGGTTATTGAGATTCGTCTACGGCGATATGTCTAGAATTAGGATTTATATATTCCCGGCCAGATTTAGTTACAGATATTGATAACTGTGCCTATTCTTGAATACTGACTTTTGGTCCTCGAGTAGGAAACATGAGTTTGGGAGCATGGTCTTGTATATCTCGATATGTAATCCCTAGTTGTTTGGTGGCTAACAGCGAGGGATGTAGATGTCCTCTTCTTGCAGCATGTATGGCATCTAGGAGTTGATCGGCTCATCTTGTGTAGCCATCTAATCCGGCTTACATACATCTTAACAGTTGATTTAATGTACTAGTGTAGTTTAGTTGTGACATATACTCTCTAATTTGATCGACCACCACTGCCGTATTGGTTAAATCAAGTTTAAACTGATTAAACTGTCTTTCTTGATTTTTTTCTCTGCGATGACTCAAGATCAGCTTTCAAAACATGGGTTTGCTGCCCAATAAGGTGTGACAAATTCACTCGAACATCATTTACTTCGTTGATTTTCACGTCAATATTTGCTCATCGTCATACGTGACAAGTCCTGCAACAGGTCCGATTATTCCTCCCGGAAAGCCTAGCATCGGAGATGCTCTCTGTTTCCTGATTTTCATCGATAGGTTTTGTGGATCAGGTTTTTCGGCCCTACGTTCCAGTTCTTTTACTTAGAGTCTAATTGCCTTTAAACAACCTTCAGCAACCTAATGTTTCCTAGTCAATTGGTAAGATTCGAATATATTATTAGTCTTAGTCGAGTGTCATTTTGCAATTCTTCAATAGGGATTTGGTTTGGGGCCCATATATCTCTAGGCAATTCTGATATTTTTGAACGTCCATGAAAATAGTGAATTTCCAGAACCTAACACTCCTTCGCATGAGACCCTCCTTCTCATAGCAGATTCCAGTACTGTTGGTAAGGGGAGTCATTCTGTAGAGATATTCGCCCTGCCCAACGCCGGTCGCTGCATATACATTACATAAAAAAATCCAAAGACACGGTCCAAGATTTTAACCCCCCCCCCCAGTCATTCCAAAATGAATAATTCTGTATGTCTTTAACAGAGAGGCTTAAGACTAACTATCAGAGATACGTTGTAGTGTATTTTATTACCCTCTGACTAAATTGGGCGAAATTTTAGAAAATAAAAACAAAGAAACATTTGAGTGGTTCACCACCCCGGAATTATTTTTGGACAAGATAATTCTTGGGTAAACTCCGACTTCATTAAATCTATTAGAGTTTGATATATTTCTAATTTTTCCGTTTTTTTTTTAGCTTTAGTTTTAATTCCAGTGGTTTTGCTTTTATTATTTTAACCGGCCAAAATCTTAACTAGCTTAAGCTTGTCGGTATGATTCATAAATCGCGAGCCATCTTTGCTTTCTAGCATCACATTATGATTATCGGTTAATCCTACGACCTTAAATGGACCATGGCTTCGCGAATCGAATTTTCCATTGCGTACATCTTTCACCACGTATACTAGATCATTCACTATCGCGTTTAGTGGCCTAGCCTTTTTATCATAGTATTTCTTTGATCTTTTCTATGCATTAATTAGATTCTTTGCAGCGATCTTTCAAATCTCGTTTAATCGGACGATTAGATAATGCAATCAAGTGCCATAGGTTTCCAGGTGGTCTTCAGACGGAAACGAGGTAGGCACCCGTGCGGTTCTTCCGAAAACTAATTCTTAGGGAGTAAATTTCATCGCTTCGTAGACCGACGTGTTGTACGCAAACATGGCGAATGGGAGCAGTCTGTCCCAATTGTCATATTCGTTCACGTAATGTTTTATGTAATCTATTAGAACTATATGTTTTCTCTCCGTTCGTTTGAGGACGATACCAGGAAGTCGTTAATTGCTTTACTTTGAAAAGTTTTTCCATTTTCCGCATCATTTTACTCACAAAGGCTCCTCCTCGATCACTCAGGATGCACTTCGAGGCACCGTACTGAGAGAAGAGGTGAGTAGCGACGGCATGTGCGATTGTGGTAGTTTTGACATCTAGAATGGGTACCGCTATGCAATACTTGCTAAAGTTGTCCTGCATAGTTATTATATGCCGGTTCCCATTCGGCGTTGTAGGGAGTTTTCCTACAGTGTCAATTGACACTTTGTCAAATACGCCAAATAGTCTATCGGTAATCACCATTAGTTCGTGAGTACGGGCTCGCATGAGCTTATTCTCCAAACAGCTACGAAAATTTAGTATGTAGTTATTTATTTGGTCCCGCTGGCCGGGCCATGTGAATCGTTTGCGAACACGCCTATACGTTTTTGATACACCCTTGTGCCCTTCTACTAGACTCTTGTGACATTCCTTTATTATTTCATGTATTAATTCTTCCAGGGGCACTTTAATTCTACCATAAAAAGGGTGATCTGGACATTAACACCCCGGAAAATAGGGGTCAAGGTGTCCCGCATTTTATCTTGCAGTAGCGAACCAAGCAAGTCTCCTGAATTTGCTATACGGGATGTTTGCTGTTCATGGTTTTCTAGAGCAAGGCGAAGGTTCCTTAGTCCAGCAATCACGTCCTTCCAGTCTTAGTTCATCGAAATGTCTCGTTTTTACAACAATAGAATATTTCATATCGACCGTTAGGAGCGACCAGGACTTGTCCCTTCTGGGGTCGGCTTTCCCAGAGGTCTTGTAAATGAAGACGCTCAGTAGCCACCAGGAGCTTGGTGATCAATTTCTTAATTTCGTAGTTAGCTGAAATAAAATGGGCGTAATTATCACGGCGATATGTCAATGGCTCTTTCCATTGCCAGTTTATGCTAAATTTTCCAGATGAATCTAAACAGGATTCTGAGGGTCCTTTTTTCGTTCTGGGATGTAGGTGGATCTTTATGAGGTACCTCAAGGTTTATTATTGAAACCGATGAGGGCAATTTTATCTCTTGGACAGGTTTGGAACATTGTAATCTTCGTGGCTCATGATCTTCTTTTCCTCCTATTGGAATTCTGAGCTCTTCATCTTGCCTCGTTGGCTTCGCAAAGGGTGTAGACCGTGCTACTGGTACTGCGGGAGGCAAGGGGGTTGTAAAGAATGATGGCTGTGATACAGGATCCTTTACCTAAAGAGGATTAATTTCTTCTGAAACGCCCGTAAAACGCACAGTACTTCGTCGATGAGGTGCAACAACCTTGCTAAAGCCAGAGGTTGTACGGACCACTGGTTGGCCTTACTTATTGAAGTTGTCGCCCTCCCACACAGATTTTGCATTTTCTTCGTACGCTTTTAGGAGACTGTTTATCTTGAGCGTGAATTCGTCATCAACAAATTCTCCGCAGGGATCTTGATTTTTCAATTCTTCCAAAAACGTCTTCATCATTTTCTCCTTCAGAAACATGAGTACAAGGAATCTGGACAACGGAATCAATACCTTCATTATCCCAGAACCACGATAGGTGCTTTGCAAGGAATTCATTAAACTTGTTTACTGATTTTTCCAAATACTTCGGATTAAGTCGGTGGATCTTCTTGACATCGCTATCCTCGCTATCCGCCTAAGGTGAGATCTCCACTATGAACTTTTGTTGAGATGAGGAGTCCTTATGATGAAAACTTAAGTTTTTTACCTGGAAGGTGCTGGTTTCTTGTACGGAATCTTTCTCTGTTTCCTCTTTTGCCAGTTTATCCGCTTCTTGATTTCCTTCTATCCCTTGGTGACTAGGAACATAGTTCCAGGTCACATGTGAGGGTTCTAAAGCGGCTTTTAGTTGCACGAGTTCGGCTTTGTTGACAACGGGCTTTCGTGCTGCTGTTTCCCAGCCGTTCCCTTCCCATTTAGGCATCCAGACAGTTGCACTGTCGATGAGAAACTTGAGATCTGTATGAATTCTAAGCTGTTGGGTTCCTGCACCGGTGTCCCTCTGAGCTGCTACAGTGGCCGCTTTGATTTCTGCCGCGTTGTTTGTTTACCATCATGTATCTGCTTGTGAGACATTCAGGGCTGGTTTTTGCCAGGACAATGCCTTTGGAGGTTGATTGCGCGGGTTCTAAATCTGGCAGGACGCTGAGACTTCTTCTAGAACATTGCCTTTGGATGTTAATTGCGCAGGTTCTAAATCTGGCAGGACTCCTTGCTGGGAGAGGGAGTTTTTGTAATTTTGAGCCGAAGGTTGCGATTTCGTAGCCTTGATGAAATTTTCCTCTCATCCATGTTGGGTGCCTTAAAACCGCTAGGAGGTTCGAAACTGTCGTATAGGTTTAGAACTGGCTTTGTCTTCTTTGTAGTTGGGTTCACGGTTGGCTTAAGCAGATTAGCCGCTTTATTTGTACAAGATTTGAACTGGCTAGACCTCACGATGGTAGAATTTTTCTGAGCTATCTTGAGGGGCTGTGAACCCTTTCGCTTGGTTGGAGTTGACTTGCTCAGACTGGGTTCTTTCGTTTTTTCTTCAACTGTTGAGGAACGCGTTTGTATAGGTAAAAATCGAGTGGGGTTATCTTTAAGCACATCATCGTCAGACGAAATGCTTATTTTTTTCTGACGAGAATGCAGTATTGAATTTTCGCAATCTTCATCTGATTCCGATACACCTCACATGGAAGTGGATTGCTCATCAAGCACTAGGTTTTTAGACAGGGCCTCGCCCAAGTGATTTAATTTTCCTTTCTAGTATTTCAAGGTGAAATTGTAGTTTTTTAATTTAATTCGCCATTTAAGAAGTCTGGCGCCCGAGTCCTCAACATAAAGCATCCAATGAACAGGCTGATGATCACATGCTAATACGAATTTCCTTCCGTAAAAGTAGGGCCGGGAATTTTGTGCTCCATTTAGTACCGAAAGAAGTAAACAAGCGGGCAGTCGGTTATCCGACTGGAACGTTTCGGCCCAGTAGACAACTATGCATACTAGGGTGGTCCGAAAATGCATGGCAAAATTTTGTTGCATGCTATAGGGCAACGATCCCCCCAGTTTCATTCTACATCCGAAAAAAGAAAATCCCTTATTATTTTTTATTTTTCGATTTTAACAGGTGCCGGTTTTGAGTTGAAGTTCCCCATGTAAAATGCATCGGGAAAAATCAGTTTTTTGAGTTTTTGGAATAATTTCTTAGGGTTTGAAAAAATGTAACGGGGAAGTATGAGGGCCTGTAGAGAATTATTCAACGAATCATGTCATCTATCAGACATATGGGTTTGACACCCCAAACACACCCCCACGAGTACCTGAAAACTAACCTTAAAACAAAAAATCTTCATTCTTCATGAAATCGAACTTTTGAACAATGTATTCTAGTCTTCATTGACTTAATATTATTAATATTAGTCTATTGGAATATTTATTATCATTGGTTAATTAATTTTTAATTACTTAAACAAATGGAATTTGTTTAAACAAAATTTCTTTTCTCGAAAATTCGTTTTCCCCCCTACAAATTATTACTATTAGTCTAGAGGAATATTTATTAACGTTTCTTTATTATTGTTTATTATTTCAAGAAATAAAATTCGTTTATACAATATTTTCGAAAATTCTTTTTTTCTTTAAAAATTATGACTATTGGTTTGGTGAAATATTTATTAACATTGGTTAATTAATTTTCAATTGTTTAAATAAATGGAATTTGTTTAAATATTTTTTATAGTAATTAATAATATTTCTTCGGTGGAATATTTATCAACATTGTTTGATTAACTTTGTTTAAAAAGATATTTTGTTAATAAAAATTATTACTTAAATATAACTGATACTGGTACTAGACCAATAGTGATAATTTGTAGGGAAAAACGAATTTCCAAACAAAATTTATTCAAACAAATTATATTTGCTTAAACAATTACAAATTAATAATCCAATGTTATTGAATATTCCATTAGACTAATAGTAATAATTTTAGGGAGAAACAATAGCATATGTTTTTGAATTAATTATATATGCGTTTGACCGATCGCGAAAGCACCGTTTGATGCTTCAAACCAATATTTTATTGATTCAGAAGTTTTTTTTTCTCAGTGTATAATATCTATAATATTTCCCTCTGGGAGTAATAAATTTACATTTAAATGAGATGAAATGAAATTATTACATGTAATCATTCATATAATGGATTTTAAATAATCAAATCTATTAAAAAGCCAGGGTCAAAACATAAACTAAAATCTTCCATAACTTATTCTAATTTTAATATTTTGATTGCAAGTTTCATATCGTTTGAATCGCAAAGAAACATAGAGCACGAATATAATATTTTTTATTTTCTGATGGCAAAGCTATAACATTTTTATTTTTGGCATTTTATGCCTCATTAGGACAAAGGTGCGCCCCGCCCCCGCTGACAAGGCTCGACACAGCTAGACAAGCCGAATAGGTTGACCGCGATCTTATGAATACTGCCCCAAATTTTATGAATATTTGAATATATGTGATCCTTGAAAATTCATCTTTGTACGTTAAAAATTCAACTTCTTGCTTGAAAGTTAAACAACTTTATTAAAAATTCATATTTTGGCTGAGAATTCGTGAAACATTTGGTTAAAAATGGAACTCCGGTTGGGAATAATTTGTTTTTTACTCATATTTAGGAATGGAAAATTCAACTGTTTTGCAGAAGAACCGTCATTTTGCTTGAAAACATTAACGATGTGGTCGAAAATGAAATTCGTCTTCTTAAAAATAAGTATTACCGTGTTAAAAATTGTAGAATGTTTTGTGAAAAATTCGCTGTTTTACATGGAAAATCCTTGCCTTTCAATAAAAATGTAACTGCTGAATTCTTTGTTTAATAAATAACATACCTTAAAGGCCACAAATGCAACTATTTAGTTGAAAAATCCTCTTTATAAATTGAAAATTTAACTATTTGATCAAAAAATAATGCATTTTTCATTATTTTTCCCCATTTTCGTCTGTTTTGAGAAAAAATAAGGGTATTGGTTAAAAATGCAAATTTTTTGTGGAAAATTAATCGGTTCTGGTTGAGGAATCACCTATTTTGTTTAATATTGGTATTTTTTGGTTAAAATCAATAGCGTTTTATTAAAAATTAAAATATTTTTTGGTTCAAATATAAACTGCTGTATTTTTTGTTTAACATTCATTTCGCTAAATCGCTTTCTTGACAATTTATCTCTGGTTGAAAATTAAACTACTTTGCCTAAACTTCCCCTCTTTGCAGTATAAATGAACTTTTCTTATCGAAAATGCATCTATTTGGCTAAAAATAAACTTTTTTGTTTAAATTTAATAGTTTCAGGATGAAAATTAAAGCGTTGTGTAAATTGATTACTTTGTTTTGTAAAAATTCACTTTTGCTATTTGAAAATTGTTAAGTTTTTATGAAAATTTGAAGTTTTCTATTATTAGTTAATAAGTGATCTCTTTGAAATTCAAAAATGTACTATTTGTGTAAATTTCGCTTTTTTGGGTAAAAATTAATTATCTTAATTGAAAATTTAACTACTTAATTAAAAATATATATTTTTTACAAACAATTTGCCTATTTTAGTAGTACATAAAGCTTTTTAGTAAAAATGAAACTTTTTGGTTGACAATTAATCTCTTTTGGTTGCGGATACAACTGCTTTGTTAAAAATTGGTATGTTTTAATTCAAATCAATAGCGATTTATTCAAAATAGAAATATTTTTTGGTTGAAATATCGATTGTTATTGGTATTGAAAATTTAACTTATATTTCATAAAAAATTCGTCCTTTTGTCTGGAAAATTCAAGAATTGTTTAAAAAAATTAACGTCTTTGTAGAAAGCTCATCTTGTATAGTATGATAAAATTATATAGTATATAGTTATGTAGTATAATAAAATTGTATCGTGTAATACTTAGTATACTACATTCTGGATAGTATTTAATACCCCAAACCGTCGGATTCAGGTACGTGTTTCGACTAGAGTAGCATTTGCTCTTACCTTAGACGGAGTGGGGAAATCTTTAATCGCTATTATCATGGATGGGGTAGGCTTGAGTCCATTCCGTCCAATTATGTGGTCTAGATATGCCACTTTTTTCGCAAGATGAGTTGTTTTTTGACTGCTTGTTGTACATCATCAGTCGAATCTTGAGGTCGTCGATATTGCTTTTATTGTATGACTAAATCTCCAGTCATGGGTATTCGGTGTTGAACCCCTTGAACTAGAATTTCTATCGTGCCTAAGGCCTTTACTCCGTGCTTAGTTATTCCATACATTGTAGTAAGTTTGTTCGGCGGAATCACGATTTCTTCTTGTAACGCTTGAAGTTTTATTAGATTGACCCCTGATCCTGGATCTACCAGAAAGGGTGCTTTTGGATTGCGGAATTCCGTAGCAATCAGCACAACTACTGGGGAATCTTCTAGTTGGTCCCGTGTTCGGATTACCCTGTGGAATGCTCGAGATCCTTCACAGTTCGTGGACACACCTGAGATCTGGAGCTCGTCGGGGCGTCCTGTTGACGAGCTAGATTTAAATTTAAATTTTTCTGATCCTTGCTGCCACGGGGCACCGGCAATACTTTGGTCGATTCGTATCCACAAAGGTCGCCATTTCGTCCGGAAGTCCGCGAATCAAAGCCATCAACGCTAGGTCTTTAACTTGATTAATCATTAGTTCGCTTTCCTTAGCTCACACCAAATTATCTGTTCTTTTAATGTATTCTGCATTGTATTTTTCTTGTAAAGCATGCTTTGCGCCCCTCAACAGCCCCTGCATCCTATCATAACAATCACTAACCATTTCTTGCCTTGTCTTCGCAAATTTCATGATTTCCTGAAAATATCATTGAAATCTTTTCGCAGGTGCGAAACGTTTCTTTAAATGTTTAACTAATCCATCTACAGTATCCAATTTCTTATCCCCTACACGTTCTCTCGCAACTCCTGTTAATTTACTGAGCACGATCTTGATAAAAGGAGCCGGATTATCTGACGATATGTAGACCGCTCCATTAACTTTGTCATGCAAAAACTCTCTCAATGGGATGTTCTTACCATCAAACTGAGGGATGTGATATGTAGTTTGTTGTTTTGTAATTTATTCGAGAAATGACGACATTGCGTGTGTTGTATCGAGGTTTAAGGGTGTGCCACCCGGATTGATGTTAGGATCGAAACCGTGCACATTAGTTCTATTTCCCTCTTTGTCATGTTTCCGCTACCTAGACCATCAAACAGCCTGGACTATCTCATCAAGATTTCTACGATCACCATATAAACCAGTGGAGGTAAATTAAAAATAACTCTGGATATTCCTCTTTTAGATAAAAGCGAATACACATTGTACCAAATTCATCACGTACCGGTACTTCAATCCATTTTTGAAAACAGAAGTGGAAGAGCAATCATCGAACCTAGGACCAAATTCATCTCGTTAGAAGAAACCAAAAGAGCGTACCTGTTAATAACGAAGGAAGATTTTCAAATCTGCTTGGACCTTAAAACTGTGTTTTTGTGCAAGAGATTACAACAAGCTCCAAGGATCGGGGTTACTACGAGTACTGCCCGGTGCATAGTACGATTGGAATCTCTTGTTCTACCCAGCATTCCCATACAAAATGACACAACGGAATTTACTTACGAAGCTCCGTTACATTTGGAACTGGGAAAGATATCACCTACGCTTAAACATCAACAAAAATTAACGTACTTACTACAACCTGTAAACTCAAAAAGAAAAGAAAACCCAGACTTGAGAGTGGACCATTCCTTAAAAAAAAATTGAAAAACAGTTTATTACTCTCAAAAATAATGAAGAGAACCGAGAACATCATAAATTCTGGTTCACGGATCATATGTAGGAATGGGATCCATAGCACTAGTTGCATTAATGTACCTCATCCGACGACATCTAAGCATAGTAGGCACTATGCTAACTGCTGACCTCATTGCCAGCTTCTTCCGAAGAAAATTAAAAAAGGATATCGAAAGTCATACCGGATAGCCAATCTTCTAGCAGAGTTGAACTTCTGTATGAAGAGGCCCATGTTGACGTCAATGTTCACCAACCCCAAACGCAAGGCTCGCCGTCCACGCTGCCGTCACCCTCCCAGATGGTTCCAGTTCAATTAAACCACCACATGCTACTACCAATGCAAAAACTCCAGTTCATGTGCATTGTCCAGAAGTTTAGTGCAGTGCAGACACTGTGTTTAGGACATCTAAAGGCACAAATCGATTCCAATTTTTGAAAATAAAATTATTT
This sequence comes from Belonocnema kinseyi, assembly GCF_010883055.1. NCBI lineage: Eukaryota > Metazoa > Arthropoda > Insecta > Hymenoptera > Cynipidae > Belonocnema > Belonocnema kinseyi. Next base: position 136,765,427 of record NC_046664.1, on the reverse strand, counting down.
CAACTGATTCTCTTACTCTTTGTAAAGGCTTTAGTTATTAAGATAACGAAGAACAATGTTTGAGACAGTCGCGGACAACTGTCCAGGGAAGGTCCCGAAGGAATTAACCCCCAAGCGGAGGTGTGAAAACCGTGCCGAAAGCTGAATGGCACCTGGGTGAGGTGTCTAGAACGGTGACTCTGGGATACCAGGCGACCTCTCAGAGGAAGCAGCAGGAACCTTTGGTTCGTCCAAAGATGGACGAACCCCTTTCCCTAGCTTCTCGTGGGAACAACAATGACAACACCAAACATAGTTGTAGTAAGTGCGGTTCAAAAGAACAGAACGCGCAGGGCTCCCGACAATGGGTCGGCCAACAATGCCGACCAATCTAGAGCCGGGGGAGCCAATGAAAATGCATTCAATGCGATGGATCGGCGGGATCTCGTGACCTTTGGGTCGACGGAGCGACTGAATCACGACTTGCTAGACTGCTACGATGCGAGTGTGGCCCGTGAACGGGGTTACATGGCACGGCTGCATGCTCTGTGGTGCGAGAAAC
>NC_046664.1:136763579-136764786 GCF_010883055.1 Belonocnema kinseyi | reverse complement strand
ATGGTGTCGCCCTGAATGACACCTCTCTGAAACGTGACCTTGTTAGTTGTCACACGATTTTTGCCAGATGAGATAGTAAATCTGGTTTTCCAAAGCGGCATCTATCTCTTTATGCACCCAACTATTTGCGGATGAACCTTTAAGATTTCCAAAAGACACATGATAAGTCTATGGGATGTAGAATCGAAAGCTTTCCGATAATCAATCCAGGCCATCGGTAGGTCACGCTGGTAGAATGCTGCATCTTTGCAGACACATCTATCGATGAGCAGGTTCTCCCGACATCCGGCTACGCCTTTCTTCGAGCCTCGTTGTTCATATATTTCTTGCCACACAGGTTCAATTGCCCGAACAATTCTATCATTTAGGATAGCTATGAATATCTTATAAAGCGTGTTCAGACAAATTATTGGCCTGTAATTCTTCGCGTCAGCTAAGTTGCCTATTTTCGGCAGGAGTATTGTGCGCCCTTCCACCAACCACTCTGGAATCGGCTCTTCCGACTTCAAATAGGAGGTGAAAATACGTGCTAAATGCTGATGGGTTGAAGAAAACTTCTTCCACCAGAAGGTTTTGATACAATCTGGTCCCGGTGCGGAATAGTTCTTCATCCCTCCTAATACTTTTTTCACCTCCTCGGTAGTGATGGGTGGGCATTCTTTATCAGGTGTTATGAGGGCAACACATAACTCCTTGAAGCTATTAATATTTTCTGAGTCTTCGTCCAGTCTATGCTGAACTTCGTAGACTTCTCTCCAAAATACTTCGACCTCCTCTGGTTTGGGTGGGTGTTCGACAGTAACTGGAGGGTCTTGGAAGAGTCGAGATGAGTCAGAGAGAAACTGTTGATTTTCTCTGACCCATCTCTCCCTCAGCTCTAGACTTCTCTTAGCGTCAGGTAGTATCCGTATTCTCTCAACAACATGCTGCCTGATGGTCAGCAGCTTTGACTTGTTAAGTGTGTGATAACGGGTGCGGAATTCGCGCGCGAACTTTCGAACCTTGGCGGTAAAATTTCTGCCAGATGTGATGTAGTCAATCACACATTGAATGCGGGACGCGTACTGTCTTGCACAGCCTATCTTTATGGCAATTTGATGCATTAGTCTTTTGGTCTTATGATCAGCCGTTGGTTTTGTTTTACGGTTCGCATCGGCCAAAGCTCTCGCTGCATTATGCACACAATAATTGATAGCCCAGAGGTCGG
>NC_046664.1:136761894-136763479 GCF_010883055.1 Belonocnema kinseyi | reverse complement strand
GCTTGCTGCGGTGTTTGGGATCATTATCCTCTTGCAGTATCCAGGTCTCGTTTTTATCGACGAACATCTTTTTGGCAGATGGTAATAAAGCCTTTTTCTCCGTATTTCTCCGCGCAGAGTTAGTAAAGGATTGCGAGAAAACATTGACACGATCAGTTTTTCCAATTTGTCGGACACTTTTCCTGTCGAACCACGATTTGGGAAGTCATCCACATTTTTGGTCTCTTTATACCGCTTTACCCACTTGCTGACGAACGACGATGATTTTCCCATGTACTTTGCAGCTTGATTGTGAGACAATTTGGGACCTTTTGGGTGGGAACAAAGGAACACAGCCTCGAAGCGCGAAGCGTATACGGAACTCATTTTTTTGTAACGTGGTAACAAGCCACGCTTTAACTTGACAGACTGTAGTCAAAAGCGTTTGATTCCCATATTTAATTCAATAAGTAAAACAACAGATTTTATCACCAATTAATTACGTATAACCTGCAGATATTCAGTTTATTTAATTAATTAAGTTCGAAGTACAAAATGATTTTGACACTTGTCAAACATCAAGTATCACTCACGTATCGTTACATTAGTGAAAACCAACTTTAATTTTTAAGAAAGCACTTAATGCACGTGCCGAATGTATTTGTGAACAATTTTAATGTTGTGTTACATTTTCTTAAATGTCCTAACTAATTATTTATTTGAAATGCGGGGTGAGTCCTAGGGAACATTAACTTTTTCAGAATTAGGTTCTTATATTTTGCGCACGTCTTCTGAGTCTCGAAGCCTTTATCGCCTATATAGTACTTTTTTGCAATACCCAAATGCAAGATGAGTTGCATTGTATGCTAGAGTTTCTATCATTATATTCTCTATGACTAAATAGTAAACGTCCTTACTGTGTATATATATAAAATTAAAAATTTGTCATACGGACAACCGCAGGATATCGCCGGGAGCGGGTGCTAATCTGAAAAATTGCAGCCGCTTCCAGCGAAATCGCGGTAAAAATTCAGCCATAACCACGTCTCACAACCGTGAGATAGGTGGTTACAGTCTGTAAAGGAATCAATACGACGATTCAGCAAAAGCCTCGTGGACCTTAAGTAGGCTATTAGCAAGTGTAAGCTTGGCACCTCCAATAGCGCCGATGATAAGGACGATCAGTTAAACAGAATATTCCGGGTACAATCGTAGCAACTCCCTTATAAGGTCTCGATACCTCTCTTTCTTTTCATTCTCCTTGGCTATGATGTTTTTGTCAGCTGATGCCGAAAATTTGATAACGAACATGGTTCGCTTCTCGAAGTCAAGAAGAACCATGTCAGGCCTCGAGTGAGCAACAGAAACAATTGTCGAGAATATAAAGTTTCAGTATATACGGTACTTCCCATTCTCGACAATTGACTCAATTTCCCGAGGAGCATTTAGAGGAGCGATATTAAGGTTAATGCCGTAGGAGTGACAGAGATGGTAATAAAGTACTTTTAGTGCCGCATTGTGCCTTTGAATGTAGGTCGTTCCCGCGTGTGTTGGACAACTAAATAGTATGTGAGCTAAATGCTCGGGGTGTGCATGGCACGCCCTG
>NC_046664.1:136740320-136761794 GCF_010883055.1 Belonocnema kinseyi | reverse complement strand
GCTCGACACCTTGACAAATGTAATTCCATGTAGAAACATGCGTTTAAATAAAATATTTTACCAAAAAAGTTACCCACGCTTTAACTTGACAGACTGTAACTGCAACGAAAATTGTAATCCGTATGATTATAAAAATTGCAACCAAAATAATTATAATAAAGATTAGTAATTTTAGTCTGAACAAATATGATGGATAATTACGTAGATTTAAATACATCGTTACCTGAGTTGATGATGGTTCAAAATAGTCAAACAGATCAAATTTCAGTCGTGAAAACAAAACATTTAAATCAATTGTTTAAAAAAAATTAATTAATTAAAATTTAGTCATTTAGAAGTCTCAGAAATACTGAGACTTCAATCGATTAGACTACATTTTTAAAAATATAGTGTGAGAAAACCAAATTAGCGTAGGTTAGGACGGACGAACAGAAATTGACAGTTTCAGATATACATGAAGAATACGTAATGAACGATGATATAATAGGCAAGTCTCTTCGCGTCCGACGTTTTTACCTTAGTGGAACGGTGACAGAAATAAAGTAAATATGAGACCGACATCGACATTAAGAAAAATATTTACCGACAAGCAAAAGGATGAACTACGAGCAAAAGGTATGTTCTAGTTTTTTTCTGTCCGTTTGAAACCCATTTCCAACGTTGGTTACCGAACAGCAAGCATGGCATCTTCAGTCAGAAGAGATTGAAGCAACGATCTCGCAATAATAAAAAAAAACAATAAACGATTCTTCGAACATAATGAGAATTGGCATCTTGAACCTCCGGGCCACTTGAAAGAAAATAAGAACAACGTCAAAAACGTTTATTTCTGCTACAGTCGGTCGTAACATATATGTTACATTTACTTAATGTCGTATAATAATAAATATTTAATTAGAAAAGAGAGTTTAAAATTTGGTTTTTTAACTTTTTTAAGCTGTAGGTTATGAAGATGGCTTTTTCAACGAGTTTCAACTGGTAGGTTTAGCACAATGGCTAAGACTCCCGAATGCTAGACGATATAGTCGGTATAGGTATGTAGGTTCTATATCCCGTGGCGCTAGAAATTTTATTTGTAATATAATATTAAAAATGTAATATGTGTATTCGCTCTAAACAGGACCATTAATATTTAAAGTGTAAATACTCGCTATAAATTAATATTTATTTTTTAAAAACCTTTTTATGCTAACGTTAGAGTATATAGCAGTAGCGGGTGTTAAAATTACCCAAAATGTTAAAATAAAATTTCAATTTTTGAAATTAAAAATGATATTCAGACGATATGCAGTCGTATGATGAAGAATGGGTAAAAGCACTGGCATTAGAATCCCACTAGAAAATGTAGGAAGGCCTCAGCGTTACGTTATAGATGGGCCCCGACTATTTCTCCTTACTAGAGCCCGATTAGAGATGGGGAAAACTCGCCAGACTTACTAGAGCCTTTCTGAAATTTCTGCACGAGTTCCTGTCATAGCTTCGCATTTATGTGATGTAAAATTTCTCCTAATAATTACCGTGAAAATAAATTGTATTCGGAATTGTTTTGTATTCCTTCTTTTTAATTTTTAATTTTCAATGTATAATATCTTAAAATTTTACTATGTTTAGCCGTATATTTAAAAAACTTGATCACTACAAATTCAAGAGTCTCAAGGATGTATCATAATTCTGAATTAAGTGTAGAAAATTAAAAAGGTGAAAATTGTATTATTTCAAATAAAAACTGTTTTCGGATTCTTTTAATTTTTAACATTCGGTAGCAGAATTTTTTTATTTTAATGTCTCCGATTTAAAATTACGTTTTGTTTTTAACAATTTTTAGGAACAATTCAGTTTTAATGGTTTATAATTGAAAATTTTTATCCATTTTATCAGATACCCAGTCAGATGCCCGCAGATACCAGATACCCTAGAAAACCCATGGAAAATTATTTGCACTGAAATGGAATATTGTTAAAGTATTTTTGGTCTCCATTTTTGACCCGACATTTCTCTTTTGAAAATGAAGAAAACGGATTTGAAAGAGGCAAAAAATTGCGTACTAGAAAATTTTGTATAAAATGAAATAATGCTTAGAGTTTTGGTCATGTTTGTTTTCGAATTATATCTCACAGTGTGCTGGACTTGCTCAGAAATCAGCCAAAATACGAAATATTCGAATTAACCAAATCTCTTTTCTAATCTCGTAACTACATGAAAATTTCAACAACAAAAATACAATTACAACTGTGGAATTTTCTAAGAATGGCCTGCTGTATTATTTGGTTTTTCAGAAGGGGCGCGGAAAATTTCTGAATGTTCCAGGACGCAATAAATCCAGGTTACGGCTCTGAACATCGCTGCAGTGGTCGATAAAGATTACCGAGAATCACACAAGCAGACCAGAGTGCCAGTCGTAACACGTGTTTGGATCGCACGTGCGCGATTTCTAATGTGTCGCGTTTTGGCCGACACTCTCGTGTTATAGTAAGAAACTCGTGTTCGTTGATGATAAACAAAGTTGTTTTTATTTTATGCAATGTGTAAATTGGTGCTTATTTGTGGATTGGTGAATTGGTGTTCAATTCTGCAGTGCTTTTTGTACTTCCAGAATGCTGCATCACGGAAGATGTGGTGTACCATAAAATTAAATTCTCATAACTATCCGAAATCTTTGCGAAATGTTTGAAATGTTTGTATATTTAAATCTTTTTTAAATATTCGGGAAGTCATTAAAATCTTTATCTTTTATTAATCTATCCTAAATCTTTATGAAACAGTTTGAATCTTCCTGAAATCAGCTTAGTTCATATTTGAAATATTTTCGACATATTTGGTAAAATTTCTAATAATGTTGAAATCTTTGTGAAATCATTGAAATTTTTATTCAAACTTTATAATCTTTGCTCAATCCTTTAATTTGTCTGAAATTCTTGCGAAATATTTGAAACCATTGTGAAATCTTTGGGAAATAATTAGAATCTTTTATAATCTTTTAAGTCTATCTGAGATCTTTACGGAATATTTTAAATAATTGTAAAATCTTTGAAATCTTCGGGAATTCATACAACCTTTGTGAGGTCATTGTAAAATCTTTGCCAAAACTGTAATGCACTTGAAGTTCCGAACGTTCAAATAAACGAAATTTTATACAGAAGACTTTATAAACCAGAAAAATACATCAAATGTTTGTTCATTTATATTGGAAATGAAATATTATTGAAACCGATCTATAATACATATTTTTAATTCCAATTGCAACAATATTTACGAGTAAAATAGAAATGGCGGAAAATATTTCGCTCATTATAACGTTCGACACTTCAGGTAAATAATTCACAACAAATCTTTCCGAAGTATTCGAAATGTTTGTGAAATCAGTAGGAAAACCGTGAAATCTTTTTCGATCTTTGAAATGTATCTGAAATTTTTTTGAAATGCTGGAAGCCTTTGTGAAATGTGTTCAGTCTATGTGAAATGTTTGCGAAATATTTTAAATCATTATGAAATCTCTCAAATCTTTAGGAAACCATTACAATCTGGGTGAAACGTTTGTAAAATCTTTATGAAATTATTAGGAAATCTTTGTTCAATCTTTCAAATCTATCGGGAATCTTTGTAATATAATAGAAGTATTTATGAAATCTGTTCAGTGTATCTGAAATCTTTGCGAAATATTTTAAAACATTGTGAAATCTTTGAAATATTTGGGAAATCATTACAATGCAATATTTGTGAAATGTTTGTCAATTCCCTAAAAGTCTTTGCGAATTATTTGAAGTCTTTGTAAAGTCTTTGAAATCGTAGGGATATCATTGAAATATTTGTGAAATATTTGTAAGATTTTGGCGAAATATTAAAAATCTTTGTGAAATTATTAGAAAATCATAAAAATCTTTCTTCAAACTTTGAAAACTATCCGAAATCTTTGTGAAATAATAGAAGTCATCGTGAAATCTTTTATGTGTATCTGAATTCTTTGCGAAATATTCGAAATCATTGTGAAATCGTTGGGAAATCAGTACAATCTTGATGAAATCTTCGATAACTTTGGCAAATCATAATCTTCGTTAAATGTTTGTCAAATGTTTGCGAATTCTCTAAAAATATTTGCCAAATAGAAAAGGCGAAATACAAAAAGTTATGGTGAAAAAGGGGATAAGAGAGGGATTAATAAAGAGGGCATTGGAAATTTTTAGAGACAAAAAGCAGGGTAAAGGTAGGATAGCAAGTTGGAGATGAATTCTGGTTGGTGTGAGGAATGAGGCAAGGATGTCCTCTCATCCCACTTTTATTTAATATATGAATATCAGACTTGGAAGAAGAAATAAGGAGAAACGGTTGGGAATAAGTTAGGATAAGGAAGGAAAAGATATCCTATACACTGGCATATACAGACGAAATAGTGTTGATGGCAAAGGATGAAGAAGGGATGGAGGCCTAATTACAAGATTAGAGAAATACTTAGATGGGAAAAAGCTTAATTTAAATGTAGAAAAGACAAAGATAATGAGGTTTAGAAAAGGAAGTCGAGGCAAGAAAGAATGGACGTGGGGATGAAAGGGAATAAAGTTAGAAGAAGTAAAATAGTTTAAATATTTTGGACATATGTTGTAAACCAATGGAAGTCATAGAGCTCATATAAGAGAAAGGATAAAAAAGCAGCAGGGGTAATGAAACAGATATGGGGAATAGTAAAAAGAACCTTAGAAAAAACTGGAGAAGAATAATGTGGTTATTTGATACGCCGGTATAGCCAGTATTAGGTTCTGGAGCAGAGATATGGGGATGAAAAGAAAGATTCTGAAAGTTTCCAAGAAAGGTATATACGGTGAACATAAGGGGTAGACTGGAGAACGCCAGGATATATGGTGAGAGAAGAAACGCAAAGGGCTAAATTAAGTATTAGATCGGGAAAGAGGGCATGGAAATTTGAGACGAAGCTGTGGGAGGGAAAAGGAGAGGAGTTAGCGATAAAGTGTTTGATGGAAGTAGAAGAGAGCAGAGGGAGGGCGAGAGAATTAACAAGATGGGAAGAGGAAAGGAGAGAGTTCTTTAAGGATAGAGATATAGAAGATGGTACTGAAGTAAACTATAAAGAATTGGAAAAAAAGGTTAAAAAAAGATTAAAATAAGGATGGGGCATGATTGAGGAATCAAAATATAATAAATGGTATAAGATTATAAAAAAAGGAAAGATTATCAAAGTATTTAGAAAAAGATGGAGAGAAAGAAGATAGACCAGAATAGCAAGCTTTAGTGTTAGATACCCCACGACCCTTTTTTTGAGAAATTGAAAAATTAATAATAAAAAAAGGATCATAATTTCCATTTAAACAAAAATGAGTGATTGAGTGAACGGCCACTTATGGTAATTGAAACCAAGGTGAGTGTAACTCGATTTCATACAAATTCCTGGAGTCAGCACTATTTACGTTAAAACTTTGAGAATTAGAAACACAGAAATGTGGAAACAAAAAAATGAAAGATCGAAATAAAACTATTAATTGTTAAAAACTAAACAATTTTCAACCCTTAGTAAATTTGTTACTAAGTTATCCACTCAAAATTCGTTTCCTTTCTCTCCCTGAAAAAAGGTAGTAACAATCATTAAAATCCGCAAGGACATGCGAAAGCGACCAATATTTTCACAAATATTGTTCAGAAATTTAAGCAGCACTCACAAGCTAAAAACATAAACATTCGTGGTGCAATGCACTCATTTCATTGAGCTACGAAAAATACTGCATTAGCAACAATTCAATAACCTATATCTGTTCTTTCCCATCATTCCATTTCACCGCCAAGTAAGAAGAATGTATTACTTAGCGAAAATGTCCCACTAAAAATTTGTGCAGCGCATCGACAAGGAGCATCGATCGATATTGATCGACGCAGTCTAGCGAACTTCGTCAATGGGAGATTTCGAAAAGGGCCACTCCTCGGAAACGTCTAGCCTAACATCAAGTTGAATTTACCACGGTTACATTGCATTCACCCCTTGCACTTAATTCCCCAGTCAACAATCGTGAGTCCGCCCATGGCAAATTGTATTGAGCGTGGAGCAGTGTGGGTGACTAGTACGTTATTTAGATACTTCCGCGTAAACTGCAAAAGGTTTATAAATCTTTCCGACAATTAGGGTGTTATCGAAACCGTAAAGTAAATTCGTGAAGGTCACCTCGTGTATCCCTCCCGGTTACCTCCCATATCGACAATTGCGAGTCCGCCCATGGCAGATTAAAATATATGTGAAGACATGTGGGTTATAAATACGAAATTTAGTCATTCCACGTAAGTGTAGAAGATTATGGAAATCTTTCCGATTAGTAGGGAGCGATTGATACCGTGTCGGCAAAGGACTTTAATCAATCCTTCTCGCCCTTGTTCGATATTACACAAGAACAATTTCAAAATTATTTCATTACAAAAAACACCAATGTTGAAAAGGATACGTTATCGAATCTCAAGACTATAAGGAATACTTTTGAAGCTGTTGCATTATGAAATTGCGGAGAAAGACGAGTTTTAATAAAGGAAAATTAAACACACCTCCTTTATTTATGGTTTAAAGTGGCGAATGAGTTTTTTGCCGCAATAGCAAATAGAAGAATGAGAAGTAGGAAGTGAAGGTGTTCGTCCGCGAACGCGTATTGTATGTGAAAGTGTGCCAGTTTCCTTAATACTATAGTTGTCCTGTAAAAGGATAACAAAGCCGACAAGAAAATATGTATGTTTCGGCCCGTATGGAGGGAATGAACCGCGAAAATTGAAGTTTCAATAAGCAGTCCTTCCATGCGGTAGATATATTGATCAATGCTACAGCAAACTGGTAAGTACTGCATCGTTAGCACTTTGCGCTATCTCTATATTATTGCTATAAATGTGATAACAACATCTTGTAGATGTATATAAGATTTAGGTTTTTGTTATTTGTTAAATACCTTGCAGAAAACAAACACATACCTGTGACGTAAATGCGTATACGGGGATATGAATGAGGGAGTTGAATGAATAAATATAGGAAACTGATCTTGATGTAATCCTGAGTACCTTGTTTTTCTTTTAATGACCATCTATCGATGGTGGCAGCGGTGGCAATAGTATTCAATGTGCTGTACCCACCGGTCTCACTACTGATAACAATTGGTTACTGGTCAACTAGAATTTTTTTTTAATTTCAAAATTAAAGAAGATATCAAATTATTATCCTTTATAGTTTGGCAGAGATAGTAAGTAAAAAAAAATGAATAATTGTTTCCAGCCATTTGGCTGAGATAAAAGTTCATCGATCATCCCTTACAGCCGTTGACCCAAGGAATGATTTCAATTTGAAATCTTGTTTCCTTTTGGATATTTATCTTGTAATATATTTTTTAAAAACTGTACTAGATTTCAAATTATTATCTTTTGCCGCTCGGCAATGATAGTAAGTAAAAAATGAATACTTGTATCTAGTCGTTTGGCTGAGATAAAAATTCATCTATCATCCCTTACAGCCCTTTGACCGAAGGAATGATTTGAGTTTGAAATCTTTGATTCCTTTTGGATATTTACCTTGTACTAAATTTTATAAAAAGTAAACAAAATTTCAAATTATTATCTTTTGCCGTTTAGAAAATATAATGAGTAAACAAATGAATATTTGTTTCTAGCCATTTGGCTAAGATAAAAATGCATCTATCATCCCTTACAGCCGTTTGGCCGAAGGAATGACTCCAATTTAAACTATTAAATTCATTTTGGATATTTATCTTGTAATATATTTTATAAAAATTGTACTTGATTTTAAATGATTATCTTTTGCCGTTCGGCAATGATAGTAAGTAAAAAATGAATACTTGTTTCTAGCCGTTTGGCTGAGATAAAAATTCATCTATCATCCCTTACAGATTTGAAGATATTATCTTTTGCCGTTTGGCAAATATAATAAGTAAACAAATGAATACTTGTTTCTAGCCATTTGGATAAGATAAAAAATGCATCTATCATCCCTTACAGCCTTTAGGCCGAAGGAATGACTCCAATTTGAACTCTTGAATTCTTTTTGGAAAATTTATTTTTCTCTTTTTTTCCTGTTGAGGGACAAATCAAAAAGCTTTTTGGGTAAATTATCTTTAACCGTTTGGCTGAGATATAATCTATTATCGAAGAGCAATGATAGTTTCTAGCCGATTGGCTAAGGTGAACAATTTCTGGGACATCCTTTGCAGTCGTTTAGCCGAAAGAATGGAAAATACTTTTTGATTTGATTCTTGGCTAAAAAATTATCAGACGATACAATATCTGAAGGTGCTCACTTACAAGGAAAATAATTTTAGGCAGTTTGGCTAAAATAATACAAATTTCCTGGATGACAATTTGAGCCGATCGGCTAAATTAACCATCCTGAAAATCACATTTGGTAGCCTTAACGTGATATAGTAGCTTTGTGCTCTGAGTAAAAATAATGAAAACGAATTTTCTTAAAGAAACGATTCATAACTTTGGAGACAATTCGGTCAGTGAGAATAGATCATTACAATATTTTTTAAAGTTTCTAAGATGCCAGATCATTCATGCTGCGTTTGAGAAATTCAATTCATTCCTATAAAAAGGAAAGAGAGAATTTTTAAATATCTTAGGGGATATTCAAAATTCTCCTGCAACTCTCTGGCGCCATATAGAGCAGCGTTTTGAGTTTTTCTTTCGTCACTTTATATTATGATGCCTAAGTCAAAGGTAATCCCTTCGCCGGGTTCTATTCAAATAGAACAAAAGGAAGAAATCGATAACAAAAATCTAACCTACATTTGAGTTTGAAACGTATAACCACTAGCTCGATCATTTATAATAATCTGGTCACACCTATAAAGAAATCGATACCTACTCTCGCCGTGAAAACAACTGTCAGACTCCCTATTGTGCAAAACATAACATTAGAAGCGATAGATTTAAAGATAGAAGTAATAAACATAGACTCACTCCTAGAAGATGCTCTCAACCGGATAGTAATATCTTTACAACAGGAAATTAGGGTGACTAACGTACAAAGAGTAGACCTGACCGTCGACTGTGACGCAGACACAATAGAGTTTGAGCCAGAAATAGAGTTGACACCAGAGATACAAGTCATGCCGAAAGACTAATCTTCATTGAACCGACACGCATCGATATTTGAGTAGCTAGGACCCCAAGCTCTTTTCCACAAGACGAAGAAGTCGAGACCTAAAGAGTTTATTTACGAGATCTAATTATACGAGTAACCGAGATTCAGAAGATCGCCGCTAAAAATCTAAATAAGCTCCGGTCTAAAGAAATATACGATGAAAAGGCTCGTCTGTTAAATGCTAAAAAACACATGGTCCGTATACCATCGTGGGATTCACTCCCAACAATAACGTGACATTGGAATATGAAAATGGAGAACGCTTCTCTAAGCATGCAGACAAACTTCTGATAACATACTATTGAAGAAAATTGTCACTGACATGTGCAGAGAAGAGCGGTAGTTGGATGTTCGTCCCATACAAGAAAAATAGTATGCCAAACAAAACAAAAAATCAAACTGTAAATCCAAATTACAGGGACGTCTGCTCAACTTCCCCAAAAACGATTTTTGTACGTAAAGTAATTTCTTGTCAGGTATTCAACAAGGACCATGAAGTACTTCGGATTCTGGTTGTCACTATTTCTTTTTTCTCTGCCCAACAGTACGCTGACAGGCCGGGAGTACAAATCACCACATTTAATTTGAGCACTGAAATTTACTATGAGTATGTGGCGGAAATGAAATGAACTACTATGACGTGGAGAATATTAATCTTCCTAGACGGAATAAATTACATCAGGCGTTAGAAGCATATCATTCACGATTCGAGCATCTGCCTAGCTACTGCAATTCCTTGAAAGGATATAACTGCACCTGGGCCATTCGAAACTATCATCTTGAATACAAATTCAAAATTACCGAAAGATCAAAGGCAAGAATCCAATAAGAAATAAAAGACCTAAGCAAACTCGTTGAGAAAAATTACCCGGACTCAATGCTACCGGCAATGAGAAAACGCAGAACGACGCCGATGTTGGGTTTCCTGGGAGGAATAGTTGGTCCAATCACAGGTCTCCTAACCTACGATGATGGGCAGCAAATTGAGGCTGAAATCGATGAGTTGAATCACGTGGCTGCCAACCTATCTCACCTGATGGGAAAACAAACAGCGTAACCTCAGAGCAATTAGAGCCCATCTACAGGAGCTTACAGGATCATGCAGTCATCATGTAGTCCAATCAGTTCTGAAAAACGGAATAGGAAGAGCCTACATCCACAATAAATATGATTATCTACTTATGGAAAACTCTCAAAGAACATATATTCTACTAAAATCCAAAGAATTAAAGATGCGTAAACAACACGAAACTAAATATATATGCAATTTTAACTCACCAATTCTTGAAGTCTCCAAGCACCCATCCTGTGAAAGTCAGCTGTTGGCCCAACTATTGATGGAAGCATTAGGTACTTGCGACATAAAAATAACATACGAAGCCTTACCTGTTTGCATCTACTTATCCACCATAAGAGGCTGACTATAGTTCATCGTCACGGAGGTGACCTCCCAAGTAATTTGCTCTAACTAAGGGGACTAAGAAGGGTGAGCCAACTAACATCAAAAGGGATGGTTTCTGGAGAATCAGAGTTTAGTAAGAATAAAGAAACCCTAGATGAATTAGAAAGTCAACTCCACGAAATAAGTTTGCAGCAAGAGCTCCGAGGTAATCGTAATTGAATTATCGATGGTGCCTATATTTGACTAGGGGTTCTATTATTGAAATTCATAATCTACCTTGTCCATGCCCACATTATGATGGTTTTATCTAATTGGAACTGTTGCTCCTGGAAAAAAGCAGCGGAGCACAATAGAGCTTCACTAAAAATTAATTCAAGCAAAGAGGCGATCGTCATGGAACAACGAGAAAGCCAAACAAATCCATTATCTTCCACTCCAAGATCTGTAGAAGTAAAGGACTCTACTAATGCTACAGCGCCGCCACCTTACCTAGGGATATAAATGTGAAACAGGTTACTAACAAGAATATGTCCACTATTATGGAAAGGTCAACTGCACTCGCGTTGAAACAAAAGTCGGCTACAATACAAATACTGACCTAAAGCTTACAACCCGCTTGAATAAAATAATAGTCGACTGGTGTTAATAATGGATATAAGCTGGAACATAATTTAATTTAGGACAATAGTAACGAAACAATGATGAACATAGGAATGGTCGCTACCGCTTGTAGGATAGAAAAGAGGGAATAAATAAACGCTAAAACATGGCAGAGAAAGAAATCAAAAGTAAATAAGAACGTTTGATATTTAAAATGAATTCCAAGGAAAATTTAAATAAAACAAGTCTTAAAAATGCAACAAACCCACTTTGATTTCCCCCTCCTCCAAATAACAGGTAAATTAAGGAAATAGAAATTTATTCCTAAACCAAAAATAAACGAGTGAATACAAAAAGGCGAGTATATAAAATAAAAATAAATGTATAAAGCAAATTAAATAATTTAAATAAATAAAAAAATTAAAATTAATGTCATCCCTCTTCCCACCGCATCCCCCATACGAAGAAGGCTCAATTCGGGTGCTATAGAGATACGTAGCGAAGATGCCTCTCCCACTGTCCTCTGAAAGGCAGAATAGAGAACGAAAACCTCCATTAGAAAAAAGATTATAAAAAGAAGAACTAAAATCAATACTTAAAAGGTCCCGGACACACGGTTAAAAATTTTCGGCGCAAAATGGGAGCAGGTACCCAACACAGAAAATGGATCTCGTAAAGCTAAAAGAAAATTGAAAATTATTTCAGAATAATCAACGAAATTCCACTATTCAAAAGTAAATGACCAAAAAAATCGAGACTAAATTGAATGAATTAAAATTCAAGCGATCAAAAAATTGATGATTCAAAATTGAAATAAAATAATTTAAATCTATCATAGTTGAAGCTTCTGAAAGTCTAGAATTCAAAATTATATTGCATGAAAAACTTATTACTTAGCATTAAATTGATTAGAGAAATAATTTTTTTTTAAAATAAAATAAAATTTTACCAAATCATTTTTTTAGGTTTCAATAGTTGCTTTCAATTAAAGGTTGTTTAATTTTAAGCGATTATTATTATTATCTACATTATAATAATACAAGGTTTTCCGATTATTTTTAATCAAAATGAAATTAGAAATACATATTTCATTGAGCAATATAATATAATATCAAAATTTTTTTTGAAATAAAACACAAATAAAGTGTGCGGGAACGTCCGTTAGCATGGTCGCTATCATGTCCCAAATTTTTAAGACAAAATATTGATTATTAAAGAAAAAAAGCCGTCGGAACCTAAAACCGGTAAAATCGATAATTTTCTGAGTATCACATGCCCTCAAGAAAAATTAAATTTATTAAGATTTCACAAATACACATAATCTAACATGCGCATTAAATATATACATAATTATTTAAAAGTAGCAATAATATGCGCGCGCAACAGCACGCGGGAAGTATGACTTCTTAATGGCAGCTGTAAAAAAAGTGATACAACACTTTTTAATCAAGTCAAACTTCCAAGAACAATGTCACATTTAGAAAATCCAAAATTTTGAAATAAATTCTTTTTGAGAGTTCCAAGAGTTCTGATCAGAATTCTGAACTTCTTAATGACAGCTCTACAAATAAAGGTTGTAACACTTTTCGATCCAGTCAAAATTTGAAGAACTATGGCACTTTTCATAAAAACAATAATTTTGGATTTCGTAAAAGAGCCGAGGTTCTTCGAATTTCGACTTGTTCGTAAAGTATTATAATACTTTTTTGTAGAGCTGTTACTGAGAAGCGCAGAACTCCGATCAGAACTCTCAGAACTTTGAAATGTGTAAATTAAAAATTTTGCGGTTTTCTTCACAGTGCCGCAGTTCTTCGAATGTTAACTTGATCGAAAAATGTTATGCAGTACAAGTCCGATAACTTTCCGAACGATAAGTGAACACTCCCCTTAAAACGTCATCACATGTTTGGCACGCACACTAATTGTGGTTCTCCCACTACGTGTGCTATTTTGCTCATGATTAGCGCCCATGATTTACGCATGCGCGCACCTAACATCGTGCTACTAGAGGGGGCATCCCCCTCTAGTTGACAAATAATTCTTCGAATTTTTACTTGGTCGAAAAGTGTTGTAGGACTTTTTTTGTAGAACTCCTGTTGATGGGTCTAGAACTCTAAACAGAACTTTTAAGTTATTCAAATGAGAAATTTGCCAACATTTTGCAAATAAAAGTTACATTTTTTGAAGTGGGGGGCTAGCTACTTTGTTTGAAAAACGGTTTTTTCGTAATATTAGCCAAGATTATTTGAAAAAATGATCAGGAACTGTAGAACTATGTTTAATCTACCTGGAACTAAACAAAATCACATTTGCAAAAGTGGGGGGAGTGTGATGTTAGCCTCTCCATTTTCGAAAAGTGTGTTTCCAATGCTTTAGTTATCAGAACTATTGCTAAAACATATAAAGAACTCCTGAACTATTAAAGGGGTTCCCAAAACTCTAAAAAATATATTTAATTTTTAATATTCGAGCTACAACTTCACAGGAATGTCTAGATATCAATTTTTGCCACCAAAATCTGTGGTAGAACTCTAAAGAAATGTGAAGCCAATAAAAAATGTTTTCAAAAAATGGCACTTTCATGAACATCCCAAAACACCCTTCATTTGATAAATTCCAGATTTCTGATACCAACTCATTCCGGTAAAAAAGCGCCAAATGCATGGACTAATTTTTTATAAAATATGAATTCACTGTTCTGGAATATCACTGGCAAACAAATTGAAACAGATTTACAAGAAAAAGTACCTCAAGCTTCCAAAAATTGCAGAGACGTTATAAAATCGGCACAGACAGTAAAGTTGTATATGTAATTTGTTTATGACAATTACATTTTTCATAAAATGTCTATATACTGTTGCGGAATATCACTCGCAAACCAAATGAAACAGATTTTAAAAAAAGTATCTCAAACTTGAAAAATTTCATAAATAGCGAACTTGTTTTTGCAATTTGTTTATAACAAAAAGAGTTTAAAGAACTATATAAAAAAGTTAATATACCCAGCCAATAGACGTATTCAATTTTTTATAAATAGACTCAGAAAATGAGATAATTAATATTAGATGTAATTAATATAGATTTAATTAATAACACAGTACCACAAAAACCGCAACAATTATTTACCCTGTACCATTTTTACCCTCTTCCCCTTAATCAGGTAACCATATAACCTCATGGCTTCATAGTCTCCTTACCTTGTAATAATAAAACCCCATAACCTAAGAATCCCGTAACCTCATTCTGAAGAAAAATCTTGTTTGGGAAAACAGAACAATTTCGTAAGTTTTTCTTTTTCAACATACTCATGGGTAAGTAGCTCTATAACACCGCAATCCCATAACACCATAACATCAAAACTAATACCTCAGTATGCTTGTAGTCCAATTTTTTTGTGTAATATTTATGGAATTGAATTCTTTCATGGCAGTTTAACAATTGTTGAATAAAAACCACTACAACTACTGCTACCACTACAACTACTACCACCACTGCTAATTTTTACGATTGCAATCGTAAAGAGGTCTACCATTTTTTTCTGGAATTTGAATTCCTGCTACCTTAAAGAACACTCGAAATGCTGACAATGCTTCTAAGGAAGATATGTGAAATGATCCACTCTGCAATTCTCTGAGCTAACGAAACCAGCGAAGGCGCGCTGCCCTGCAGGTGGACGGCAGGGTGTGCGGATGAAGCCTGAGTGTGTCCGACGATGAGTTGACATTATCCTGGTTAAAGTCAGAAAGCCCCCATGCTTAGTTCTAGAAAGGTATGGGGGTTCTCACCTTTAGGCCGATGGACTCACCAGAGATTGGGGCGAAAGGCCTACCGTGTGGGTTTTTGATACATTTATGGCTAAATTTAAAAATTGCAAAACACGATCGCGTTCGGGAGCAAATGTACATGAATGTACTGGAAACGGTGATCGGTACTGCTACGTGTGCGGTGACTTTAAATCGAAGAAAATTTTTAAAAACTTCATTCGAAACCTGCGTCCAATATATCAGCACTGCTTTGTGTGTGAGGTGATCCAAGGAAACTATTTCTGGTAGCTGAAACTGATCTGCTGTGCTTTCAAATAAATGCTAAACCGAGATAATAAGCATTTTGCGAAAATGAAGTTTGCTATATCAACTGTTTGGATGGAGCCCAAGAGCAAAGACGATTGTTATTTTGGTTTAACTGACACAGTAGGATTCAACTCCAGTAATTTGCAAAAAATTCAGTATGCAATCGTGTCCAGTGTAACCAAATCTTCCATGTCTGAGATAAGTAATAAGAAAGATCATAAAGTCGCCCTTGATGTATCTGTGGCTGATATACAAATTCATGAAGCAACTGATGAAGATATCAATGAAAAAAGCAGCTACAGTAACGACGACACTGATCAAGAAGAATATGCTACAAAGAAGGGAGAAGATGGTCCGCCGCGCCTATTTAATCAAGACGAACTGAATGAGTTAATCGGAGAACTAGGGCTGCCGAAACATGGGGCTTTATTGCAAGCGTCAAGACTGAAAGAAAGAAATATTCTATCTAAACGAACAACGGGTTCATTTTATCGGAATAAGGATGAGTCATTCCGCAAATACTTAAAGAAGAAGACGACTTGGTATACTGTAACAATATTCATGGTTTTATGAATGAATTCAAAAAGACATACAAATCTGTGGAGTGGAGATTGTTTATAGATTCTTCAAAACGAATCCTTAAAGCGGTGTTATTACAAGAAGACGATTTGGTGCTCTATAACCATGTTCATGGTTTTATGCATCAATTAAAAAAGATATATACAAATCTGTGGAGTGGAGATTGTTTATAGATTCTTCAAAACGAAGCCTTAACGCGGTGTTATTACACAATACAAATAAATATACTTCAATACCTATAGTACACTCAGTAACGCTCAAGGAAGAATATACAAACATATAAATGGTTTTGGGTAAGATTAAATACAGAGAACAGAAATAGCAGATTTGCGGCGATCTCAAGATCATGACAATGATTCTAGGTCAGCAATATAGTTTTACCAAATTCACACCCTTCCTTTGCTTGTGGGATAGCAAGCTCGTAAAAGCTTTGGATAAGGAAGGAAAATGTTTTGCTTATTTATTCAAAAGATTCCCAGCTTTATCGTGTGCAAAATTGAAAGAAGAAGTCTTTGCTTTACCTCAGATTCGTAAGATGATAAGAGATAAAACGTTCATTGCCACAATGCATGTCAACGAACGAAATGCATGGTTAAGATTCAAGAATGTGATTGAAAATTTCTTGGGCAATCACAAGAGTGATAACTACAAAGAATTGGTGTCCGACTTGCTCAAAAATTACCGAAAAATGGGCTGTTTGATGATTTGCAAGCAAGCTACACTTTCTTGATTCCCATCTAGAAAACTTCCCAAAAAATCTTGGAGATTATAGTGAGGAGCAAGGAGAACGCTTCCATCAAGATATCAAGAAAATTGAATGACGTTACAAAGATAGATGGAATACGAATATGATGGCAGACTTCTGCTGGATGCTTGAAAGCGAGAGTGTTCACAGTGGCAAGAATCGGAGACGAAATCCATTGCACAAATCTTTTGAAAACAAGAGAATTCGAAAGAATAAATAAAATCGTTATCATGACGTTACTGACGTTGATACTGATAGAAGAGATTAAGAATAAAAAAAGTGAAAGGGTTTTTAGGTTATCGTGCTATAGGATTTCGTGGATATAGAGTTACTTACCAATGACTATGTTGCACAAGAAAAACTCACTATATTTTGCTGTTTTTCCAAACAAAATTTTTCTTGTGAATGAGGTTACGGAATTTTAAGGTTATGGGGTTATATTATTACGAGGTAAGGGGATTATGGGGTCATGCGGTTATAGGGTTACCACGTTAAGGGGAGGAGGGTGAAAATGGTATAGGGTAAATAATTTTTGCGGTTTCTGTCATTTATTGGGTGTTTTTGAGGTAATGTCAAAATCCTGATGTGTAGAGGTTAAGCGGTCGCATATTCGGTTTTAGCGGCAAGACATCAATAGGAAGATCATATTGGCATCAAAGACTCAGAAAAACATTTTTTTGTCTGTCTGTGTAATTAGAAAGGAAAAATAGTTTATTTTTAATTTATAGTTTTTTTTATTAATTCGAAATTAAACTGATATTAATGATTTCATAAACAAAGCAAGAAAAGAAGAAGAGAACGTTTGTTGATTGCTTAATGAAGAACAATTAATTTATATTTTTTTGACTTTTTAAAGAATGACTTTTTAAAGAATGGCTTTTTAAGGGCGGCTTTCATTCCAAAATGTATCCGATTTTGTGCTCGTCCAAATATGTTAGGTTTTTATTCTCACAGCTAAATTTATTTATTTTTTAAGAATTTTGCCAGTCATTAAAAAAAAAATCCTTTTTGAGTTATAACTGTCTGTTAATGAAGTCTATCAATATATGTGACGTGCGCTGAAGAAAGGGGGCTCACTCTGAAAAGGGAAATTTTTCAGGGCGAGCGGTCAAAGTCGAGCCGATAGATGCGACTTCGAGGAGAGAGGGAAGACACACGAAATCTTTTCTCTCTGCTTACCACTAAATGCTGACGCATATAGCGGCGTCGTAGACGCGGCTCACGGACGAAGTATAGATGAGACGCGTAGATGTAGTGGTGAGTGGTGAGAGGTATTTCACGGGAACTCGAGCTCTCGAGAGAAAGCTCGATTTCTCGGGTGTCTAACAACGCAATTATTGGCAATCATAACCTTTGGCATTTTTTATGGTTTCATTAAAAAGGGCAACTCCAAAGGTATCAAACCCTCGATTTCGATTTTTTTAGAGTAAGTCCCCTTTCTTCGGCGCACCTCATATATATTACGAATTAACTTTATAATATCAGTTGTGTAAATCAAAGTTTCTAAATAAAGGAGAACATTTTAATTTCATATGATTTTTCAATATTATGTTTATTTATATTTCAATATTGGGAAATAATGCTCTTATTAATATTTTTCTACAGCAGTACACAACTTGCAAATTTTTCACACTTTTAAAGAGATAAGAAAAAATTTTGAAATTGACCAAAACTTACAGTATCTTAGGTTAGGAAATTTGTAAACTGTTAGTACCGATAAACAATAGTAACCGGTACCGATAATAAGATTTTTGGGAAAGTTTTAAATGATTTCGATTTTAGAATTATTTATTTAGAACAGAATCTAAACAATTTTAAGACAATTAAGATTCTTCAAGAAAACTATGCATACTTTGACTTCCCATTTTGCCAAGGAAAGATGGTTTTTAAATTTTCTTTTTCGGGACTCTTCAGTTGTCTCATTTTTTTGAAATGCGTAAAAGTTTTCTAAAATATTTTTCAATTTTTTTTTACAAATTATTTTTTTTAAATAAACATTACACATACATACATACATACATACATACATTATTCGACAACAATGTATGCGAAATCTTGTGTGCTAAAACTTTTAAGAAACAGGATATCTTGTTTCTATTTTTAAAGTATATATGCAAAGGAAAAGATTACGAAAAAAATAAAACAAAATGCAGAATTTCAAGGATTACGAACAACAAATTTAAAAACTTGTTAAGAATTTCAAAAAGATTCAAGAGAATGAAAGAATATTCTTAAGATTCATATACAAATTTAAAAAGATTTCTAAACGTTCAAATGTTCAGATCGCCGCTGGAGAAGCGTGATTTTGATAAAGAAAGGGAACAGATAGTAAGAAATGAGGTGCAGGGAAACTAGGAGAGGAAGGAACGGGAGATAGGAAAATAAGAAATAGCAAGAAGGAAAAAAGACGAGAAACGAAAGTAAGGAAGAATGGAAGATACGTTACTGAAATATAGCAAGATTAGAGAGAAAGGATAGGGAGTTTATGAGAAATTTGACACGGTGGGATTTAGTAATAATGATGGAGACGTGGCTAGATATAATGATGGAGACGTGGCTAGATAAAAAGGAATGGGAAAGAGTAAGCGGAATGTTACCAAGAGGTTACAAATGGCAAGTTCAAAATGCAAAGAGGAAACATAAAAAGGGCAGAGCAATAGGAGGAATGGTGATGGGAGTAAGGAACGAATGTATAACAGGCAAAGATAAGAAAGACAAGAAAGAAGAAACAGAAGGATTAATAGTAGAAGAGGTAAACATAGGAACCCTGACGATGAAAAAGCACTGGCAAACGCTACTGGGCCGTCAGTGTCGTTTCAGTGGCAGTTTGTGCTGCTTTTCAGCTCCTAAACGGCACTGAGAAGTGATGGGATGGTCATATAATGTTCCTATTGTATTCGTCACGTATCGGGCGGGCAGAGTTATTTACAGTATCTGACCGCAACCAAACCGACTCCCTTTTTAAAATTATCTTCAAATTAAATGGAAGTCAAAATGTCAGTCGATTACTGGTCAATTTATTGAAATTATGTCTGAGAGATTCTCAGTACATATTTGGTAGACCTTTCGAAGTCAATAAATTGAGTGACACTTTGACTTCCATCTACAAGAATATACATATTTATCATTATAACTTATATACTAATATACTAATTTGGATTTGAATTCGAAAATGTTGTCTGTCTTAGGGTATCTCATTCCATTTACGAGGTACGTTATATTCATTCCAATTTTAAACCTCCAAAAGAAGAAGTTAGATATCTGAAATAATCGAAACTCGTAGATTCTGAATTTCTAACCTTCTCGTAGATAATTTCAAAATTTTACAAATTTAGATTTTTAATACCTTTCAGATGGTCTACTTGGTAGCCTAATCGCATCGGCATAGGCACACAGATTTTTCACTAACAGTATAGTATACAACACTAACACACCTTTTTAAAGACCTCACAGACTAGATTTTTTGGGTGAAAATAGTAGTAGTGCAATGGGGGAGGGAAATGAGGGAGGAGAATATACACGCCCAGGAGAAGAAAGGGGAATGATAATAGATTATATGGTAGTGGATGATGAGGCAAGAGAGAAGGGCAATAAACTAGAGGTAGGTGATTATATTGATTCGACAAGGAAAAGAACAGTTTAGAGCAGACATACCCAAGCTGAAGATATTCTGGCCAGCCACACATGTTTTGCGCTTCCCACTATTTCGGCTTGAGAGTGAGAGTGGTGGTAGACGCGTGTCTAGATGCCATCCCCTCCGACCCAAGCAGCATCGCAGATAAGAAATATCTGTTAAGGTGCTTGGGGCGACTAACTTTCCAATATAAATTTGTAATGGTGACTAGAATTTTAATTATTTTATCTCAGCATGTTTAAATTTTGTTTTCAAATAATGTAATTCAAAGGAGAATTGTCCAAAGTATTTATTCCTGCAAACTTTCAACATTCTTCTCATCATCACTCACCTGTAAAACTTTCTCTTTTTTTACAGCATTCCTACAGTAATATACACCTGAATGCCGTATAAAAAAATATCCTGCCTTAAAATATTACCTGTCTTGATGATACGCAGGCAGTTGGACGGTAAAAACTGTAAACGCCAACCTAAACCCCGGCTTAAAGTCTTAAAACTTAGAGACTTAAAATAAATTTTTAAACTTAAACATATCAACGTAGCAGGCTCGAATTCAATTTCGAATATTGTATTTAACACATATACTATTCAGTTTTAGTAGAACATATCTGAATTTATTGATACGGAATATGATTACGATTTTTTAATTATATTTCATTTCTGTAACCGACATTTCTACCTTGTACTTGATGTTAATAAATTTTTATACTGCAAAAAGGATCATCCAATATTTCTATACATCATATGCACAATGTAAAAAACGGTGATACTAAAATATTCAACAATGCACATTTGTACAAAAAAGTAAAACTTTGTACAATTCTTATTTTAATTACATTTATTGTCAAAAAATGTAAAAATACTAAAATAAAATAATTCAAACTCTAGTCACTATTACAAATTGATATTGAAACGTTAGTCGCCCCAAGCACCCTGTCAGATATTTCGTATCTGCGGTGTTGCTTGGGTCTGAGAGGATAGTGTTAAGACGAAACGGTAGGTTTGGCTGAGGACAGCAATGACTGCAGTGATATCTAAAAGAAAATCGGAAATACAGTCTAGTGCCCCCTGGCAATTATGAAGACAACCTCATACCCGAAAATTGGTAGGATTCGGTTGGTAAGATTTTTGACCTGTTAGAAAGAGAAACTTAGCAACGAGAGAGACAGACAATATTCAACTATTTTTATCAAACCATGTTTCTCGGCTTAACTGCTCAGCTGAAGGGAAATATAGCAAATTGATAAATATCTCGTCTACACAATATGCGCGTGAAATATCATATAATGTTTTCGCATCCAATAAGAAAAATAA
>NC_046664.1:136716076-136740220 GCF_010883055.1 Belonocnema kinseyi | reverse complement strand
CAAGAATAGATCAGTAGTGACCACTGGCGGTAAAGCCGGGAACTAAAAAACCGGTTTTCCGCAGAATTTTTCCTGGTTTATTTTACTTTGTTTTCAGCAAAAACATGTTTAAATAAATGAATAATTTAATCTCTTTTTATTGATATTATGTTCATTAGTACTTTCCGCATGGCGGGCTTCTCCCATTTTTAACATCCAAAATTTTCGGGATGCGATAATCTCAGATTTTGTTAATAAAAATTTTTAAAAGTGAAAAAAATTAATTTTGAAGAGAAGCCCGCCATAGATTTCGATATACTTTTAACAGTGCAAAAAACAAAATTTGAATTAATGCATTATTTTGCGAGTGGTTTTGCTGAAACTATTTGGAGGAAGTTACCGTTTCACCGTAAGCACACGTCTACCACCACTCTCGCTCTCTAGCCGAAATAGTGGTAAGCACAAAACATGTGTGTAAACCAAGCTATTGAAATGGTAGAATGGAAAAAATATTTTTTTGATTTGCTATGAGGAGTATAGAGAAAATTTAGGAATAGAGGAAAATATGGTAGAGAAAGAGATGAGGAAGAGGGCATAACAAGAGAAGAAATAGTCAAGGTATTAGGAAGAATGAAAGATGGAAAGGAACCTTGTATAGATAAGATTCCAAATGACGTATGGAAATATAGAGGGACAGAACTAAAGGAATGGACTTGGCTAATGTGTAATCGAGTACGGAGAGGAGAGGGGTGGCCAGAGTTATGGAAAGTAGGAGTAGTGATACCAATGGTGAAGAAAGACACAGGAGAGAAGGCTAATTATTAAAGGGGTGTAACGTTGACGCCAACACTGTATAAAGCATATGCAACTGTTTTGTCGGAGAGATTGAAGAAAGAAGTTGAGGAAAAAAGATAGAGCCACCGAATTAGACAGGGTTTAGAGAAGAAATGGGGGTGGTGAACAACATAGGTATATGTTCTGAACTATCTAGTAAATAAGAGGATTAAAAGGGAAAACGGGGCAATGATAGCAATGTCCGTGGACTTAAAGGCGGCGTTTGACTTATTAGACCGAGGTGAAATAGAAAGTTATAGTAAAAAGGGGATAAGAGAGTGATGAATAAAGAGAGTATCGGATTATTAACTATATTAATATCAGACTTGGGAGAAGATATATAAAAAAAGTTTGGGGAGGAGTTAGGGTAGGGAAGGAAAAGATATATACACTGGCATACGCAGGCGATATAGTGTTGATGGCAGAGGATGAAGGAGGAGTAAGGGAACCTAGTAGGGGAGAGAGGAAAGGGAAAAAAAAGAGGGAGAACACGGAATTTGTTGAAAATTAATATGGGAGGACGAAAAGCGAAAGAGTTTAAAGAACAAATGATAATATTATGGGAAGAGAGAAAAGAGCTAGAGGGGGAGGTATGGGAGAGTAGATAGGATAGGTTCCAGGAAAACATTAATAAAGCATTTGAGATGGTAGGAATGACGAAAAAATTCAGAGTTGGGAACAATAATGCAGGTAGAGGAAAAATGGAAAGGAATGGGGCCGAAGATGAGATAGGGCAGTTAAAGAAACGGGTTTGGGAGATGTTGAAGAAATTTATAAAGAGGAAAAAGCCTGAAGAAAGAGAGGAATGGCGGAAAGAACGTAAGAACCTAAAGAAGCTTATTGCCAAGAAAAGAAAAGAAAAGGAAAATAAATGGGCAAAAATAAGAGGTAGTAGGGATATGGGGAGGTTCTGGAAAGCAATAGGTGAGTTTAGACCGAGAAGGAGAGGGAAGAGAAAGGGAACATTTCGACCGATTTTTTTTTCAATAAATTTTGCTAATTTTAACAAACGATGTATTTTTAACCTACTGTCGGTCGCGCCTTTGAGACTCACATGAGCGGTCGCTTACCGCACCCTGTGCGGCTGATCAAAAATTCAAATTTGAAGAAAAATGAAAATATTTTCTAAGTTTTCACGATTTCTGGGAAATTATTAAAGGACCATTTTTATTTTATCAATTGTATTAAAAATACCTTAAATTTTTGTTATATATCAAAGTTTAAAAGATTTTAAGATCTTAAAACAAAATTTCGCAATTTTGCAGTTACAAAATCAATAAAAAATCGACCAATTTTGAGATAATTATTAAAAATTATAAACGACATGAAAAATATTGACATTTTGTTACAAATGAGGTTAAAAAATATAATTATTTCATAATTTTTAAATTTATCTGCTATATCATCAGAGACTGTACCGTACCGACAGTAGATCAACCCTCCAAACCATGAAGGCAGAAAATCTACACAATATCGATCAAGTTAAGAATCTTCAATAACAGAAAAATGCTTAACCTCTTAATAAGACTAGATGGAAAATAATATTTTTAAATTAAAATTAAATTTATTTCTTGAAAAAAAGATCCTACTCCATCTTCACTCCATTGGGAAACGAACCACAAAACTTCTGATTTCCGGTCAGGTGCTTTTCCAATTAAGCTTTTAGAGGGATCAGAATAAGAACTCTTAATTCAAGAACATAACGCTAATT
The DNA here is from genome assembly GCF_010883055.1 of Belonocnema kinseyi. Classification (NCBI taxonomy): domain Eukaryota; kingdom Metazoa; phylum Arthropoda; class Insecta; order Hymenoptera; family Cynipidae; genus Belonocnema; species Belonocnema kinseyi. The sequence continues at coordinate 136,737,696 of NC_046664.1, read as the reverse complement.
TTTAGCTAGGTGTTAATGGTAAAATGGAGTGAAGATAGAGTAGGATCTTTTTTTTCAAGACATAATTTTAATTTTAATTTAAAAAATATAATTCAATTTTTTGTTACCTGGATGACATTTTTGAGGTTTGTTAAAAAAGTTGGTTGTAAATTTTTCAGTTAGGATTAATGTTACATAAAATTGTAAAGATTGATCAATTGTATAGCAGTAAAATCATTTTTTAATTATGGAGCAGAACTTGTTTTGCTATCACTTTATGGTTTTTTGGACTCTGTATAAAATTGTCACGATGTTCTTTAATCCTAGTATACAGTAATCTTTCAGTTTGACCTATATAACACTTTTCACATTCGAAACATTCAATTTTATAAACTACATTGGTCAAATTAAAAGTGTCCAAAACATCTTTACCTAATTTTATGAAACAGATGAATTTGGAATCAACTCTAAAAACTGTTTCAATATCAAAATCTTTCAGAATTCTTTTTATTTCAAACGATACACTACCATGGAAAGGAATAGACACAAAAAATTTGGACTCAAAATAATTTACTATTCGTAAATTTAAATGTGATGCATTGTGTTCTTGAAGTGTTTTTAATTCGTCTTTAATATGTACTTGAACAACATTCTTAGGATAATTATTTTTAAACAAAATATTTTCAATGAAATCAATATTAGTTTTGTGAAAAGACTCATATGATAATTTATACATAGTGTCAACTACATTTTTAATAGTAGCTATTTTATGTTGAATCGGATGGCTTGAAAGAAAATTTATATATCTACCTGAATAAGTGCCCTTCCTATACCAATCAGTAATGATAGTTCCATCATTAGTTTTTATGACTTTACTGTTTAAAAAAGGTAACGAATTATCAGTTTCCATTTCATAAGTAAATTTTAGTCTTGAATGATAACATTTAAACTTTTATGAAAAACGTACTTTAATTTATTTTGTGATAAAATCATGAAAATGTCATCGACATATCTAAAAAATATGTGTAAATTGAAATCTAAATTATCAATAACAGTATTTTCTAAGTCTTGTACAAATAAATCTGTCAAGATAGATGAAATTGGAGAGCCCATAGGAGTAACATGAACCTGTCTGTAATAATCATTGTTAAATTAGAAAACTGTTTTCGTCATTAAGAATTCTATTCCTTTTTCAAATTCATTTAATGGTAAGTCAGTATAATTTTTTTAATTTATCCGTCTACTGAGAACAATATTTTTAACTAATTCTATTGGAAAAGTTGTAAATAAAGATGAAACATCTAGTGAAACCATAATGTGATCTAAAGGAATATTTCGTTTAGTGATTATGTTTTTAAATTGGAAAGAATTTTTTACTTGTGTTTTAGTAGTTATTAAGGATTCTTTAAATATGTTATTACAAAGTTTTGCCATTTTAAAAGTTGGAGAATTGATTAAAGAAACAACAGGACGCATAGGACAATTCGGTTTGTGTGTTTTAGGTAAACCATATATTCTTAGGATGTTTGTATTGTGAACCAAAATATCCTTTCGTTCTATTTTTTCTCCCAAATAACCACGAGTTCTCCAAAAGTCTAATAATTTAAAAGTTTCTCTTTTCAGTTCAATTTCAGGATTAATATTTAACTTTTCATATACTGTGATATCATTTAATAACACAGACCTGCAAATAATGGGGTCATGCCAGTTATTGGAAAGTGGAGGGTCATTTACGAAGTAATTTTTTACGTAGAATCCGAATCCGGGGTCAGAATTGGCCCATCACGTCAGGATTTTAAGATATTTGAGGTTATGTACCCAAAAAATGGCATTTTTGGCTACTTTTGAGGTTGTCCCTATATTGTCTACCTATATAGGGTTACCTATATAGGTCAGTATAGATGCCACCTATAGGAAATGAAACAGCTTCCTACATAGTGTCCTTTATAGAATCCTAAATGATTCTATGGTAAGGGTATGGGTTCCTTCTTCCCACGTTAGAATCCATATAAGAACCTATTCAGGTTCCTACTACAAGGCAATCGCATAGTAAGAAATAACTACTGCACAGCTGTGTCTGCTATAGGAAACTACTGCGCAACACTTCCGGTTCATCATCTGTCCTATATAGGTCGCTAATAGGATTATATATAGTGTCCTCTGCAGGAAGCTGTTTCATTTCCTATAGGTGGCTCCTATACTGACCTATATAGGTGACCCTATACGGGATCCTATATAGGTCACTTATAGGATTCTTATATAAAATCCTATTAGTGACCTACATAGGTATTTACAATAGGGGTGTACAGAAGACACAAAATTTTTTTGATTTTTTCTTTAGTTCTATCACAAATTACTGCTTTTTCTATTTAATTCGAGAGTCGCAGAGTTTAATTACCATTTTTCTTTACCAAGTTACGCCAATTTGAAATTACGAGATATGTACCCTTTTGTCTTGAGCATTTGCTTTAAATACCACAGGCCAACATGGTTTTGTTGTTGGAAAGTGGAGGGTCATTTCCGAAATAATATTGTTACGTAGAATCCGAATCCGGGGTCAGAATTGGCCCATCACGTTAGGATTTTAAGATATTTGAGGTTATGTACTATATGATAAAACTAAAGAAAAAATCCAAAAAAATGGTTTGTCTTCTGTACATAACCTCAAATGTAGGCAAACGCCATTTTTTGGTACATAACCTCAAATATCTTAAAATCCTGATGTGATGGGTTAATTCTGACCGCGGATTCGGATTCTACGTAAAAACATACTTCTGAAATAACCCTCCACTTTCCAACAACAGAACCATGTTGGCCTGTGTAATTCATTCATTTTGTTAATATAAGAATCCTCATTTAATAATAACTGTAACATTACCTTTATATGCGTGTGTTATAATTAATTGTTTGTTCCATTTGATGAAATTTTTTTTTTTTGAAACATTCTTTGCAGAAATCCTATCTACAGATGAAATTTCTCTTCTTTTAACAAAATGTTATGATGAATTTATAATTCTATGCCTAGGCATGTCTCTGCCCCCAGAGTTTTCTATTATTCCAATATTATACTCTACATTTTTAACATTATTGAAAACAATGTTCTGTTTACGTGTGACAAACGATGAACTAAATTTTTCACCCAACCTTAGAACGTCGTTTATTTCGTCCGTAATTGTAACGTTGCTAAAGTTAATGTTATCAACATTTGAAACATTATTTTGATTTTGTAAAATAATGGTATGAATATTGGAAGGTAAAACATTTCTTAACTTGATCCTAGTATTGTTGAGAGTATTTTTAAGAAATTCTAAGTGACAGTTAACTTCAATAAAGGATCTAACATCTATTCCTTCAATTTTTTTTGTCTGAAGTAAGTCATCTCCACCAGAATATAAACACTAACCAATATATAAACAACTCAGGAGAAATAACACCAACATCATATCAACAACATTAATTTACAATAAGTATACTTATATTGTTTGACATAATATAACATTCTTTTTTTAAGTTCTTAGGTCGAAATTTTTATTATGTTCTTCACAGAAATCAAAACACAATACCCTGAATCGTTTAGGGAGGTTAAAAACCTCATTAATTTAGATAAACATATTAAAAAATGTAAAGCTAGAGAAGAATTTTTAGTTAATTGTCGAAGTCATAGGTTAATGCCAAAAAAATATCACAAATGCTAAGAACAATGTTAAGAATCTACATTTTTTTAGTTTTTATGCTAAGAATCATGTCAACTTTATGATAGATTCTTTGGAACATCGCCCATTGAATGACGAGATTAAAGACTGTCACTTAGAATTTCTTAAAAACACTCTCAACAATACTAAGATCAAGTTTAGAAATATTTTACCTTCAATATTTATACCAATATTTTACAAAATCAATATAATAATGTTTCAAATGTTTCACAACAAAGAAAAACGTCTCAATAAAAAATTTGAAAATTTAGTTCGTAATAGTAGAATTGAGTAGATTAACATCAATAAACATAAAGACAAAATTAATGAAGATTTTAAAGACCCTTGGATTATTAACTTTAGCAATGTTACAATTCGGGACGAAATAAACGACGTTCTAAGGGGCCATTCACAAAATACGTGATACATTTTTCAGAAAATTCTACTCCCCCTCCCTCTGCGTGATAATTTCTCCATTTTATTATATTCATTGTATTTATTAACTTGATTAGGCCATTAGCCATTCTACAAAAACATGAAATAAAGTTTCTGGACGAGGTTAAAAGCAAAGTGTACAATTTTCATCCGGATTCAACTTAATACGCTTGTCATAAATTTGGATTCTAGGCATTCTAGTTGTTATTAACCGGCATTGTGCCATTACTTTTATCCACACAGTAGAACCTATTTTTAGTTAACTCACATTGCTACAACTAAATCCTCTAAGCTGAGGGTACACTTCCAAGCTACCCGATCCCATGACTATTACATGGTCATTACGCAAAAAGTTTTCGTTGTTACGCTCAAAAGACCGTCTTCTCTCGCAATCAAACTATTCAAATGATTGAAATCATCTAATGATATTCTTACTTCCTTAATCTTAATGATTTCCACAATCTGAAGGACCCAGTTGTATTTGCGTGTACTCTGCGGTCAGCTTGCGAGATCAACCAATCTGTTAAAGCATATTCTAGACAGCCGAGTCTCCTCCATATTACTTATTTTTCCCATCCTCTTAAAGACTCTATTTAACACCTCACTTGAGAGTGGTGAAACCTGTGCTTCGCTTCGCACCGCATAATGAGGACAATATTTTGGCAAATCTAAAATTCTTTTATAACATGCTAGTTGAACCTTATCGATTTCGTCCAAGTATCTGAGATCTCATACCTCGATACTGTAGAATAGTACACTGACCGCCAACGAATAAAAAAGTGCTTCTTTAATGCTCTAGCTATTCGACTTTGTTGCGGAGATTATTTTATCTGCCGATGCTATCGCTATTTTTGTCGAGGATTTTGCCTTATTTAGAGCTTGCAAGAATACCGCTAAACTAGAAAAGTGTATCCCTAAATAATTAAATACACTTACAATCTCCAGCGGTGCATTTTCACATTTAAAAGAGAGACCTGCGTTTAACTTTACTTCGTGGAAGATCAATATTTTTTATTTGCTCTTATTAATTTGTAGTTTTTTCGATTAACAATATTCCTCTAATATTAAGATTTTCCTACGCAGTCCGCCTGTGATTCGGCAAATATTACAAGGTCATCTGCATACGCGATGTTGATTATTTCATGATTATGATCAATAGAGATACCGCGAGCTCCATTAGCATAAAAGAAATCTTCGATATCATTCAAAAATAAGGCAAAGAAGATCGGGCTGAGAATTTCCCCTTGCAAGACCGCCTCTATTATCTTAACTGTATCCATCACACCATCAGCTGTGCGGACAGACAGTACAGCCCTATCATAAAGATTCATACAAATTCTAATGAATTTAAAACTAATTCCAATGTCAAAAAACTTCTGCCATAACAGTGAGTGATTCACAGATGGAAAGACCCTTACGAAGTAAATAAAGGATGTGAAAAACTTTCTTTCTGGCCTACTAAGGTGAATTTGAGCAATAGAGTTTATAATAAAGATATTGTCAATACAACCCCTACCATTTCTGAATCCCGACTGAAATTCGTGAAGAATACCCGTTATATCAATCTATTTAATTAGTCTTTCATACCACCTTGATCAAAAAGTTCGCGGAATCATCACCGTGTGGCGCCCCCTGCTGTCTGATTCACATTTTTTTCGTTTCTGTAGGCTGTCACACCTTTTAACAATATTCCCTGCGAATTTTAGCTTTCTAACTTAACATTTGTAAATGTAACGCAATTTTGAGTGCATCTGTTTTTTTGCGAATTTCGATTTTTGCAATGCACCATGACAATGCACCGTCGCACAATGCCATCATTATCCGTGAGTTTCTCACCAAAAATTCAACTAATACAATTCCGCAGCCATAAAATTCGCCAGATTTAGCTCCCTGTGACTTTTTTTTGTTCAATCGACTGAAAAAACCCCTACGCGGAACGCGTTTTAGCAGCCAATCGAAGATAATACAAAAATCGAAAACGGCACTGATGGGCATACCGAAAATTGAGTATCAAAAACGTTTCGAGAGCTGGATCAAGCGCTGACAAAAGTTCGTGACAGTCGATGGGAATTACTTTGAAGGGGACCACATCATTATTCAAGAATAAAACTTATATATTTAATTTTTAAAATAAATTCCGGGAACTTTTTGATCAAGGTAATATAATACTTGCGTAAAGATTTTTGTGATTGAGTTCAGGAGAGAGATGGGCCTGTAGTTTAATGGGTCTTTTATGTCACCTTTTTTCTGTACCATTACAGTATGCGAATGAGTCAAGGAAGAAGTTCTAATGTTATTAGCTTAAAATTGTAAAATCAATTTAGAAAGGTAGCGATGTGATAATATAATGTTATTATTTTCCAAACAGGCGATCATAAACAGAAGTTTCGTCTCGCTAAATATCAAAAATAATGTCCTGAACTTACCGATATTCCAGTTTTTGCGGATAGGCTCAAATTCGAATTTTATTTTTATTATCAAAACATGCATTGAAAAATGAATTAATATGACATTGAACATTACATTACGAGTTTGTGCAAAACGGTGTTTAAATCAATCAATCTTTTTCGCTTATAAAATGTTTATTATTACTTGCCGCTTTATTATTAGTTGGGCTTTATTATTATTATTATTACTTGGGCTTCTCGGTATTTAAGCATTAAAAATTTTCGGAATGAGATAATCTGACATTTTGTTAAAAAAAATTGTATTAAGGGCATGTGACACAGCCAAATACCTATATTACCGACCTCACTTTTTCGGTTCACTGAATGTTTTTTGAACCTAAGAACTTTTTTAGTAAATAAAATATCGAGCTGAAACTTTGAGAAACGTATTAGAGTAGAATAAAGTACGTTTAGGTATGGAATTTTGGTAGGAACTTCACTGAAAATTATTTCATCTTTTTTCTGAACCTCAACATTTTTTGAACGTTCGAACTTTTTTTATACATAAAATATCGGTCTCAAACTTTGAGAAATGCAAGAGCCGAAAGAAAACTACGTTTAAGTACAAAGATTAATAATAAAAGACTTAAAAATATATATTTCGACAATCAATTCCAACGGCATCAGCCGGTAACGTTGTACACGAAAATACGAAACCTGGCGTTCGTATTTTCGTGTACAATGTTACCGGCTAATGCCGTTGGAATTGATTGTTGAAATATATTTTTTTACATCTTTTATTATTAATCTTTGTACTTAAACGTAGTTTTCTTTCGACTCTTGCATTTCTCAAAGTTTGAGACCGATATTTTATGTATAAAAAAAGTTCGAACGTTCAAAAAATGTCGAGGTTCAGAAAAAAGATGAAATAATTTTCAGTGAAGTTCCTACCAAAATGAAATACCTAAACGTACTTTATTCTACTCTAATACATTTCCCAAAGTTTCAGCTCGATATTTTATTTACAACAAAAAATTCTTAGGTTCAAAAAACATTCAGTGAACTGAAAAATTGTGGTTGGTAATATAGGTATTTAGCTGTGTCACATGCCCTTAACAATTTTTACTTTCAAGAGAAGCCGGCCATAGATTTCGTTTAACATTTTATAATGCAAAAAAATAATTTCAATTCATGCATTATGTTGGGAGTGGTTTTCCACAAACTGATCAAAGGAAGTTACCGTTTAACCTTAAAACAATGAAAAATGTTCAACAAAAAAAAATTTGTAACCAAATGTTTGAATTTTTAATAGAAAGAAGGAATGTTCACAGAACATTTATTTTAATTGTCAATGAAAAAGATAAGTTTTTAACCTAGTAAAATAATTGTATACTAAAACACAAAAAATTTGAATACATATTAAAATTATTTCTTGAAAAAAGAGCCTACTCCATGTTCACTCCATTGGGAATCGAACCACAAAACTTCTAATTTCCGGTCAGGTGCTTTTCCAATTAATCTATTAGAGGTATCAGAATAAGAACTCTTAATTCAAGAAAATAACGCCAATTTTTAGCTAAGTGTTAATAATACAAGTAATTATTTTTTAATTTACTGCTATATCATCAGACATTGTAGCTTACCGACAGTAGATCAACCCTCCAAACCATGAAGGCAGAAAATCTACACATATCGATCAGGTTAAGAATCTTCAATAACAGAAAATGCTTAACGTCTTAATAAGACTAAATGGAAAATAATATTTTCAAATTAAAATTATTTCTTGAAAAAAAGATCCTACTCCATCTTCACTACATTGGGTATCGAACCAATTAAATAAATAGATGAATTTGTGAAGAAAAAAGATCAATTTTCAAGAAAAAATAAAATGATTGAATAATTCAAAATCAACAAGGTTTCAGAAAAGAGTTAAATTTTCAAGAAAAAAAAATGAATTTTTAACCTAGAATATAAATTTTCTACAAAAACACAATGGATTTAAAAATACTAAGTAACCTTTAAACATTAAAAAAAAAATTTTAATACATTTTTTTTTATTTTCCACCGGTATGTACTAAAATAATGATTAAATCTTTGATTATTAGTTTTTGAAAGTAATATTTGAATACAAAAAAAAACAGAAATTTTTTGTCAAAATTTGTAATTGTGCATAATAATAAAAATTGCCTAAAGGCCATGTGACGAGTAGGTCACGTGAACATATTCGTACCTTACCAACACTTTTTTTATTTCCAAACTTATTATCACACGAAGCGCCACATCGAGTTGAAAATGTGGGATACTAATGTAAATAAGAAGCACTAAGGAAGGTGTGCCTGGTCCTAAATTTTAATAATTATGAAAAAAGCAAAAAAAAAATATTTACACAAAATTTTTTTTATAATTATCAAAATTTAGGACAGACCCACCTTTCTTAGTGCTTCTTATTTATTATCCCAAATTTTCATCTCGGTGTGGTGGCTCGAGTGAATACGAGTTAGGAAGTAAAGGAAGTGTCGGTAAAGTAGAAATCTGATCATGTGACCCACTCATCACATGGCCGTAAGATCTTCTAGATTCTATTATGACAATTTTTTAAATGAAGCATCCCAAATGGACCTAGTCATTTTACGAACTAGGATACACAATATACGCGAAATTACCTACTACGATCTTGTCTACCGACATTGTCAAACTGGGAAAATGCTGTCCTGCTTGACCGCTCAAGTAGAAGCGTCTATCATTTATTTTAGTTCGTAAACTGGTTATGGGGCATTGGGGGCGCTTTATTTTAGTTCGCAAAGGCTTAATCCATCAGCTGTTAGCGGCACCCATAGTAGTGGCACTCCCATGTATCATTTTGAGGACTTAGATTCTGAATAAGCGCCATCTAGCTTTGGCCCCCGTCACTAACAGTAAATGAACCTGCAGGTCCCTGACAGAAATTGTTTCCAAACTCTGCTTCTTCAAAATTGTCGTAAACATTAAATTTTGCTTAATATCTTGTAAAGTAACTTTACAAATTATGAAAAATGTATGCAGAAAAAGGTTGTTTATACGTAAAATATTCATTTCAGTAATAGAAGTACAATTTTTTGTAATTGAAAGAAGCGATATCAATTATTACAGTGAAGCGGTAATAGCCTGCCGATATGCAGCCTGAGACAATGCATTTTCTGCCCATCGTCTCAAATATTCATACATCTAAAAATGTTAATACAATTGTTAATTTTCTTGAATAAATCAAATATATTTTCTTAATCATCTCAGTGCACTAAAATCATGGCATTTTATGTTTAAATAACCAATGAATTGGTTTTAAATTTCAGGTTATGTTTCGGAATAAAGTTTTTATTTCTCTAACAGATTAATTTTTATAAACAACTTCTTAATCTTGCAAAATTACTTATATTTATATCCGTATTTATATCACTTGGAAATTTTTTGTTACTGCTTCGAAATATGATAACAAAAAACCTAACCTCTAATTAAGCAAATAGTACTTTATTTTTTTATTCAATACTTACTAATCAGCACATTTTATTTAAAAGCCATATAATAGTAAACACAGTACGTATAACAATATACACAATACAACTTTCAGACAGTGTTAAATAATAACAAAATTCAATAATAACAAATTCAATTTGACACTTCGACTAATGTTTATTTTCGAGATGTCAAAATAATTGAAAATATTGTGGTGGCAGTTGCGCAGTAAATTCTACTGACACTCAGCGCCATCTAGCGTTGGCCTAGGCACTTATCGCAAAATTAACCGGTATCATTGGATTCAGCGGGTCAAAATACATAAGACTACATAGTTTTTATCCTTTACCTCTTTAATGCATACGGGATCCTACCCAGCTCCTGGACTATAAGCGCTACAGCATTAGAATTAAATAAAAATTGCAAGTTTTACCTGAAGAGAAAAAGAGAAACAACATCAAACTCTAAATAGTTATTCAGGGTGGCCACAAGATTGAATATTTCAATTCTCCTGACATTTAGACGAATTTCCCTGACAGGAAATTATTACAAAAGCGAATAAGTTTTCAATAATGTGCCCAGCAAAATAGTGAAACAAGCCAGAAAAAAGTGCTTCACATGGCAGTATGGATAAATTAAGGTCAGACAACTCAGCGGCGCCACTAACGAAAAACAAAATGTCATATACAGTACTAGTCCGATAACTTTCCAACTTCTGGGCTGTAGGGGCGGAAAATTCCAGGAATTGCCAACTTATAGGATGCCCCCTCTATTAGCACGATATTAGGTGGGCGCATGCATAAATCATGGGCGTAAATCATGAGCAAAATAGCACACGTAGTGGGAGAACCATAATTCGTGTGCATGCCGTACGTGTGATGACGTTCTAAGGGGAGTGTACACTTATCGGACGGCAAGTTATCGGACTTCTACTATAATGGATATTTTATGCTATTTTTTTGTTGCTATTTTTCACAACTATAAAAAATTTGTTTTTCTCTATTAGTTTTTGAGAAAACAGGGCGGCGCTATCTAGCCGTCAACTCAACGGCACCCCTCTACACAAATCATGAGATTAAAATAGATGGAAAATACTTATAAAATATTGAAACAGTATTTTTAAAGCATAACTGAGGAGCAAAATTATTCTTCACCAGCACAACAAACTCTTAACGAAGAAAATCCATGTTTATATAACGAACAATCTAAATGTTCAGAATGATTGAAAATTTGTTGAGATCAGACTTTTTCTAAACTAATTTTTTCAACTAGTGACTGAAACTATTTTTAAAGATAAGTTGAAATCATTTTAAAACCTTAAAAAGCAGCTGTGTGATTAGGGATGCTGGGGATCTACATTTACGTTGTAAAATACATTTTGGCTTTTATATGTGTAATAAGCTATGAGAACCATTTGCCCAAAATCACATTCCCAAAAAAATGCATCCCGTTCTGTACATAATTATCATATAATATCAAGTCGTCGATTTATTACCTCCTTCAAATACAGGGTGTTGGTGTTTCTGCTAATTAATATTCAAGATTCGAACTTGTAAAAATTCGATTTTATTAAGTTAATTCGGTTTCATGATTTTTCCAGCGGGTGAACATGGTATGGAATTATGTTACAACTACCCCAGGAAACCACCCCTAACATGAAATATGACTAAGTTTGATGAGAAGACCTTTGAGAATCTTTTCGACTCTTCTACTATCGAGACTCCTGAAATGTCGAACTTATACAGGTATATCAGTCACCTGGGTTGTCGACAGACCCTATGCTCTGAGGTATTAAATTCTAGCATCCCCAAAAAAATACCCTTGTCGCAAAATTGGTCTGAATTTGATTGGTAGTAGAATATGTAAATTTTTGTAGTGAAACCCATATAAATTCGACCTTATCCAGGTTGATCGGTCACATGATTTTTTGATCGACTCAATGTTGTAAGGCATTAAATTTTAGTATCCCCATAAGATAAAACACAGATGAAAGCCACAATGTATTTTACAACATACATGTAGATCCCCAGCATCCCTATTCACAAAAGTGCTTTTTAGGATTTCAAAACAATTTCAACTTACCTTTAAAAATAGTTTTAATAACTAATAGAAAACATTATTTTAGAAAAAGACTGCTCTCAAAAACTTTTCAACCGGTCTGGACATTTATATTGTTCTTTATATAAAAATGGATTTTACTCGTTAATAATTTTTGTGCTGCAAGTTGTTTAAAAGCATTAAAAGATGCATCGACAAAGGTAAATTCTATTTTTTAAATATACACACAGACAGGAAAATAATTTTGATGAGAAATAATTATGCTTAAGAGTACCATTTTACTATTTTATATGTAAGTTCTATCTATGTATATAACGACTTTTTTCAATACGTGTTTTTATTACAGGGAGTTTCTTTTATATAAAAGGGTTAACTTAACAAAAGCGATTTATATGACATTGGAAAATAAAGAAAGAACACAAAAATTAAGAGCACAAAAATGTCAACAGTTAATTTATAAAATTTTTGGCATCAGTCATAATTTTGCTCCTTAGTTATGCTTTAAAAATACTGTGTTCATATTTTATAAGTATTTTCCATTAAGATAGTTTCCTTTTTTAAAATACGTTTTTGAAGCACAGGGGGTTGCTTTTCAAAATAAGGGTTGATTTTACAAAAGTGTTTATATCACATTGGAAAGCAAAAAAATAGAAAAAAATCTAGCCTATTTATTCTTTTAATACTTTTTTTCATTACAGGGATAATTTTTTAAAATAAGGTTTGATTTTACAAAAGCGATTCATACCCTACCTAATATCGTGCTACTGGAGGGGGCATCCGATAAGTGCAGAATTCCTGGAATTTTCCGCCCCTACAACCCCGAAGTTGGAAAGTTATCGGACTTGTACTGTACAAATAAAAAACTAAGAATCGAATTATATTTTTAAAGAATGTACATTGAAAAAATATTTTTATTGATATTAGGAAGTGCTTCCAAAATATTATAAAAACATATAAATTTCTATTTTCCCTGACAGATGCTTCATTTCCCTGATAAGCTTTATTCTCATTGAAATGTGGCCACCCTGTTATTGTCAAATAAAGAAAACCCAAAATGTTTGTTTCAAAAGTCCACCTTGAATTCTTTTCCAAAATTAGTTATAATTAACATTAGCATATTCTTCTTGATTTTAAAAATCATTGTTAACCAGGTTCATTTTTTGAAATTAAAATAACGTATGATAATAATAATAAATAATAATATTAATTCATAATCTATAATAATACATTTAATAATAAATATCACTATTAATAAATAATTATTAATATTATATTTAATAATAAATAAGGAAACAAATTGCATTCATTGAAACATATAATAGGTGTATTAAAATATTTGAAAATCCGAGATAAATAAAAATATTATAATATATATTATAATATAAAATTTAAACTATTTTCTTTTTGAGATATTTAAAAATTACACAAATAATTATATGTCTAATTTAATTGCGCGTGAATAATAATTTGTTGTGGTTAATAGGAATGCACTGGGATTTACAGTCCAAAAGCAGTGAATGTTACAATTTTCAAAAATTATTCTTAATTCAAAAGAATCCTAACGATTATTATCTTTTACCCAGAACTATCAGGACATTATTTTTATTCAACAAACATTTTCGCTGTGCATTATTGGAATTCTAGGCCAACTGCATAGCTGGAGCCGCGAAACGGCGACCGTCAACTCGCATGACAAATTTTTCCAATGGGCCTCCAGAAAAGTGGCATGGGGCTCACTTTACTTCAAAAATTTAAATTATTTAGAACCAGTTGAAAATATAAGTTTTACTTGTAAAAGGTCAGCAAATTAAAAAAATAGAAATACACTGCATGGGGGTCAAGTACAGAATATCACTTGACACCCTGTGACATACCAACTTTTTATTACTTTACTAAAAAATATGCTTTGGAGAAAATCATTTTAACATGACGTGTAATTGATTTTTGGATAACTTTTGGGCCAATAAACCCATTTTCATAAAAATGTCCCTCAGTCCCGTTTGGACTGCCTCACCTCAAATATTGGTATATTTTTCAGAATGAGTAAATTCATTAATTTAGTAGCTAAAGCAGGTAAGTCGCGATCACTAACTTGTTACTTCCAGAAGTCTTAGCTTCCACGATTACGTGGAATCGTTTTACATGTGTTTCGTGAAAGAAAGTGGAGCCGTTTATGCGCTAGCCTAATTTAAATTTTACCATCGGATATATAATTAACCAGGCAACCCTGCTTTTTCGGCAACAAATTTTTAGAATCTCTAACTCAACGATAAATGAAGCGATTTAAGCAGACAGAAATTAAAAATCATTGTCACTTTTGTTAATACGATGTCTTAAATGTGGGTATGTTAAGATATCCGAATGATCATATTTTACTCTCCGTTTAGGTGCTTTTAAACATCCAAACGGCCTGAAAACCCCCTTTGACAGGTCACAAAAATAATTTGGTAAAACCCCTACCCTTTTCCAACGTTTTGTGGGAGCGGTAAAGCACCTCTATGACTAGTAAAAAAAAAATTTGTCTCATCACTACCCATTTCGAACTCCTCGTTAAATATGATCATGACGATATATAATGACAGACCCATATTTGAGACATCACAGTACAAAAGTAACAATAATTTTAAAATTAAGCCTCATCAAATCGCTTCATTTATCATTGAAATTGAAGATTCTAATAGTTTTTTGCCAAACAAAATATTTTTTCCAGCCAAAACAGAGATGACAGGTGACGCCCCTATTCTGCAATCTAACCGAAGACACATATATTCATTACTAAAATCAATTCGACGTATTTTTAGGACTTCTCTTAATTTACATTTCAAGAAGCATATGTATCATCGGTGTAGTAAGAAGTTACTTATTAGGGAAAATACTCACAGGTAGCTACTAGCTTATTTCATAAAAGGTTATTTACTATTTTCTTATGTATAATACTTTTTTATTATGTTAGGGTTTATAGCGACTATGCTGCTGATCTGATAACAAAATTGCTTATTCAATTAGTTTTCACCGTTTTTACTATGACTGGCTGCTAAACCATGACCTAAGAATGCACGGTCTAGGGTGCGTTCCACCGCTAAAATAGCCTGCGCACCAGTATGCGCATGATCCATGAACACCCCTAACCACACGCAACTAAAAAAAGTTAACCAATAAAAAGCAGCTCCACCGAAACTAGCCATATTGGAAAAGTGAGCGCGCGAAATGTAGTATATTTGAAATGTACTAATTGCCATAAGCGAAGATACCAAGTACAAGGTGTTAAAAGATAAAGGAATTGTATAATTTGAAAATCAATGAAATTAATTTCAAAATAATGCAGTTTGTGTAATAGATAGTGTAAAATATTAAACAATATATAACATCTAATTCTTGTAATGTAGAAGAAATGCAGAGAAATATTGTTAACATAACCTGTCAATTATAATATATTCTACTGAAATGACATACATATGAATACAATACAATGATATACATGTTTTTATGAACAAAAAAAAACGATCCTTATTTACAAAAATGTACATAAATGAAAGAACATTTAGCGAGAACGCGGGTAAGCGTGTGGAACGAGATTCTCAGGTGATAATTTCATTAATAATTTTTCAGATATTAAAACGATACGTGTTTCAAATTCTAACAAAATTATCTTCGTACTTCGGAATAAAAAAAAACGCGGAAAATTAGTGATAGAGGCTAAGATATTTTGGTGAAGTTGTTTTGCACAGGGGCGTACAATTTTCCATGCTTGCCATGGGTGCTATTTTCTCCAGATACGCCGCTGATGAATAAGTGTTTGGCGTAATATCAAAGATATTAGGTCCTCGATACGGCATGAGATTAGTTGCGCCACATATCGGTAGTTAGCGCGGCAGGCAAGCTTGTGGGCTTGCATATATATACATACATATACATTGCTTTTAGTTCTGCCACACACTTGTAGAGGCGCGATATGTACCGATTGATTCCTCCACATACTTGTAGAGGCGCGACAGGCAACCAAATATTCGGTCGCGCCAAATTATAGTGCATTTGAAGTCCAAAATAGTAATAATCTAATTTTACTTTATAAGTGAATGAAAAAATTATTTTAATTCAGTAGAAAAAGTCTTAAGGAAATTCGAAAACTCTAAAGACTTTTTGAAATCGAAATTGGGCCCAACATGTAGCAAAGAGGTTAGTATACAATAGTAATAACAAATTTGAATTAAAAAGCTTATTTTTTATTTAAGTTATAATTTGTTTGGAAATTAATAGAAAAGTGAATCTGAAGATACAGTTAAATTTTATTTAAATTTAAATAAACTCAAAAAAATATTAGGGTAAATCAACCATAATTGTGGTCGAATATGTCTTTACTATTTTTTTCTGGTTAAAGAAATAAAAATTCTGAATAGCAATTTCCCTATAAAAAATTATAAAAATTTTTTTTCCTAAATTTCCTTATAGACCTAGACAAATGTCTTCTGAAATGTTGCATTTTTAAAATTTGTGAATTTAGTTGTATATGAGTTTTTTAACAGCTGTAAAGTGTAAGGAGCATTTTCGAAAGTCAAAGGAAATTACGGCTTGCTTCTACAGTTTAGCTAAGGCCATTTTTTCAAATTGTAATAAGAAGTAACCTGATCTTACAAAATGCCATTTTCCCTGCTCCAAAAATCTAACTTTAAGAAAAAATTTAAGTTTGCTTAATTTTTTTTATTATCATTTAATACTAAAACTTGACATAAAAATTGCCATAATTTTCGTATTTTTGTTGTTTTAATATCTGAGCTAATTGCATTTTTTAAACCGCAATCATGAAAAATAATATTAACTAATGCTATAAATTCACAGAACTATTATGTACTTTAATAGTCTATATTTTTAAAAAGAATTTGATGCCGTTTTTATTTTATATTATTTGTAATAAATATATAAGTTTCCTTAGTTTTTTATTTAGTTTTATTTAATTATTTCCTTTATTTTGTATTTATTGAGAAAAATAAATTGAAATTTAAAAATTTTTTCCGCCGGTCATGTATAAAAAACTATATTTTCCAGCTAGTCGATTAAACTTTTGTTTGCATTTAACTTGTTTAACTGTTTACATATTTCATTCCATTCAAAAATTTTGATTTTGCTAAAATGATCATTTTAAGTTCTTTCCTTTCATAAAAAACTTGCTTTTTTAAATTTGTTTGTAAATAAATTTATTATCTAATAATTTAAATATCTAATTAATTTTCAGTTTCTTGTATAAAATTTTAAAGGCTTATGCATTAAAAATTAATTACCTCATTAAAAAAAGGTTTTTAAAGAAAAAGAACGACAATCATGCAAAAACCCCGAAGTTTAATTCCGCTCTATTGTATTTTTCACAACTTTCTTCTAACTGCAATTCATAACACAGTAGAGAGTTAGACATAATGTAAAAATTACAATTGTACATATGACCAGTCGAAACTGTCATCTAGGTCCCTGAAGTTAAAGTAAATATTTATTTCTGACAATATTAAAGCTTCCATTCTAATATTGAGTCTATTAAATTAAAAAGGAATATATTTTTAAATTATTTACGCCTAGCGTTATAATGCTTAAAGCTTCTTGTTCTTTAAAAATTAATATATTCCAATCAAGATTTTTTCTTACTTCTTTCATCTTGTAAACAAGAACAAATGTTTTCATGTAATAAATAAGTGACGAAATTCTGTTATCAAATGATTTTTTAAATTCTCATTCCTGAGAATGTAATGTAATCGTCCAAATTTTCGATCTCTGGTTTTTAACGGATCTTCACGTTTCGGCATACTCAGAATCTGAAAATCATATAATTTCATCGGTGTCTGTCTGTATGCATGTATGTATGGTTACCTGAATGTTGTAGCCACGCTAACTTTTGAAGGATTTGTCCAATTTAGTCCGCATTTGATACATTTCTGAAGGTGCCTAAAATGAAGGCTAAGTTCGTTAATCAAATATTTCGAACAAAAATGGAAAAATTGGGAGCATTTTCAAAAGTTTGAAAATTTGTTGTTGTTGAAATTTTAAAAGTTTTTGTCGAAGTTTCTTATAGATGATTGAAAGGCTTGCAAATTATTGATATTATAAAAATTTTTGTTAAAGTTTCTTATAGATGGGTAAAAGACTTGCAAATTATCCAAATAAAATTTTTCATTTTGATAAAAATTAGAAAAGTTATATACTTTTCAAAATTTTCAAAAAATAGAAAAATTTATTTTTTTCATAGATCCAAAAATTTCATTCAAAAATTTCACTAGATACCAAATATATTTCAAAACTATTCTAGCCGAATTTCTTGATTAGCCCAAAATCAAAAAAATTAGAGCCTGTACCATATAAGGTAACTGTTAAGCGCGAAGCGCGATTATCACAATCAGAATGTAATCGTCAAGGCCGTAGGTACTTTGAGAACCTTCTTTAATGACAAATTAAAAAAAAGTGTTCAGCTTCACTTAAGAAAAGGGAAAATGATTAAACAAACACAGCAGGGCCCTATTAGGATGAGGAAAAATAAAATGTGAACATTATTTTCCAATATCAGAATAAGCAGTACGAGACCAAGGTAGACAAAAAAAAATTGTAATAGACTTTTGATATAATAGTTTTTAATATAGAATGTAGAAAATTTCGCATTGTATTCTGTGCACAAATGAGGAGGGTAATGCAAAGACCGAGCGCGGAGCGCGATATAATTATATTATCGAGCGCCAAGCGCGAGATCCAACAGTCGCGCGCCCGAGGCGCGCTCAAACTAGCTAGCGAAGTGAGCCGCACGCGCAGCGCGCTTGCAGAATATGCCCGCGGAGCGGGCGGATTTTTTTATATGATAAGCCGTGATTATTTCTGCCGTCTTGGAGAAAAAAGTTACTCTCTAAAATTTAACGTAAGGGTCATTTTAGCGTTGCAGCGTATACGTAAAGAAGACTTACGTCAAAACGAAGATAGTGAGTTTCTTCACGCATCAGCAGACTCGGCTTAACCCATTTTTCCCTCTCGACGGATTGTTCACCTTGGCGCACGGGGTATTTCCTAAATTAATTTTTTTACGTAAAAAAAAGTCGTGTCTGCTAAAATTTAATATTTTTTCTCGAAAATTCAAATTTAACGAAAGGTTCGAAAGCGTTAAATTAAAAATGTAAAGCATTAAAAAAATTCTGAATTTAAGAATCAAATCTTAAACAATTTAAAATTTTAACATTGAAATTTAATTTGGTTTTGAATATAAGGGTTTAATATCGTAAAATTGACAACTTTAAGCCTTCTAACTTGATTAGCCTAAAAGTTATTGGCCTCAAAAATCTGATAATACCCAAATACAAACATGTAGAATTCTGCATTTCAATTTTCATTTCAAAACTTTCAAAATTAAATAATTTGAATTTATCAGGTTATACTTCAGGCATATTCAAAAATTAACAAATATGTATGCTTGAATTTTTAATTTATCAACTCTATGACAACATTTTCAAATAATTCAATTCTTGAAATTTCTGTTCATAAAATTTCTAAATTTGCATCTTTTCAATTGAAAATATATTAAAACCTTTCGATTTAAAATTTCTCTCCTTATAAAAAGTTTTCGTTTTCGAAGGCTTTACATTTATTCCAATTTTTCACGAGGTTTGACATAGAATAATCTGCTTAGTGCAGCTTTAAATTATTTATATCCTAAAGCTGCAAAAAATGTATTGCCGAATCATAAGTGATTTCATTTAAAGCGTTTAAAATTAAATCATTTGAATTGACAGGTTATACTCCAAGAATATTCGAAAATTTACAAATAATGAGATTTTTAATTTTTAATTTATAAACTAGTTTTTTTTTATTAATTATCATTTTATTGTTACGCTTCTAAAAGAAAATAATTACACTGTAATGTTATTTGTTTTTATTTCAAATTTCTTTCATTTAAAACCTTTCAATTTCAAAGGCTTTGAAGTTATAATCCAATTTTCGAAATTGAATAATTTTGAATGGAATAATTATTTAATTGCTAATATACTTCTAATTTGAAATAAAATTGTGGAATAATAAAGTATTTATATACAAAATAGTTACGCTGAAGTTTAAATGATTCCTTTTATATTTTGACATTGTCGACATTTGAAAAGTTTCAAACTAAAAACTTGAGAACTATGAGTCCTAATTACTTTCCTGCATTTTTCGTTGCTGAATTTAACTAATTATTATAAAAATAAGGGAACTTTTTTTATTTCTCCAGCTTATTTGAATGCTTTTCATCGTTGAAGCCAAGAAACAACCCACATATCTGTATTCAATTCAATCAAATTTAAAATTTAACGACAGCTTCATTTTTATTTAACTAGATTGTACTTAAGTTTAACAACATTTAACACCATTCAACATCTACAATTTTAACTGAAATTTACCTAAATTTAACTAAATTTTACTTCAATTTTGAATTTAACTCAAATCTATTCACATGATTTTTTAAATTGCTCTACAATGAATCTTAAAGTACGAATTGAATTGTTTTAAAAATTATTTAATTAGTATCTAGAAACTTTCTCTTTTCAAAGAAACCAGACGAGAAATTAATTTAATTTAACTAAACTTTATTTAATTCTTAAATCCACCTAAATTTAATTTAAATGTTGAATTTAGCTAAGTTTTATTTAAATTTAAAATTCAACTAAATTTTATTTATTTTTTTAATTTATTTGAATTTCATTCAAATTTTAAGTTTAGTTTAAAAAAATTTCACTAAAATTATAAAGTACGAAAAAAATTTTTTTAAATTTATTTATTGTATCGAAATTTAAAAATAATAATAGAATATTTGTAGGCTCTCTTTAATTTGAATATAATTAGGTAATTCAGTATTCATAACATTTTTGGCATACAGGCCGTACAGAGCCAGGTGACCGACTAAGCTACAGCAAAGATTGCTAGAGTGATGGCGAAGGGGAACGCGAGAAACAGAAAATCACGTTGGTTTGGAATTCAACAACTTGCGGTGTGCGCTCCGGCCCTACCCCGCCCACTAACTTGTTAGGTGGACGCGGTTGCCATAGAAACGGTGAAAAGTTGAAGAGGGCAGCACCTCGACATAGACGAAAATGTTGTTATATATATATATATATCGGCCGTCCCCACCACTGACCCATGCCGTATCTAGGACCTAATATCTTTGGTAATATACGTCGAAAACAGCAGAAAACCGTCGAAAACAGTAGAAAACTTCTGTCAGTTTCGTTTTTTCAATATGGCCGACTTTCAAAATCAGTGTCATCATTGTTGAAAAGTATATAACCTGATTTTGGAAACATGATCATTAATTAATATGGTTAACCTTGGGCGACCGATGTTGTATATATGGTAAAAAACTTATGCGGCTTAGCGGTCAGAAATTTCATTTATTTTAGGTCCAGCACATTTGTTAATGTTTCGAACGGGTACCAGTCCCTCTTCAAGACTCTACAAGGAGCGATACAGATGTCATCGTGAATGATTATTTAAAATAGAGAAAGAACCCTGGCGGACCGAAAGGAGCCTCTACCAATGACCCTTAAGGACCTCACTGCATTGGCGGATCCAGAGGGGGGCGATCGGGGCG
>NC_046664.1:136705555-136715976 GCF_010883055.1 Belonocnema kinseyi | reverse complement strand
TTTTTTTTTTTTTTTGCTTTTTTCGACTTATACGCCCCGATCGCCCCCTCCGAGACCAAGGCCTGGATCCGCCGCTGCCTCACTGAGTCTTCCTTCGGTTCCTTCTTAAAAAAAAACAGCAAGTTCAACTTTTAATTTGTTGAAATTCAAATTCTATGTTAAAATGTCCATTAGAAACTCACGGAGTCAATCGAAATGCTTTCTTGCAGCGTTAAAAAATTTGTTAAATATCAATAACTTCTGCTGAAGGTGACTTCAAGCGCATCCACAATAGATCAAGCAGTAGTGTCAGAAAGCGGATAAATCTGGCATGCGCAGTAGTGATTCCTGTGTATTTTTAGGTTATTTAACATAATATGTCGACATAAAATACACATGAATCACTACTGCGCATGCAAGAGATATACGCGTTCTGACACCACTGAGATCAAGTAGTATGTTTCGCGCGAAGTTTAAAAATAAAATTCAAAATTGGCAAATAAATGTAAATAAATATATTTAATAACTTATAAGTCTAATTTTATGCAAATTTAATACCTTCTCCGATAAGAATAATATGAAAAATGAGAATTTTAACAAATCCTTTACCTTTGGCAATTGCTCAAGGACACTGCTTGACTGCTGTCATTTGCATCGCAGCGTTGTTGTCTACAGTTTCCACTGCGTCGCGCTAGCCTCCACACAAAATTCGTAAAGTTACCGGCGGAACGCTTATTAACTGCTACTAAAAGAAGATGCATTTGAAGCCGCCTTCGGACTCTTGTAAATGGCATGTATTTTATCTTTTAAGTTTTTAATGCTGCAAAAAAAGTATTGCGATTACTCCGCTCGTTCCTAATGCAAATTTTTAACGTAGAATCCGAATTTCAACCATTTAAAAGTTGATCTTGCTGTTTTTGTTGTTGAGTTTTTAAGAAGGAACCGAAAGGCGACTCAGTAGGGTCTTTAAGGGTACTTTGCAGAGGCTCCTTTTGGTTCCTTCAGTCCGCCAGCGATAGATAGAGATAGGCATTTGTGAACAACGAAGATAGAAAAAGATAGGCCCATGGAATCAGAAGGGATAGAGCCAGTGATAGAGAAAGATAGACGTTTGTGCATACTAAGGACCCTTTAGGGAAGAACACGATAATCTAGGAACCGATTACGGATTGGTCGAAGCAGCATTTGTGTCACATCCGGTCAGGCGCTTGTAGTGGGGATGTAGTAACGTGATACAGCTGTTGTGTCATTCACATAAAACGTTCACTCGACGTAATCCTCCGATAGCTTATTCTTTGATAGCTTCGAATTTTACGATATTCAAACGGAGCGCGCGCTAAAGTGGTATGACGACTTCCGACCCAAAGGGTAGTGGTGGGGAAAAATTGTCGCGTCCTTCCCTAGAGGGTTTCCAATGCCTGGCGCTACCATCCAGACAAATTTTTTAAAGTTACCGACGGCACGCTTATTAGCTGCTACTACCCTAGCGGGAGAATCGGAAAGAAAGTACCTTTCCGATCCTTTCCGATTTCTATGTGAACTTTGCTTCCGTTTCTTTCCGAACGCTTTCTCTTTCCGAAGCTTATGATGCCTTTCCGAACGTTTGCGAAGGGCCCCACTCCATTTACTACTTTTTGAACCTTCCCGATTTCTTTCCGAAGAAATGACGCAGTGTCCCAATAGTTTATTCAGATTTTTCTCCTGTGCCCCACTGTTTATGTTCGTTCCGATTTCTTTCTGAATAAATGTGAAATGTGAAATATATGATGTATTAATTACATACACTCACATAATAAATAAATATATAAATATAATGAAATAGAGGCTAACTAGAGGGACACTCTGCACTGATCGGAAAGATTCGTGGGACAGCTCGACCCATGTAAATGAAAGGTATTTTACTTTTTAAAGTTTTTAACGCTGCCAGAAAAAGTTTTGTGATTACTCCGTGAGTTTCTAATGCAAATTTTAAGGTAGAGTACGAATTTCAACAATTTAAAAGTGTATTTTGGCGTATTTTTTAGTTTTTTAAGAAGGAACCGAAGGGAGACTCAGTGGGTTCTTCGAGGCTACTTTGTAGAGGCTCCTTTCGGTTCCTTCGGTCCGCCAGGGATCCCAGACTACTTACTATCAAAAAAATATCGTTTTAATTTCTATCCATTTGAATCCACTCACAAATGTAGTATTCTTATCCGTTTCGAAAATAATAATATATTTCGAATTTCAAATTCCCGAAAAATAGTAGTAAACCAGCAAGGGCTTAAATACTTAACAAAAAAATGCCCTAGCTTCACGACTTTCTAGTCGAAGTTCGAACAGTGCAAAGGCGTCTGCTGTCCCTCCAGATATGGACTATGCAAATGATTTCACTTGTGTCTGACTTTTACAGTCTGCCACCTTAGGCTAACTTGGCAGTACTAAGTCATTAGTTTACGTCAACTAGCGCGTGCCTCGCTAAGGATAGACGTGGATAAGCGGAGGATTCATTTGGATAGAAATGCTAGGATTCAAGAAGATAGGACTATCTCATATTTAAAAAAAAATATAGAAGTGGATTCGCTTGGACAGGAAAATAGAATAGAAAAGGATAGAGGCGTATAAGTGGAGCATTTATTTAGGTAGACAGACTGGGGTTCCAGAAGATAGGGCTATCTTATATTTCAGAAAAGATAGAAATGGATTGACTTGGACAGGAAAATTAGGATTAATACAGATTCACTTGGATAGAAAAATGGGAATTGAAAAAGTTAGAGGAAATCTTGGATTTCCTAAAGGATAAAAAAGGATAGAGGTAGATAAGATTTGCATTTATTCAGATAGAAAGAATGGGATTCAAGAAGATAAGGCTATCTTAGATTTTAGAAAATACAGAAAAAGATTCAATTAGATAAGAAGATAGGGATTGAAAAAGAAAGACAAGATTTTGGATTGCCTAACGGATAGAAAAAGATAGGCATGGATAAGAGAAGGATTCATTTGGAAAGAAACACTAGAACAGGGATTAGGAGTGGCAATAAAGGGATACATGTGAATAAGTGGCGGATAGACATGTATGGGAGTCTATAGTCTCATTCAATATCGCTGGTGTTAATTTTTAGATGTGCCGAGGGTGGATGATTTTAGTAACATGGTTTATCAGCTTTCTGGTTCTATTTCCTTTTTTATATTGAGCTAAGGAGGGTTCCTTCTTTGTTAGGTCAAAAAAATCGTTTTCTTTTTTGCTTTTTCGGATAGTACATGTTTTAAAAATATATCTGAAAAATTTCAAGTAAAAATATCAAAAACGTCGAAAGTTGTGAGCCGTTGAATGGATCGGTGGCAAACGCGCAGGGCTGCAGCGGCCGGGTGCTCTGCGGATTTGTCCCTCCACACAATGATGAGTTCGTATGGACCTGGCATAGCTGACTAGGCGTAAGTACTCTCAGTTTCTGAACTTTATTTAAACAAATGATTGTTGTAAATCTGATGTCAAATTCGTGATTTCTGACTGCTTTAACTATGAAAATTATATGAATCTTGGAAAAAAATCATTTTGAAAAATAGTTTTTATTAAATAAATTGTTTAAATAATTTTTTATTGCAAAATAGTACCAAATTTGACATCAGTGATATCGAAAGCAATGGAAAGCATATGTATCATTCAAAAATTGTAATTTGTTTTCGAAAATTGATTATAAAAATTGTTTTAACAAATGAATTTTGCAAATTTGATGGCAGATTTGAAATCAGCGACCCCGAAAACATACGAAATGAAGAATAAGTGTAATTATAGCGCAAACGTTCAACATATTTTTTTGCGTTTTTTATGAAAAACTTTGAACGCGCTTTTCTCAAAACCACGTTTTGCGTGTTGGTGGAAGTCCTACAAAACGCAAAAATTGAGCAATCGCTATGAAACTTTTTTGACACATTCTCAGAAGATGTCCGCACAAGGAAGACTACAATCATAAAAAAATATTGAAAATTGTTTGCATAAAAAAATAATAAGTAGTAAAAAAAACGTGAAAAAATCAATTTTTTTTCAAAATCTCACAACTTCCTCATTTTTCATTTTTTTTTCTTCATTCTAATCTTCCTTGTTGCGCTATAGTGTATAGATTAAGAAAATATTTTGATTTTTTTTCAGATTTTTTCAACGGCTGAGATCTTCCACCGCCGGGAAAAGTCGCCGCCGACCACCGGCCATTAATCAGTGCCCCCCCCCCCCTTTATGTAACGACCCAACAAATTTGGTAGTACTACAATAAACATGGACAAAATAATTGTGGGAAATTTCAGCCCCCGATCTTTTATACTTTCCTAAAAAAATATTCCCAAAGAAACAGCCGGATTTCGGCCCAACAAAGTAGAAACCTCCCTTAATCGACCCAATTTGCACCTTACTTTGCTGACATCCACATCCAACCTGATCCTTCATGGTGGATCTGGATCCCTTGCTAGGACAAAAACTGCATTTGCAGGCCTAGTTTTCCGGCCCAACACTATTGACCCAGAATGTTACATCAATATTGTGTCGATGTTTCCTGAAACATACGAAACATTGCACGAAACATTGATGCAAGAAATCGATGGCCGCTCTGTGAAACATTCAGGCGATGGATTTGATGATCGTAGTACGCAAATCGATCGGTAGGTTTCGCCACTCGCCAACGTCTGTTACGTATAACCTCAGATAAATCAGGTAGGGGTGCTCCACTTCAGCAGGGTTCTGTTCATAAGGCACTGAAGTGCGACCCATGCTCTGCGCGGGTGTGCTCAAACGAAAAATCTATTATCCTGCTACGATTAAGGAAAACATGAGAAGGATCACCAATCTAGAATATAGAGGCAAGCCAAGAATTGGAAAACAATTATTTAGAAAACAGAATTGCTCCTTTATTCAGTTCAATAATATTCGAAAATGCGCAAGCGTCTTGGTGTCGCCTGCCCCCTCTACGTAGGTCCCTAAGAGCCCCCAAATCACACCTTGTTTCTTCCTTGCTCAATTAGCTACATTTTTGGGTTGAGCCAAGGGCGCAAACCAATAAGAGTTCGTCCTCGGATCCCTTCCCTTTTTTTTCGCTTCCAGTTGCCCTCTTTTCTCGAGGATCCTCCACTGTCAAATTCTCTTCTGAGGAAATTTGGTCATCCTCTCCATCTGGTTATGCTTGCATGTCTGCGCTTGGTTAAAGGGAGGGGGGGCGTAATGTATAATCTCCTGGGACAGAGGCCCCTTCACTACAAATCCTTACCTAACCCTACTTTTTTCATAAAACTGAACTGGCCGTTTAAAAAATTTGTCTTCGGGATCTTCGAGACTAATTTATGATTTTACAGCTATAATCCTATGCAATCGCTACGGCTATTACGATATTTTTCTATTCTATGGCTCCTTACAACTCTAGAATCTATTTAATTCTCCCTCAGATCATCAACAAACAGTTTCCCTGGTGGACCGAAGGAACCGAAAGGAGTCTCTGCAAAGCACCCGTAAAGACCCCATTCATGTCCTTTTTTAAAAACTCAAAAAAACATCAAGATCAACTTTTAAACTGCTGAAATTCGGATTCTACGTTAAATTTTCTATTAGAAACTCACGGAGTAATCACAATACTTTTTTTGTAGCGTTAAAAATTTTAAAAAATGTCATTAACTTCTGCTGAATGTGACTTCAAGCGCATCCATAATAGCTCAAGTAGTATGTTGCGCGCGAAGTTTGAAAATAAAATTCTCTTGCATCGCAGCGTTGTTGTCTGAGGTTTCCACTGTGTGGCGCTAGCACCTACACAAAATTTTTAAAGTTACCGACGGAACGCTTATTAACTGCTACTAAAAGAAGATGCACTTGAAGGCCCCTTTGGACCATGTAAATGGCAGGTATTTTCTTTTTTAAAGTTTTTTACCCTGCAAGAAAAAGTATTGCGACTACTTCGTGAGTTTCTAATGAAAACTTGAACGTAGAATCCGAATTTCAACAATTGAAAAGTTTATTTTGCTGTTTTTTTGAGTATTTTTAAAAGGAACTGAATAGGACCCAATGGGGTCTTTGCGGGTACTTTGCAGAGGCTACATTCGGTTCCTTCGGTCCGCCAGGGTTATTTCTACAATTTTAAACCTCTTCACGGTTCGCTAGGTCACGTTTCGCTAAATTATCTGTCAATTTCTTACTTGAAGGTTGAATCTTCTAATCATAGTAATTTACGGTTGTCCTTCGTGCCTGGATAATGTTATCTCAAAAATACTTATTCTACATATATACTTCTTATTTTCTATCTCTTAACATTAATAGTCGCTTGCACTTCATTTGCGTATTTTACGTTCCTCTTAGGTTTATATTATCCTAAATTCGCTCAACTTTTGAGCTTCTGTTTATCATGCGATTTTACTGCCCCTAGCAACACCCGCGA
This sequence comes from Belonocnema kinseyi, assembly GCF_010883055.1. Lineage (NCBI taxonomy): Eukaryota > Metazoa > Arthropoda > Insecta > Hymenoptera > Cynipidae > Belonocnema > Belonocnema kinseyi. The sequence continues at coordinate 136,709,611 of NC_046664.1, read as the reverse complement.
GAATCGCGACGAAAACATCATACGTCACACTTTCTCCCTACGCGAAAAAAGGAACGTTCAGTAGAACGTCCTTTTTTTATTTATAAACCAACTTCTCATCCCTTTCGTTGTCGAGCCCGAGCTCATTCTAGGGATGGGCGATTTTCTTAAAAAGATCGATTTTATCAAGATCGATTCAGCAAAAATTTGAATAAAAAGAATCGATCTTCTAAGATCTATGTAAAAATATCATTTAAATATCAATATTATATTTATTCTATCTTAAATAATGTGATTAAAGATCGAACTGGAGACACTGTTTATTCCTTTTTCCACATAAAAATATTACATAATATTAATATACTTTGTAGTAACTAATACGCAATATACCCACCTCATCTCTGATAATACATAAATATAATTTTATTTACCTTATTCTTTCTTCTGTCTACTAAAATATACTAGTCTGTTTTGATCCAAGAAACTATGGTCTCGCCATGCGCAAGTAAAAAAAAAGTCAACCAATTAGAAGGCTCCCTACACATGCAACTTTGATGCTATGAAAAGTTTCGAGCCTCCCTTTCTAACAATGAAGGATAGCAAAAGAGGTATATTGTATTTCGAAACTTTGGTAATAAATATTTTGAGCGCAGATTTCGCTTGCACTTAGATTGAGATGCAGTCTTCGGCATAAAAGAAAAAATTATAGGAAAGAGCAATAAAAATAAAAAATGATCGCTGTGGTGACGAAAGTATAGGTCGGAGAGATAAATAAAAGAATCGCTTTTTCGATTCTGGGAGTAAAGAATCAAGCCAATACAAAATCGACTCGTACAGAATCGATTAAAAAGATCGAAATTTTGAGTGAAAAAGATCGATCTTTGAAGAATCGATCCAGAATCGCCCATCTCTAGCTCATTCCTTATTATCTCATCGAAGCTTGACTAGTCGGGACCTATTCTACTTCTGGCGTGAGCCGCAAGAAGGCTCGTTTAATTTTGTTCATATGAACAATCTTAGTTTCCTCTGCTCCAAAATCGATCTCTACATATAAATCGTTGAACGCACGTGTTCCTAAATAGGGTTCCTCATATTCATTGTCGAATTTCGATTCTCGGGGCTCTTTTAACAAGTAGAAGTTTTTCCCAACTTTAAAATCTTGAGTGTTAAGCTTAAGATCGTAATGTTTTTTATTCTTTTCCTTGGCAGCCTCTAGCCGTGCCGTAGCCATCGACTGCGTTTTGCTGAATTTATCCAGAAGGTCGACCAAATGTTTGGCGAAAGTTTTAGGAACCTTTTCTTCGAAAAATTCAGATGAGATAATGGGTTCTCTAACAAATATTCACGGAGATTAATTTTGCAGCGAATGAGCTTTGAAATTGTATCTTTAAGATTGTGAAGCCGTACCAGCGGGCGATGGACAGTCACTAAAATGAATCTCCGTCCGTACAGGTAAGGTCGAAAGTGAGCCACGGCAAAGATTATTGCGAGAAGCTCTTTCTCAATCGTAGAATAATCTACTTCCGCCTCGTTGAGAGTCCTCGACGCGTAGGCTACAGGGAGGTCTTGGCCAATGGAACCCTGACTATGAATCGCGCCTAGAGCGTAATTTAAGGCGTCAGTGGTTACGAACATTTGTTTAGAAAAGTCTGGAAATTGGAGGAGAGGTTCTGAACACAGAATATTACGAAGTTTTTCGAAGGCACTTTGTTGGGTTTTCCCCCATACAAACAGCACAGGTTTCCAGAAGTGAGGTGAGGGGCTTCGTGATTTTCGCAAGTTCGGAAATAAAACGCCTATAGAAGCCGACTAACGCTAAAAAATACTTTATAGCCTTACGACCTTGAGGCACCGTGAGGTTTGCAACGGCATCGACCTTCTTCGGGTCAGGCTTTACTCTCTCCTGAGTGATTACGTGACCCAAATGAGAAATTTGTTTGCGCAGGAACTGACACTTATGTGGCTCTAAGACCAAACCAGCCGCTTTGAGCCGACTCAGTAACTTCTTAATTTTTTAGGTACGTTCGTACAATGAGTTCGCGTATATGACAACATCGGCCATATACACGAACATCTCAACTCCTTGCAGTCCAACAAGAACTTTATGCATGAGTCTTTGGAACGTGGCTGGCGCATTTTTTAGCCCAAAACGCATTCGATAAAATTCGTAATGCTCGAAGGAAGTCGAGAAGGCAGTCTTGTGTTTGTCATTCCGATTAATCGGTATTTGATGGAACCCAAATGCCAAATCAAGTGATGAGAAGTACTTAGCTCCACCTAACTTGTCCAGGATTTGGGTGATACGCGGGAGCGGGTAGGCATCGCTGATCGTCTTCTCATTTAAGCCCCGGTAGTCAATCACAATGCGCCAGCGCCTGTTGCCTTGTGAATCGTTCTTTTTTGGGATTATCCAAACGGGGGAATTGTATGGAGAATCTGAGTTACGTATAACTTCTTTCTTTTTAAGTTTGTTGATCTGCGTGTTAAGTTCGCCCTTCAGAGATTCCGGAGGCCTATACATTTTTGCTTTCACGGGATCTCGGTCTTAAGTTACAATTTTATGCGAGAGAAGGTCGGTGAAGCCTAATTTATCACCTGGTACGTGAAATTGATACGCAGATTCGGGGAGGATATGAAGTATACTTTCACGTTCTTTAGGCGATCCTTGCCTGCTTCCTCGTGCTTACCTGTACGAGGAAAAGGGGGAACAGTTTCATACTCTTCCAACTCTATGGCTAGTAAAGTAAGTACTACCCTTCGCGAATTCGAGTTTGGCTGTTCGTCGATTCTCCATTCTGCCGTGCCAAGTCGTCCCTACGTTTATAGCCCCCATTTGCCCTTTTTCCAAATTACCGAGTTCTATTTTTTGCCATCGACAGGAGCTGATTCTGCATGACCCGTGCATGGTGACTATCTGCATTGTGGTATTCAATTTTATCTTGGCGGCGCACCGAATCTCGCAACCCCAGCTCCCATACGACGAAAACAGTATGATTAATTACATCTTGAAGATTACTGAATTCGCGATTTGATACTTTGTTCGCTAATTGGTCAATAAATTCTCGCACGAAGCATTGAATCGCATCTTGATTGGCCGTTAACTTCATTTTAGTAGCTACGATTTGATTTTGATAACGTACTTCAAAAGCCTCTAGAATGCGATGTAGAATAGCGCTAACTTGCACGCCTGAAGCCAAGACCGTTTCATCGCGTATGTGTGAAACCATTGACAACTCAGCCTGCGATTGTGGTATATTACGGGCTGGGTAATAAACAGCCTTCAAAACGGAGAGTAAGTCCTCCACGGTGTTGATATCTCGGTATAAAAGATACTCACCCGCGTCACCCTGTACTTTAGCGCGTATCAACTGAGTAAGGAAAGCGCGATTAGCGGGATGTACGGCTAACGGATTTGCCCCCAAACCTAGAAATTAATTGCGCCGCGGTTTTTAGATCGACTAAAATTCTTGAGTTTCCTGGCCCGGAATTAACAGAGCTTGAGTCGGAAGTCCTATTTAATACAATGTTACTATTTTCTCTGATTGTAGCATCGAGAACTCCGTTAATTGAGGCTATTTCCCTAGGGGGGAGTACAATCAAAGAATTCGCGCTACTTTCTTCTTCCTCTACTAATTTCCGCTCATCACCCGCAGCTCGGTCATTACGTTTGCGTCCCCGAGTCAGCATTTTAGACAATTAAAATTTATAATTATCAAAATCCTACTCTTTCCTACTTCCTTTCTTCTACAAATAAGTACTCTATAAAAGCTATATTTTTGTTTGTTTGTAATTCCAACTCTGTTTTATATAAAAAGCAAGCGGCTTGCCAATTTCAACGATGGTGGAGTGGCAGTAAAATTCGGACACATAAATATAAACCACTGAATCACAAAAGATCACCATTTTTGTGTAACGCATTTTTAATTGTCACACGCGACGGCCTGTGTAGAATCCGGATGAGTACCCTATTCGCCGTCTGCTGGTCTTCTCTGAATAGCTCGTCCTCTGGTAGCTGGCTAGTCTTCTCGTGATTTTCTCGTCCGCTCGTAGCTAGCTCTTCCTCTGCTTTAATTACTT
>NC_046664.1:136700611-136705455 GCF_010883055.1 Belonocnema kinseyi | reverse complement strand
CTGCTGGTCTTCTCTGAATAGCTCGTCCTCTGGTAGCTGGCTAGTCTTCTCGTGATTTTCTCGTCCGCTCGTAGCTAGCTCTTCCTCTGCTTTAATTACTTTTGGTAATTAACGATGCACTAAGACGAAGATTAGGGAAAAAAATCCGAGCGCCTTCGACTCTGGAAATAGCCCTAAGCTCCAAGTAAAAACTGCAATTCAGGAAAACCCGGGCTGAGTCAGTGGCGGCTTTTTCTAAATCATTATTCAAAATTCATTTTGGAATTGGCATGCAAGGTTTCTTAAGCACTGAAGAAATTCCGTTGACGAAATTTACATCGCCCATTTTTCATAATTTTTTGTCCATATAAGCTTATCGTATTTCCATTCACTGGCACAATCTATATTCAATTTTCTGCCCAAGATTCAGTTCCCATTGCACTTCCCGCACCTTTTTATGTTATCCGTTGCACAGAGTCAGAAAATTCACTAAGTTCGATGATTGAAATAGACGGTTTGCAAAAAGCACGAGCTTAGTTATCCCACCGCTGTCACCAAAAATGTTACGTACAACCTCAGATAGATCCGGTAAGGTACTTCAGCAGAGTTCTGCTAGTAAGGCACTGAAGTGCGCCCCGTGCTCTTCGCGGGTGTACTCAAATGAAAAATCTATTTTCCTGCTACGACTAAGCAAAATTATTTTGAAATTAACTTAATTGATATTATTCATAATGGCAATAGATTTTTAGGTATTTTTCCATCCCAGAAAAAAATTAAACTCATAATTATACCAAATTTAATTATTAAATTCCAAACTTGTCCATTAAAATTATATGATGTATTTTTGCAAAAAATAAATGAGGAAAAAGGATGGAAGTAACTAATAGTTTTTTTTATTATATATAATTACATAAAGATAGTGGGACGATGGTCGTGGGGGCTAAAGCGTAGGCTTTGGACCCACTCCTTCGGCTTGTGGGTTCGATTCCCGCCTCGCACTCTGGAAGAGTCTCGGTGGCCCATGCGGTGAACACTAGCCTAGCAAGGGAGTTGTTCATCTCCGGAGAGTCGTGGGACCGGTACCTCTAGAGAAAAAGGTTTTCTCTAAGTACTTAAGGCTGTTGCTCTTGGTGGTTCGGAACCCACCTTAAACTGTAGGTCCCCCTTCCACCACCAAGTAAGTGTGTGGAGGGTGTGTAAAGGAATAAAGAAGGTGTAAGAAAAATGTAAACCCTTAGGGGACACATTAGAAGCTTCCACTGAATTACATAAAGATAGTGCAAAGTTGATTACATAATTTTAGATTTATTCTTTAATTTTTTTCAAATTTATTTTTCGCAAAAACACTTCATATAATTTGTATAGACACGCTTTTAATTTAATAATAACATTTGGTATAATTATAAGTTTAATTTTGTTTGTGAAGTTGAAAAATAATTTAAAACAGATAGTCATCACGAATAGTACCAATTAAACTAATTTCTAACTAATTTTTCCTGCGCAAAACCTATGCCTTTGCCTATGCTTCTCTGGGGTGAAGAATTTATTGAATGGAAGAGCAAATAAAAATAACGACAGTGTACAAATAAGTAATTTATTAACAACAGTAACCGTATTACAATAATAAATGATTAATTTTAATTAATTAATTATTCGCAGGATTAACTAATAACCCAGTAGCTATGGACACTTCTGTATTCAATAAAGTTGCGGCGCAGTAAAAGCCCCCTGATTATTAATATCAGGGTTACTTGTTTTAAATCTGGCGCAACAACTTTTTTAAACCATAAAATTATTTTTCATAATAGAAATGTTTAAAATTATTTTTGAAAAGTTCATGGAGAAAGAAGACATTTATCGCTTAACAAATCTGTGATGCAACTATCCCCCTTCAAGTTAGAGCGTTATAAGCAAATGAATTCGCACTACAATTGACATATTTTGGCTGCATATCTCTGAAATTATTGGACCGAAAATTTCCGAAAAAAATATAAATAATTTTTCAGGTCACTTGCTCCACTCCTTTTTTAACAAATACCTGAGTAATTTTTTTGAACTTCTGAATAAAACACTTCGTTTACATTGGACACGCTCGATGCTATATCTTTTGTGAAAAATCTCGGGGAAATATTCTTGATTACAAATACTTTTGTTGCTTTGCAAAAATCTCAATTATTTTTTGGTCAATAACAGTTTTTATAGACAGATAGGGATATTTCATACAGCATTTATTTTTAAACGTGTTTTTAAAATGAGATATTAAACAAAAACTTTATCTCTTATATGTGTGTATGTATGTATTTAATCTCTCATTTTACGGTTTTGAGGGCCTCCGCTCCCTGTACATATATTTACAATTCCATCCTTAGTCTAACTTAACTACTACTTATATTCTAGTCTTTCGCATTACGTAGGATAAACAATAGTAACAGTAGTGACATTCATTTTAAAAATGAGCGAGCTTCCAGGGCTTCCGTTCCCTCTTACCATAAAAAAATGCATTTTCCACGATATTGAAAACAATTTTCATTTTTTACTGTCCCTTTTCAGGATCACTTGTTAGGCTCTGCCCTAATCCCTTTCTTTCCCTTACTTCATCCAATTTCTTCATCCACATCACACCGTGTCCACTACCATCCAAGATCCATCTTACACACTCATCTACACTCAACTGTCCCTCTTCCTCTCCTGTACATCTCTCTAATACATGTGCCCATGACTCCATTTCGTATCCACATACTCTGCATAAATTCTCCTCTTCATCCATCCAATATCTGCATGCTCTCACTCCTTCTCCCATTCTGAACCATACAACCTTAATCCATTTTTCTTCCTTTTTTATTTTTGCAGATATTCTGGTTCCGTCAACCCTTCGACCATCATATACCATCTATTGTACCTTGAATCTATAATCTTTGTCCATCTCTCTTCTCCTTGTTTAACTAATAGCTCTAACTCTATCTCCTGTCACTCCATAACTCCTTCTCGAATATTACACACCCTTCTCATTTTTCTCCTTTCTTTCTCCCATTTTGAATTTCCCACATTACCTCTCGCTTCATTGTTCCGAATTTCGCCGAAACATGCTTGTGCAATTCTACTTCCCTCTCCCCTTTTTAGCTTCTCTTCAAACCTCCAGGCTCTCTTAATTTGTATAGTAACCATATTTTCTCTTTCTAACTCTTCCTTTAACATATATCCTGGGCAACTCCAGCTAACCCCCATTACCCACCTCAGAAATCGCTCATGCATGCACTCTACTTTTCTATGTTGCTTCCATCCCCAGATCTTCACACCGTAAGACAACAGCGCCCACACTAACGCATCAAACCCTCATTCTCCAATTATTCTTTAACCTTCTCTTTCCTATACCCCATACGTTCACCGTCAGCTTTTTTGTTCCCACATACTCACCGAAGATTCTAATCATTAGGTTCATCCCCTTTTCATCGTCTGCCAATAGAATTGAATCGTCCGCGTATGCTAGAGAGTATAGTTTGCTATTAACCAAAACCGTTCCTCCTTTCCCTTTCTCCTTTAGCTTCTCCTCTAAGTCTGCCAGCAGGATATTAAATAGTAACGGACTCAACGGGCACCCTTGCCTTAGACCTCGGCCTGTCCAGAAAACCTGCCCTTTTTTCTTTCCTGTTTTCACCCTAATTCTGGTATCAGTAAAAATTTCCTTTATCCTCTTCACCAAATTTTTCTCTACACCCCTCTCTTTCATTTCCTGCCATAGCACTTTTCTGTTAACTGAGTCAAACGCTGCTTTGAAATCTACGAACAAAGCGACTAGTTTCCCTTTCTTTCTCCCCAAATTTCTGTTAACTAAATAGTTGAGTACGTAGAAGTTGTCTATAGTTCCCATCCCTTTTCTAAATTCCGTCTGATTATGTGGGATACTTTCTTTTTGTTCTACCTGACTCTCCAACCTTTTTCTTAAGATTTCTGCATATATTTTATATCCGACTGACATGAGAGTGATCCTTTCGTATTCCTCTACCTTCTTTCCTTCCCCTTTCTTGACAAGCGGTACCACCAGTCCCGTCGTCCACTCTTCCGGCCAACCTTCCCCTTTCCAGACCTTGTTGCAGATCTTCCACATCCCATCCCTAATCCCTTCTCCTCCATACTTTATCGCTTCGTTCTCCATCCCATCTTCTCCTGTAGCCTTGTTTCGTTTTAACCTAATTATTGCCTCATCCACTTCTTCTCTTGTTATCTCGTTCCCTTCCTCCATTTCTCCTTGGACTATCCTACACTTTTCCCGTTTGATCTTATTTTGTTCTCACCCTAGTAGACCCTTAAAATAATCCGTCCATTCCTTCATTTCTATTTCTTCGTTAACGTCCTTCTTTTTCCCTCTATCCCTATTTATCACATCCCACACCCACCTTCTTTGATCGCTTTTTCTACTTCTGCTTTATATTCTTCCTTTCCCCTTTGCCTTTTTCTTTCGAGCATCTTCTCATGTTGTTTTTTTCTCCTGTTATACTCCTCCTTCTCCATTTCTCCATTTTCCCACACACTCTTTTATTCTCTCTTTACTCTCCCAGCATTCCTTGTCCCACCAGTCTCTCTTTCCTCCTACTCTTTCTTCATTAGTACCCAGCTCATCCTTTATCTTTTCAATGGACCCCTTCAACCTTTCAATTTATAAGTCTATTCCCTCCCCTGTTTCATACCTAACCTTCTCCTTTTTCATCTTTTGTTTAAACTCTTTTAATTTGTCTACCCCCCAGACTGCCTCTTTTTAGTGTAGCTATGACCGGGAAGTGCTCGGACCCTATCTCATTTCCTACCTTCATACTCCCTATCATATGCCGCATTCTTTCTTCAGCCAAGATGTAGTCTATTACTGTTTC
>NC_046664.1:136691985-136700511 GCF_010883055.1 Belonocnema kinseyi | reverse complement strand
ATGACCGGGAAGTGCTCGGACCCTATCTCATTTCCTACCTTCATACTCCCTATCATATGCCGCATTCTTTCTTCAGCCAAGATGTAGTCTATTACTGTTTCTCCCTTTCCTATGAATCTTATCTCCCCTTCCTCATCTCCTTTCATATTGCCATTGCATATAAACCATCCTGTTTCTCCTATCATGTCTAGTAACTTCCTGCCCTCCCTGTCCGTCTCTCTATGTTTGGAGTTCCTTATATATGCCTCCTTTTCTTCATCCCATAACCCTCCTCCTTGTTCGCCAGTCCATGCATTTAATTTTCCTCCTATTAAAATCAATTCTTCCTTCTTTTCCTCCATCCACCTCCTTATTACTCTCCAGTCTTCCTCTTTGCCTTTTCTTCTGTATACACAAACCACCGCTATTTCTACTTTCCCAATTCTAATTTTTCTTACCATTGTTCCATCCTTCTCCTCCATGTCTCCATATTTTCTCCCTTTTACTGCTAATTCTTTTTTCACCCCAGACACAATGCCGCCCGTTCCTCTCCCTTTAATTGGTTCTTTTCTTGCTTCTTGCACTGTCCACACATAACATTTCGGTAACAGCTTTTTTATTCTCTTTCATTCCTTCTCAACTGCCCAAATTTCACTCATCATAATCACACCCCACTTTTCTAACTCCTCCCAAAATCTTTTATTCTTGTTCTTCAAACCTGACGCATCCCAGAAAGCTATTTTCACGTTTCTCTCTTCCCTTCCCTGTTCTTTTCTCTTCACTTTGTTTCCCGTTTGCCGTATGGAAACACCTCTTATTTATTTCTAGACTGTTTCTCGTCTCCCTTCCTCCTACCTTTCCCAAGACTTTTTCCTTTTTTCCTTAATTCTTCTAATTCTTCATCCCAGAACCATTCCTCCCCATTTATCCATAACCTGCCTCTCCCTATCCACACCATATGGCCCTTTTTCCTCTCTAACCAAGCCCTCTGCTCTATTTGTCATCTCATTTTCCTCTCCCTCTATATCAAATCTTCTTCAATTCTTTCCCTTCTTCCTCTCAATAATTTTTTTCCCTCCATAATTTTCTTTTTCTCCTCCTCATTCCCCACTTTCGCTAGAAACTTTCCTTCTTTTCCTTCCATGGTCTCCTATTCTCTTGACTACTTCTATCTTTACCTGCACTCTAATGTCTTGAAAATGATTTTTTATTTCCACTTCTCCTGTTTCATTCTCCATTTTTAATCCCTTAACTACTATATTATTTTTCCTCTTTGCCTTTCCGAGCTTTTGCGAAGTGTCCCACTCCATTTGCTTCCTTCTGAAAGGGACATTCTGAAAGAGTCGGAAAGATTCGTGGGACAGCTCGACGTTCGGATAGAAACGAAAGCAAAGTTCACATAGCCCTTTCCGATTCTCTTTTCGAACTCTTTTCGAACCCTTTCCAAATTCTTTCCGAAATCTTCGTGAATCTTTCCGAAGCGGCCTTTCCGATTTCTTCATTACGGCTTTATAAACAATTAATTGCAACATAATCTTCGGCCTGTCCTATTTTGCAGTTAATTGCTTATAAGGCCGTAATTAACAAATTCTTAGCCTTAGGATCAAATATAGGAGAGATAACAGTTTTTTCTGCATCTGATTCAAGAAATGCGAATGAAAGGAACAAGTTATGTGAATCTAGGAATTCTTGGATAAAAATTTTTATTAACAAAAGAAGGATATTTTCAGAGTGGTGACAGAGAGAAAGATTATGAGGAACCCATGAGGTACATAACTTTAAAACATCACAAATCTTAACTGTACAATTGCACGAGGCACAGAACCAACATTATTTTACAATTAATTGTTTATAAGGTCATAGTTAACAAATGATTTGAATTAAAAGAAAATCTATAAGAGTACAACTGTTTATTTCATATCTCATCTTAAAAACACGTTTGAAAATTAAAGCAATATAAATCATTTGGGATTGTTTAGAAAATTGTTATTAACAAAAACGCAATTAAGATTTCTGCAGGATTTTTTACACAAGTTGTAGCACCGACCTTGTACAATGTGCACAAAGTCTTTTTTGAAGAATTAAAAAATATATATACGCAGTTGTTAAAAAAGGACCATTTTGAACACTGATATATTAACAAAAGTTGTTGCTTCACCGAAAAACTTGAAAACAGGTCGTTGCATGAAAAACTTTATACGACATGCAAGTTTTGTTTCTCTGTGCTTTTGCGGACTTTTTAAGCTACAGTTACTGCGTCGCACTTTCAGTGCATACATAAATCTTACTAGCTACTTGGTTATAATTAAAATAATATTTAAACTTAAAGAAATAAATGATGAAAGTATAGTTTTTACTTAATTTCCTATACTTCTACGGAAGAATAAAAAAACAATGAAGATATCCTTTTAGTGTAACATAGAACGATCGGAATTTTTTATTCAAATAGAGCAGTCTCGAATGCATTTTTTATATTTCCATATTGTTTATTAAAATACAGTCAGAATTCCATAATTTGAACTGCCGCACAGTGGGAGGAATCGGGATTTTACTGTTCATAATCGACTACAGCCTACAATTCTTGACCAATTTTGTTGTTTTTATTTTTAAAAATGCACAGAATTTAATTCTGCAGAACGTCATTAGACCCGATTTTTTAATTTAAAATTTTGAAATACTAGGCAGTCTGATAAGTACCTGAAAAATCTAAGAGATGGCATTACTATTCACTAATGTGGACCATTTTCATCGAGCTTGATCCTTCAAATGACGCCTGTCAAAACTTCAGCCATTTATGTCTACGCATTTACAAGTTACAGCACTGAGAAGCAACTAACCTTCGAGTTTTTTTTTAATATGGAAAAATCTGAGTTTCGAGTTTTGATCAAACACTACTATCTTCGCAAGAAAACGATATCCGAGACCAAGGCCAAGCTGGATAAGTATTACTCGGACTCTGCACCGTCGATTGGAACGATTCATAAGTGGTTTACCGAGTTTCGTTGTGGCCGTACGAGCACAGTTGATGCTGAACGATCTGGGCGCCCAAAAGAGGTCACTATACCAGAAAATGTCGAAAAAATCCGTGATATGATGTTGAATGATCCCAAAATAAAATTGAGAGAGGTAGCTAATGCTGTAGGCATATCATTGGGACGTGTGGGCAATATCGTGCATTCAGTTTTGGGCATGAAGGGCTCTGCGCGCGATGGGTGCCGCGTTTGCTCACAGTGGACCAAAAACGAATTCGTGTGACAACTTTCCAGCAGAATTTGGCATTATTTTCGCGTAAGCCGACCGAGTTTTTGCGCCGATTTATAACCATGGATGAAACCTGGATCCACTACTACACTCCTGAGTCAACGCAACAGGCAAAACAGTGGGTTCCACCGGGCCAAAGTGCTCCGAAGCGTCCAAAAACGCAACAATGGGTCGGAAAGGTTATGGCCTCCGTATTTTGAGATGCACATGGCATGATATTCGTGGACTATCTTGAAAAAGGTAAAACCATAACCGGAGCATACTATTCATCATCATTGGACAGATTGAAAATCGAAATCGCCGAAAAACGACCGCATTTGAAAAAGAAAAAACCGCTGTATCATCACGACAATGCGCCTGTTCATTCATGCTTAGTTGCACAAGCAAAATTGCATGAAATCGGCTTCGAATTGGTTCCTCAGCCATCGTATTCACCAGACCTAGCCCCCAGCGACTATTACTTGTTCCCTAACCTGAAGAGATGACTCACCGGTAAGCGTTTTTATTCAAATGAGGAGCTCATAGCTGAAACTGAGGCGTATTTTGGAGACCTTCCGATCGAGTACTTTTCGAACGGTATCAAAAAGTTAGAAAATCGTTGGACTCGCTGTATCGACCTAAAAGGAGAGTATGTTCAAAAATAAAACCGACTTTGGCCAAAAAAACGTCTCCGTGTTTCATTTTTCAGGGACTTATCAGACTACCTAGTATATTATTTAAACAAATAGAACGTTAATAAAAATATTATCAACAAAATAAAAAATATAGCATTTTCCATTAGGAAAAAATATTTTTTCTGCTCAGTCAAGTTGCAGTTTTCTAAGTGATTACAATTCATTAAGAAAATGTGGCAATAACTCGTTATTGTTGTTATTATTAATAATATTTCACATAAACAGTCGTCTGTAGCACCTCGATAGTAGTGCCTGATTAATTAACTTTCTCAGTAATTCTGAATCTAAATTATTATTTAATATCATTTTAATTCAGAATTACATAGAAAGTCACTTATTAATTAGGTACTACTATCGAGATGCATTACAATAATCATTACGAAAAAAACATGTATGCAGGCACAAACTTCCTACAGATTACTGTTTATTTAAAATATTATTAATAATAACAACAATAACGAGTTATTTCCACACATTCTTAATGAATTATAACCAATTAGAAAGCAGCAATTGATGGAGCAGAAAAATATTTTTTTTCTTATTTAAAACGCTAAATTTTCTAATTTGTTTATAACATTGTTATTAACGATAGAAACATTGAACATTTTTATTTTCCTACAGATATTTATTTTAATTTAGAATAAATTTTAAAGTGGGCTGATAAGAAAAACAATACTTTGAAAAAATAAAATTTTACAATATGTTTCTTAGAATATTTATAATAATAACAATTCTTAAATTATGCGTATTTTTCATCCTTAATACTACTTCTACGAGATATTTAGGAATTTTTAATCAAGATAAAGTTTTTTGCTGATGTTGAGCACCGTAGGAAAATAATTGTTTATATAAATTGTTTATAACAATTGACCGAAATCTAAAACCTAATTTTCATATTCCTTAAATATATCTGCAACACTTCTGATAGATAGCGACTTCTCTCAAAGTGCTTCCTCAGGATTGAAAATTAGCCCGTGCATTTACAAATGACAGGATTTTTTCCACAATTATGAATATTTTTATCTTATATTTTAACCGCATAATCTTAGTGGGTAAATACAATCCCTCAATCCTCCTCTATCCCCAATCCTCCACCATGAGTGTCCCCATGGTGAAAGAAATTTAGTGCAGATCATTTCCGAATGAAAATAGAGTGTTATTTTTGCGACGATACTTAAAACATCGTAAAAACCGAGGATCGAGCTCGGGATTTGATTGAGAGTCTGTCATGCTTCACTCAACATTCCCATTGTTAGAGATAAGAACCGCTTCAAATAAATAAAAAAACATTAAAATTGTGACGAGTTCGTAGTCACCCCTACTCCAGGTTCCAAATAGTTGGGACCTCAAACTGACCTGCCTTTCCAGCATCCCTTTTCAGTTTTCGACAGACATGGCTCTGTGCTAGATGTGTATCGGTTTACGGACTTGTACCACTGTGTAACTCATTAAATAAAGTTGCGATATCTACGGATATCGCCCTTAAACAAAATAAGGGTTAATTTTTAATTATACCCGTCACAAAATATTAAGAAATGAATCTTCACAAAATTACATTTGTATTCGACAAATTTTCAACCACGTTTCACCTTGAAAGATCGAAAAAAAATTGGTATGTCAAAATGGAATAATTTCTTCATTTTTTAATGGTTTCAATTTTAGAATTTAGATGTTTTACGGTAAGCATTAAATTATAAAAGTTTCCCTATTTATAATTTTGAACTTTTCAATTAACATTGAAATTTTGGAATTTCTAACAGTCCAATTGACATTTTAAACATTGTTTATTTCTAAATTTTTTTATATTTTACATTGAGCCGTACTTCTTATTTCGAACGTTATTTCAGAATAATTCTATTTTCAAGCATTACAATTAAGACTGTTTTTTTCACTTTGACTGCGGAGAGGTGCCCTTATTTTGATTTTCCAAAAATTCCTGTAATTAATATGTATTGAAAGAACTTATACGATGACCATGTCGTCTATTATTATTTCGCGAGCAATGAGCCGTGTAAAGGTATTTAGAAAATAAATGTAGTATAATACTTGACAATGGAATATTGTCCGCTAATAGTTTTGAAAAATAGATGATTCAAAATTTGAAGGGCTGAAAATGGTTTTATTTTTAATAAAAGAATTTAAGGGTACGCCCCCCCTTTCTCGATTTCTAATTTTTGCAGTTTTTACTGGGTTGGTAAATGAACAAAAATTGACCTCATACCCGGGTAGAAATTGCCTCTTTATGTCTAAACTAAATATTGGCTCTCACGAGGCCGCAGCCAGATTTCTCAGCTGAAAGAATCTAGGCTTTCCCTCTACTGGCTCTCGAAAGGTTATAGTCGTATGCTACTTGTCTTACATTATTTATATACTCATTTTTTAGCACTATATTTTTCAATTAAACTAGATAAAAAGCTTTATTCAAAAAGATATATTTAAAAAATAATTTCTATTAATTAATTATTTTCTTCAGGGGACCTTGTAAAGCCCTCGACGGGTAAAACGGGTAATACAGATGTGAGTACAAAAAAGAACATTAGTGTTCTTATGCTTATTTATACTTAAATTTAAAAAAAAACAAATTAAAAAAATTACCGAGGTGCAAACTTTGAAAAATTTCATTTTTTTTTTGTTGAAAAAATTAAAAACATTTGGTGTCTTAAAAAGTTGAAAAGAGTTTTTCTGAATGATCGATTTAATTTGAAATCACGTAAATACGTTTAAAAATCATATACCACAAATCAAGCTTCAAAAACCTTCTTTCATAATTTCTAAAGTATCGGATGAATGCCGTCAAGCATTTATGATACGGCACTCAGCGTGGCATCATAGCTATGGGGATTAGGCGCTCGACTTATAAGTGTGCGATGCGTGTTTAGTTATTAGTAATAAGTCTTCTCTAGTCAAATTTAACAATAAGTTTACTTTTAGAATAACGTGCGAAGTATAGTTAATAATCGAATGTCAATAAAAATACGAGAAAACGGCGGAGTGTTTGTCAAAGGCTACAGAAAGGTGTAAAATCTTTAGATTAAACTTTTGCAAAGAAAATGTATTTTACAATTAGATTAATATTTTCCTTCATTGAATCAAAAATTTCTGGTAATAGATTATGGCAATGTGCTGGTTAAACTTTAATGCTACTGCAACCATAGCATCACACTTCAGAATTTAAAGCATGATCAATTTTTTAATATTTAAATAATATTTTATTTGAATCAACAAAATAAAAAACAATAACATATGCTTTTGAATAATAGTGTGTGAGGGACTATCTAGATTCTATAAAGACTCTATTAATAGGCCCTCATTTGGTTGCCTACTGATGACCTCGCTAGCTGAGCGTAACGCTTTCGCTTGCACCCTCGATAGATTGCCACTTTAGGGCCTCTATAGAAAATAGGAAATCTAGACAGGGCCTCTTAAGAGCCAAGTTATAATTTCTACCCGGGTAGGTTTGGATATTTTCATACATGTAATTTAAAACTTTAAAAACATGAATAAATTTTTACATAATTTTTTTATCAACATTTTGTAGCTGTTTCTTGCGGTGAATGAAAAGTCCTCTTTTTTATGGCGGGCATGATTGCAAGTGACTGGAACGGCTGAAACCAACAAATCAAAAGGGATTCGAAAGAGTACATGTTTGGCTAGGGAATTGACTACGATCATTTATTTAGTTGAAAGTTGAACTCTTGTTAAAATAATTTTGGGTTTATGAAGATTCGTCTCCACCTTTTTCTTCATAGTTTTCACAACTTTGTTGTTATCGTACATATTTTCGTGCACATTCATACTTTTTAAAAATGAAAACTAATCTTCTTTACAAAAAATTTTACTATTCCATTTTCGGCTAAAAATGTATCCTTTTTTTAAAATAGAAACTTGCACTATTTGTGTTAAAATTGGTCTATTTTGTGATAAACAAACCGTCTTGGTTAATATAGCATATTTTAGTTGATTATTCAACTATTTGATTGAATATGAGACTATTTTGCTGGAAATTCATATTTTGAGCCTCATCCTTTCAGTTGATATTAATTAATCTCTTCGGTTAAAAATGTAACTATCTTGTATGACATAAAATAATGCATCAATCCTGAGCAATAGCACATTCATTGTGAAGCAAGCAGCTGTACTTGAACTTGAACTTGTTCAAGAATACGTAGCATCTTTCGTCCATATTTTTTGTCGTAGAATCTAAAAAGAGAGGATAAGTTACAAAAATTCTCAACAGAAATTGAACGGCTTAACCGATTTTTTTTCCTTTTTTAATCGTCTCGTCGTTATCTAATGCATCAAATGCAGAATAGTGAAATTCATTCCTTAATATTTTAATGGTTTTTTATTTCTCTCAACCGTCTCAGGCCCTCTCAACTGTAATGGGCGAATATGAAGAATTATGATTATTATTTCAAGCATAGTACAAGTTGCGGCCAACTGATGGCGCTGCGTGTAGGCACAGGTGATTGAATTTGAAGGTTTGAAAATTCAAGGTGTCAAGCGGTGCCAAAGTACCAGGTGTATACATATGAAACCGGTATTTTTTCAAGAAAAAAACACATTTATTTCAAGAGAATGATAACAAATATTTTATTCAAAGTATGCGCCC
>NC_046664.1:136686528-136691885 GCF_010883055.1 Belonocnema kinseyi | reverse complement strand
ACGATTGTACCCGGAATATTCTGTTAAACTGATCGTCTTTATCATCGGCGCTCTTGGAGGTGCCAAGCTTTCACTTGCTAATGGCCTAAAAAGCATCCCTGCAGGTCAACAATATGCTAGAACACTTGCGGTAAAAAAACAGAAGGCGGTTGTCCTTGGGTCGCTCCGTGTTCTTAGGTTGTGAGACGTGGTTGTGGCTGAAATTTTACCGCGATTTCGCTGGAAGCGGGTGCAATTTTCAGATAAGCACCCGCTCCCGGTGAAACAATTGGCCGCGTTTCAATCGTATTTCAAGTCGTATGAAATGTGTATATTAAAGAGGAATGGACGCTTGCTGACGATAGGCTAGAGGTACCAGTGAATCGGACAAGTGATTATTTTACTATTTGACATGAAATATTTCGTTATCGATTAAAAAACGACGGTTAATGGTAATAATACTATTGGGATCGCCTGCGCTTCAATACGCCACCTATTTCTTCAATTCGGCTAAAATATGAACTCGCGAAACCGCATGTAGGATTTTGAAGATGCATTCTAATTGGAGCTTGACAACCATTTTTTAATTATTCCGCACAGTTTAAACTGCTAAGGGCTGATTCCACCAGCTGTGATTAAATGCATGATTAGCTAATCATGATTATCTTTTAATCGGCATTTTAATCACGATTAACTTGTGGCGCGTTCCACCATTAATTTTTAACCTCTGGTTAGCCAACCGTATGCTCTGTTCGCAATAAGTCAAGTTTCTGCGTGTTTCTGTTGTAATTGTGATTCTGATTGGCTGATTTTGAACTTGTATTGGCGCGAAAAATATACCTCTTCTGCTCACGAACGACGAGCGGTGACGTGTTTTTGTTTATGCACATCGTTTCCAAATAAATTGACAGGAATTAGATATCGATTGAAATTGAATATAAGTTGTGTGAGTACAAGATATCGTTATAAATTCGATCAATATTTCACGCTATACTTGAACTTCAACTTTGAGGTTATGTTGACTCCCTTTAATCGCTGATTAACTCGCTAACCAGCCAAAAATGGCCGGTTAAGTTAATCGATTATTAGACTTCTTTAATCATGTTTTAAAAATTGTTGGAACGCAATCTGCTGATTAACCTAAGTTAATCAATGATTAAAATTTAATCACAGATGGTGGAATCGGCTCTAAGTGGATGAAAACAATTAAGATTTATTGGAAACTTAGTGTTACATATTTGTAATTTTCATCGCATACAACGAAAAAACAAGATTTATGTTAAAGATGTTTGTGTCATAAAATCATTATTTTAGTATATTATATATGTTTAAACAAATTATAACCTTCAATTAACTTACCTTGACATGAAAGTGTACTTAAAATAAAGTTTGAATAATTTCTACATGGAATATTTACTATCTAAAAATTATAACCTACAAGTTAGGTTAGACTTCATATTTCATTTCTGATCATATATAATAAATGTTTTTTGCATATTTTGAACTAAATATTTTGCTATAAGCATTAATTAAAGTTCCCTTTAGCTTATGGTGTGTTGAAACTCATTTGATATAGTAAAGTAATTATTTTCTTCACAAAAACAGTTTGAACAGGAAATGTGTTTTTTCACTGAATAGGGTTAAAATTCTACATTGAACACTTAGTTTCCAAAACATATTAATTTTTTGTATTCACTTATTGTTCTAATCTAGTAAAAACAGTTCTAAATTTGGTTTTAAGCCCAATTTAAAATGCAATTTAAAAATGCTACCTGGTTTCACAAGTTCGCGACAGTGGATAGTCCCTAACTTATCTGCATTTTCATATTCAAGTTTACTTGCAGCCACCTCCCATTCTCTACAATTAAATAATGAAAAGCGTAATCTGCATTATACAATTCATCGGACTTCATCAAACATCAATTGTATGATGCAGATTCGTTTCTGTAAAAGGGAACCTGCACTTCTCCATTCAGTTTGACATCCTTCAAATTCCATTTCATTGAAAACTTCAAACGATTCATGCGTTTCTTCTGTCAATCGTAAATCACGAATTGAACATAATTTAGTCTTTTGAGGTTATATTCTAATTAAGTCCAAATAGCTGACAAATTCAGAGTCCCAAAACAATTAAAATGCAACTTTGTCAATCTGGTATTTTAAGATACACATTTCAAAGCACTCCGGTTCAATCGTTTCTTTTTTCCTGGGTAGTTTCATTCGGAAATGATCTGCCCTAAATTTCTTTCACCATGGGTACACTCATGGTGGCTGTTTGCTACTTCCCAGGTGTACAAAATGCATCAAATTCTCAATTAATTGGAATAAAACAAGAATCAGACCATTTTTCAAAAAATCCCTGTTTGAGGGATTGTATTTACCCACTAAGATTATGTGGTTAAAATATGAGAACAAAATATTCGTAATAGTGGAAAAAATCCTGTCATTCGTAAATGCATGGGCTAATTTTTAAACCTGAGGAAGCACCTCAAGTCTTTTCTTCGGAGAAAAAAATAATATCAGTAAAATGTCCAATTTTGATGTTCTATTTGTTTAAATAATATATTCCACAAAGTTGAATTAAAAGATCGGGCCTAATGACGTTCTGCAGAATTTATTTCTGAGCATTTAAAAAAAAAACAAAAAAAAAACATCAAAATTGGTTAAGAATTAGTAGACTGTAGTGGATTATGAACTGTAAATTCCCGATGCCTCCAACTGTGCGCCTATAATTCCAATTTAAAATAATTCGAAGTCTTCTTTTGGTCCCAGCTGAAACTTCGATTCTTTCAATGTTTAAAGTATTAGATACCTCCAAGTTCTACAATTCGATAATTCGAAGTTTTTGCTATTTCGAATGAAATTTTATGTCTCGATATAATTTACAGTTTCAACAATTCCAGGTACTAAAAGTTTCATTTTACAAAATCAAAAAATATCTAGAAACTATCTCTAATGGGTTGTAACAAAATAAAGATATAGCTTAATTTTAAGAGAAAATTTTAGTCATTTTTTAATACAATACATAATTTTTTGTCATTTTTTATATTTCTAGGACAGACTTAAACAAAAATAAAGATATCGTTTCACTTTCCGATTAAATATTCCATATTTTGTATTAATATACATATTTCTAATTTTAATTTTTAATATTAATTGTATTTATGAAGTAGGTAAGTATGCTTTTATGCAGGATGTTTTTATCTACAATTGATTTAAATGACGCGATACAATGACTTCTAACAAAAGCTCTGTTATCTTGCAAATTATTAACCGTAGGGGATCAGTGTTAATTGCAAAAATGTGTATTTCAGTTGGTACTTTTTAAAGAGTGTTTCTTTCTTTCATCTATATAATATTGTTGTGGGAGTGAAAAAATAAGGAAGCAACTTTTGTTTCTCATGAGCTTGTTTAACAACATTAATATAAATATTACAAAAATTATAAATTTTAAATGTTTACCCAGTGGGCAAAAAAATTAAGGATGTCCTAGGAACGTCTTTAGGACCTCCCTAAGACGTCTTTTATAACATGTCTTTTGGTAATCCTAGGGACCACTGGGTAATGTTACATTGATAACAAAATATTTAACTGCGATAATCTCGTGGTGGGCACATTTGCCAGAGCTTCGCTGTACAGTTTTTGATTCTGGAAATCATTTTACATAAGAATCGAGAAGAAAAATTGAATAGATTTCGTTTATGCGACGGAAATGGGGTTGGTGTTTGCATTAAAGGAAGCTTTCCTTACGAAGAAGTATTGTGAGAAAATCATTATAGACCTATAATAAAGTTCCTAACATTTTCTCGCTACTATAGGAATAATGATCAGACAATTATGATAGTTTACGATACTCCTACAAACAATGGGACTTGCATGTTTGCGGTGGTAGTGAGAAAGTGTGCAGTGATAGGCAGTGAGAAGTTTTTACGAAGTTTGTGTGGAAGGTGTGAATGGATTGTGAGTGTGGAAGTCTAGGAGGTGAGTACGGTTGTGAGGAGTACATTTGCAAGAAAAAAATTAATTTACATTGTAGTTGGGGAGTGGGATTTGGCTGAATAGGGAAAGCGAGGTTAGGTTTGCGATGGAGCGGGGTAGTTTCGTGGTAAGGAGTTTGGACCTTCAGGGCGGACGAGGGTGGTTCTCGTAGTGCTGGGGGTTGTTAGAAGTGAGAAAAGGGTGTCCCGACGGAAGACCGGGAGGTGGGCAGTGAGAGTGCTGGCAGTGCTGGTAGTAAATTAGAGAGGGAGGAAATTTCCAGAAGGACACGGCGGCCATCTGTTCGTGGCCCAGTGTCGAGTGGTGCGTCATGGAGAGGATAAAATCGGAGCGTAAAAAGCGATCAGGCAAGGGAGAGAGCATCCAGTGAAGTGAGGGAGAGGATCTCTTTAAGTGGAAAAGGGAAAGCAAAGAGAGTCCGGAGAAAAGCGCGGTAGAGTCCCTTTAAAAAAAAGCGTATGAACACGTATATCACCCCCCCCCCCTCTTAAAAATACAGGGGCAGGCGGAGAAGGAGGCTATCGGGGTGCTGATAGGTGAGATCAGAGGCTTGAGGGAGGACGTAAGCGGGGCTATGGAGCAGATGGAAAGTATGAAGGAGGACCTGAGGGTAAGAGATGAGAGTTGGGAAAAGGAAGTAAAAGAGCCGAGGAGATAACGGAAAGGGAAAGGATAAGGGTAGTAGAGTTGAGGATGCAGACAAGAGAGAAGGTAGATAGGAGAAATAATATAGTGATAAGAGGATTAAAGCTAAAAAGTGGCGAAGAAAGGGAGGGGTGGAAGCGCTGCTACAGAGCATAGGGTGGGTTAAAGGCTAGGAAGGGGAAGTTAGGATGGAGGGGAGAATGGCGTGGCGGTGGTGCAATTGGAGAGCTGAGAAGAAAAAATGGGGGTAATGCGTAAAAAAATAGGATAAAGGACAAGAAGTATTTCATTGATCAAGATTTAACGAAGAAGGAACCCAGTGGGCACAAAACTACTAAAATCCCAAGAACGTCCTTGGGACGTTCCTAGGCCGTTCTATGTCAGGCCAATTAACGTCTCTAAGACGTTTAATGTCCTAAAGATAACCCAAAGACGTCTTAAAGACATGGACGTTCTCGGGACTTCTTTTGTACTGACATAAAACGTTATAAGAGCATCCCTAGGATGACCAAAAGATATGTTATAAAAGACTTCTTAGGGATGTCCCAAAGACGTCTCTAGGACAGCCTTAATTTTTTTGCCCACTGGGAGAGGGATGTGCAGAGAATGCTAAATGACAGGGCTAGGAAGGACAGGAGTGACGGGAGAGCGGCGATGCGAGGGTATCAAAAAATCAAAAATAGACGAGAAAATGTGGGTACGGGACGAGGAGAAGGAGGTGTTGAAGTCAGTGC
>NC_046664.1:136672517-136686518 GCF_010883055.1 Belonocnema kinseyi | reverse complement strand
AATGGTGCAGAACTAAAACGTAGCAGGGTCAAAGAAGAAAGATGAGGATTTCTGGAGGTATATTCAGGAATTTGATGTGATTGGACTGGTAGAGACGTAGGTAGAGAGAAAGGAATGGGATACCGTAGAGCGAAAGTGGCCAAGGGGATATAGGCGGAGGCTACAGGAGGCGGTCAATGTAAAGAGGAAAGGAAGGGCTAGTGGGGCAATTATAAGAGGGGTTAGGGTTGGATAAGAAGAAGTTCATGGAGAGGGACAGGGGGAGGGCGTGCGAATTTGGGCCGTAAAGATAGGAGGGCTGATGTATGAATTTGTGACAGTGTACAATAAAGATGAAATGGAAAGGATTAACGAAAGGGTGGAAAACTTACTAGGAGAGAGAGATGAGGGTATGGTGATAATGGGAGAGGGGGACTTTAATGCGAGAATTGGGCGGGAAGCGGGCCTGTACCGATGAGGAGAGATCTTCGAAAGAAAATCGAATGTTAAGGTAATAAATAAGGAGGGGGAGATTCTAAGAGACTAGATGGAGGATAAAGGATGGGCGGTGGCAAGTGGTATGGTAAAAGGGGACGAAGAGGGAGATTACACGTATGTGAGTAAGAGGGGTGTATCAGTGATAGACTATGTGATTATGATTATGCAAGGGTGTTAGGAGAGAAATGAGAAAAGAGTTTAGGGCGATGTGTAAGAAGAAAGTGTGAGAAGATAGGGAGCGACAAGCGGCGACAATTTTTTAAGGATTCATTTCAGGGGTCAGATACACGAAAGAGAGATGAGGGAATTAGAAGAACGAGGGAGGTAGATAGAGAGGAGCTGAACCGTACCACTGTCTATAAAAGGGGATAGGGAGAGGTAGGAAAATTATATGGACTTACGATAATGAATAATGCGTATAAAATATACGCGATGGTGTTGGATGATAGGCTCCGCAAGGATGTTTAGGGGAAAGTAACATTGCAGCAGAAGCATGCGGGCTTTAGGAAGGGAAGGAGTAATATTGACAATATTTACGTCTTGCGCGTTCCTTTCTGTGGATTGAGGGAGGTTGTGGGAGGCAATGGAAAAGAGGGGAGTGAAGAGGGACCTGATCAAGAGGGTAAACGAGGTATATGAGGAGACGAAATATATGGTGAGAGGAAGAGAGGGAATCTCTTAGGGATTCTGGATGGATAGGGGGTTGATGCAAGGATACCCGCTTAGCCCAACGCTTTTTGCAATTTTGATCTCAGATATGGAAAGTAGGCTAGCGGCCGGAGTGATAGTGATCAGGGTAGGAGGAGTCAGGATATGGTCATTCGCATATGCAGATAACATAGATCTTC
Source organism: Belonocnema kinseyi (assembly GCF_010883055.1). Taxonomy (NCBI): domain Eukaryota; kingdom Metazoa; phylum Arthropoda; class Insecta; order Hymenoptera; family Cynipidae; genus Belonocnema; species Belonocnema kinseyi. Next base: position 136,685,193 of record NC_046664.1, on the reverse strand, counting down.
GGGTAAAAAGCGAAGAGTCCTTAAAGGATATGGGGGAGATAAGGGAGGGGAATGGAAGTGGAAGGGAAAAGCGGTACAGGAGTTGAAAAAAATTGTGTACCTGGGCTTCCTATTCCGAAGGAATGAGGGAGTGGATGGTCATATAAAAGAGAGGGTGAGAAGGTTAAATGTGGTGATGAGGCAGGTGTGTAACCTGGGGAAGAGGTTTTTCGCAGATGATTTTGTAAGGAGAATAAAATTGTTTGATTCGCTAGTGATAAGTGCCTTATTTTGCGAAGTGGAGATGTGGGGATGGAAGGTAAGTGAGGCGGTAAATAGGATACAGGAGATGTATGTAAAATGGACACTATGGTTGGCAAGTAATACGCCGAACTATAATGTCAGGAGAGAGACAGGAAGAACGAGTTTAGGGATTATAACAGGGAGCCGAACGAGTAAATATAAGGAGAAATTTTTGAAAGAGGGGGGAAGTAAGCTGGTTAGGGAGTGTTGGTGGGCGAAAAAGAACAGACGTAGTTGTGTAAAGATGAAGGTGGAAAGGGAAAGGTATTTTAGAACGAATGGATTGCTGATGGATGGAGAATGGCATGGAGAAAGAGAAGGCAGAAGGAGAGGAGAGAATAAGAGAGTCAAGGTTTATGATATCAAGGTAATGTGTGAACTGTGCGGGAAAGGGGATGCAAAAGTTTAACACTGGTTGGAGGAGTGTGAAGAGGTGGAAAGGAGTGGGATAAGCATGGAGGTATTGTTGCATGAAAGGGGGAACAAAAGGGCAGTAGCATGGGTGAAGTGTGTTTTGGGTAAGATGGAGAAAAAGAGAAGGAAGGAGGAAGAGGAATGGAGAAGGAAAGATTGTAAATATGAGAGGAAGTAGATGTAAGAAAACTGTAAATATTGTCAATAGTAGTTAAGTATTATGTGTTAGCCGCGGAGGCAGAGGTTGGTAATGCGAGGAATAGCAAGAAAAGAGCGAAATGAGTGCAAGGCGAGGCGCAGCGAGGAAGTTTAAGCTATAGAAGCGAGCGGATTAGTTATAAGGTGTGGATGGATCATATTTCGTAAGACATAGTGATAATAAAATTCTGTAAAAAATGGAAGTGTAAGCAAGTCAATTTTGTAAGGCCAGCTGGCTGAAAAATAAACGTTTATCTATCTACCAACGATGGCCCCTACTCTTTTATGATGAAAGAAGCCGCTTGGTCGATACAGATGACGTGTTCGGCCCAGTAAAACACGCAGTTCGTAGAGCGTCAGTTGCATCAGGTTGCGTCATTTGTCCAAATTGAACGGGAATTATTCATTATTCCCTGCCTTTTTACGTTTTGATACAAGCCGACGTAAGTCATGCCCAAAACGATAAACCATGACAATAAATCGTTTCCATCTACTGCATAACTATACGCGAGTTTTGATACGTGTCGCGTGATGTATGTGCATATCATTCGTTTTATCACATGTAGTCCAAGGGAAAATTCATCCGCTACAGATACATGTCATTGTGCCCTAACTGTCGGTCTAAGAAACGACATCAGTATACTTAACATCTGTCTACAGCCAGCTTAGCTAAAGTTGCACTTAGAGAGAGGATGGTGCATGATTTTTAGAAATATTTTGGGGTTGATGTATTATATTTGGACTAATGTGATCAACAAATGATAAGACGCATTCAGCACTTTTACACCTTACAAATTCTCATGATATGCATCCCAGTCCAGAATTAATTGACAATGTTAAACAAATTTTATGTTCAGATTACCTTTTGAGTTTTTATTATTGATTGACTTTTCACTTCTTCTTCTATTCGTCTTACAATAAAATTTGGACAAGCGATTTAATCTCGGGGTTCAAATTTCATCTTCGGAAATCACTTCAAGTCACTTCAAGTCACTTTAAAAACTTTGAAATATGCAGTATTTATAAAGATTCTGGATTATCACGAAATATGTGAAATATTCTGAAGTACCTCGAAGTTTGGATTATCCATGTGAAGTATCTTGAAGTGTGTGAATTATGCTGAAGCACATTGAAATATTCTGAATTGCCTTGAAATAGCCTGAAGTACCTTGAAAAATCATCAAGTATCTTGAAATATCAGGAACTATCTGAAAATATCATGAAGTTATCTTTAGTTATATATCATGAAGTTATCTTCAATAACGGAAAATGCTTCACGTCTAAATCAGACTAGATGGAAAATAATATTTTCAAATTCCTTTAAAATAATTACTTGTACCGTTAGCATCTAGCTAAAAATTGGCGTTATTTTCTTGAATGAAGAGTTCCTATTCTGATCTCTCGAATAGCTTAAATGGAAAAGCACCTGACTGTCTGATTTAGAGGTTAAGCATTTTCTGTTATTGAATATTCCTAACTTGATCGATATTGTGTAATTTTTCTGCCTTCATGGTTTGACGGGTTGACCTACTGTCGGTAGGGTTACCATCTCTGATGATATAACAGATTCCTTTAAAATAATTACTTGTGTCATTAAAACCTAGCTAAAAATTGGCGTTATTTTCTTGAATTAAGTGTTCCTATTCTGATCCCTCTAATAGTTTAATTGAAAAAGCACCTGACCGGAAATTAGAAGTTTTTTGGTTCGATTCCCAATGGATGGAAGATACAGTAGGATCTTTTTTGTCAGGAAATAATTTTACTTTGAAAATATTATTTTCCATCTAGTCTGATTTAGACGTTAAGCATTTTCTGTTATTAAAGATTCTTAACTTGATCGATATTGTGAAGATTTTCTGGCTCCATGGTTTGAAGGGTTGACCTACTGTCGGTAAGGTGACCATCTCTGATGATATAACAGACTCCTTCAAAATAAACACTTGTACAATTAACACCTAGCTTAAAATTGGCGTTATTTTCTTGAATTAAGAGTTCCCATTCTGAACCCTCTAATAGCTTAATTGGCAAAACACCTGACCGGAAATCAGAAGTTTTGTGGTTCGATTCCCAATGGAGTGAAGATAAAGTAGTATATTTTTTTCAGGAAATAATTTTAATTTGAAAATATTATTCTCCATCTAGTCTGATTTAGACGTTATGCATTTTCTGTTATTGAAGATTCTTAACTTGATCGATATTGTTTAGATTTTCTGCCTCCATGGTTTGAAGGGTTGATCTACTGTCGGTAAGGTAACCATCTCTGATGATATAACAGATTGCTTTAAAATAATTACTTGTGCCATTAAAACCTAGCTAAAAATTGGCATTATTTTCTTGAATTAAGAGTTCCTATTCTGATCCCTCTAATAGTTTAATTGGAAAAGCACCTGACCGGAAATCAGAAGTTTTTTGGTTCGATTCCCAATGGATGGAAGATACAGTAGGATCTTTTTTGTCAGGAAATAATTTTACTTTGAAAATATTATTTTCCATCTAGTCTGATTTAAACGTTATGCATTTTCTGTTATTGAAGATTCTTAACTTGATCGATATTGTTTAAATTTTCTGCCTCCATGGTTTGAAGGGTGGATCTACTGTCGGTAAGGTTACCATCCCTGATGATATAACAGATTCGATTAAAATAATTACTTGTACCATTAACACCTAGCTAAAAATTTGCGTTATTTTTTCGAATTAAGAGTTCCTATTCTGATCCCTCTAAAAGCTTAATTGGAAAATCACCTGACCGGAAATCAGAAGTTTTGTGGTTCGATTCCCAATGCAGTGAAGATCCTTTCGGTTATAAATTCATGAGAGGTCAATTGAGTAGCGTAATATAAATATTGGTCTCCCATTCTGAATGGATATTTCTATTTTTAATTTAACAAATATTCTGAACTCCTTTAAAATATTTAAATAAACTTTCACCTTGAACGGTTACAATTTAAAATTTGACAGCATTAAACATGATAATTTGTAGTATTTTAAATATTTTCTATTCATAATCTTAATTTTTTTATTTTTAATGTCTTGTATTTCAGATCTTGTGTTTAGTTGCCACCTTGTGTGTCGACAATATTTACTTTATGTTTATGTTTATGATTCTATTATTATATTATTTTCTTTTTACAGAAATCGTTTAGCAAAAATTCGAAAATGTCTCAGTAAGACTTTAATGCCTATCTATCACACGCTGATTCTCTAATTTCGGAGATCGAGAAGGCGGTAAGAAGAATCGAAATAGGAACTAATCACGAAAATCTGAACAAACTGTGACAAGGTTAGAAATGCGAACAAAAGTTCATTACTGTTAAACAAAATGTTGTATAATCTAGCTTAAGTATCGAATAATATATTTATTAAAAAAATTTTAAAGTTCTTTTGTTTTTTACCACTAACATTTAGCTTATACTCATCTTTTTCTTACTGATATCTTCTAATATTAGGGGTTTGACTAGTACAGCGCCAGTACCAACGGCAAGTAGTTGCCCAGTATTTCAGATCAGCACAGAACTGGCTAAGTTTGCATTATTATTTCAGCCAGTACTGGGCTAGTACTAACAGAGGGTGCCGCACTTATACCAAATGTAAGTACTAGCCCAGTACTGGCTAAATATTGAAAGTCAGTACAGAACATTGTTATCATTAGGGGTTTTACAGGTCAATAGCCATCTGTAAGTATTCTAACAGTACCGTGTCAGTACTAAACTCCGCCCGGCGGTACTGACGCGGTACTGCGCCGGTGGTAAATTTCCCAATGGGCATGTGTACCCACATGCGCATTTGTAGTCTTCACTCTGGGAACAGACTATAGGTTGATTTACAACACTGCACGGAAGAAAATGCTTTAATCTTTCCTGAATTATTTCTAGAGTCGGGTATAAGAGCGAACTTTGAACAAATGTCAGAGATTTTGTATAACTTCCAGGATTTAATGTAAAACATATGTGGAATAACTCTGCAAGAGTTCTATAAACTTCATATTGAATTCCGATTTAAAAATTTTAATAAAATATATGGAGAAATTAATGAAGAAACGTTGAAAACTTTCTTAGAAATCACATTTGAGGTATTGAGAGTTTGTGATCACATAATAATAAGGTCTAGATACGTCAATTCTGTTACATCTATAGCAAAAGCCTTGAAAACATGATGAAATATCTTATAAAAATTCGATTCGAGGTGTCGACTGTTTGTGAAGTACTTCAATTTAAGATCTATAGACCTCAGTTCTGTAAAATGTAGCTGCAAGTCCCTAATGCGCGAAGGTAGGGAAATTCCCCGCGTGCCTCGCCCCCCGACCAAAGCATTTGTTTAGTGGTTAACGGTTTTAAAATACTAAGTTTATTAGTGAGGAATATTAATAATAATATTGAATCGAATTGAAGAAGGAGTACGAGTAAGTATCTGAAAAATTATTGTATTCATAAACATGTTGTTAAAAAGCTTCACAACTGCGTCGTTATAAAACACCTTCAAGCGTACAAAGTATTCAGATGGACCGAATCCATTTCAAATTAGACAGGGACTTGAAATCGCAGAATCTGTCGAAAACGAAATAAGTTGTTATTTAGACGAAATAAGGCGTTACGTATTTTTCTGATATTCAAACAGAATTTTTTCTAAAAAGTTAAGCGTATTTGAATTTTGTGCGATTTTTTTTCAAAATAACAGGATATTTTCCTTTAAAATCTATAACTTTCGGTCTAACTGAGATATTTATTATTTTCTCTTTGATTCTAATATCGTTCATCGTCTTCTTTCAAAATCCACCAGAAAATAAATAAAAAGGTTCAAAATTAACCAAACTGCAGCAGTTTTTCTGAAAAAATTAAAAATCGATTTTCTAAAAAAATCCTCCTTTAAATTTGTTGTCAATATTTTTTTGAACTTGTGCTTTTATAATCAAGATATCTTATAAATTAGATGTCTGCTCAATAACTTTCGTCACCAGGAGAATTCTCTTTTGTTACAATCGAATTTTCTACTTTATCTTGGAAACAATGTTAGATACGAAAAAATATTAAGATAAAAGTATGCATGTCTGAAAAAGTTCTATAAAAACACCTCTTGATGTTTGCGATATTTTTCATAGTTCACAAAAAAATTCAAAAATACATTTTTAGCAAAGAAAAATTCTCCCGTTCTCAAAAATGGTTTATCCCGTATAATGCTGCTAAGATACCTTTATTTTATTTTTTATTAGCTGAAAATTTCAAAAAATATTTAGAAAAATAAAAAAGTAGGGTTTTTAAGAAAATCTTTTGAATAATTCTCTTCAAATTTTGAAAATATGAAAAAAGTATAATTTCCTCTAAAAAACAACATATTTCGCCCTCGAGAGATTCTGCGATTTCAATTTTAAGGCCCTGTCTGATTTCAAATGGATTCAGTCAGCGGTGATTGTTATTTGTACGTTATTCTCCAAAAAACCGACGTTGGTCACAGTTTACTTGTAACCACTATTAACAAAATCGCCGATGGTTATAAATATATACCAAAGAGTTGGATGTAACATGTATTCGAAATAAAAAATTGTTTCTTCAAAATGAGATAGTTTTAAATCAATTTATTTATATGTGACGAGGGGTCAATCACTCCAATCTGGAGTAAACCCCAGATTCAGGACCCTCTTAAGATATTTTGAGGCCTCTGCTTATCCGTCTTAAATACACTATTCTTTTTAATAATTAAAAGTACTTACCAATTTCGTGTTCAGTTGAACAGAAAAATATTGTAAAAATATAGGGGGAGATTAGTGGATATTTGACCATCTTTAAATCAGCACTACGTGCGTCAGTAGTAAAATAACACCAGAAACAATCTAAAGCTTAAGATAATAATTTATTAATTGCGTAGAATTTTTAATCATTCCCAGAAGTGTACTGCTTTTCACTTTTGGAATTTTTACGTAAGAATTGGATTTAACCAAAATATACTCAAAGCGCCTGTTGAAAATAACTGTTCAAAGTAACTACACCGCCATTCACAATTTCCTTGAACACTTACTAGGTGGCGTTGCAAGAGGAGACCTGGCCAACCCGGTCTAGCACGACTCCAGGACACGCAAATTAGCCCTGCCCGGGCTAGATCATATCAGACCAACCCGGGCCTGATCGGTAAACGGGAAAAGATCTGGCAATTTCTGCACAGGACTGTTCTCTATATTTTCGAGAATTCTTCGATATATACTGTATTTTAGATTTTATAGAACTATATTATGTTTTTCGGAACCTGCCTTTTAATAGAGATTACGTCACCTCAGCCTTTAAATTTTATAGAACTTTGTAACACATTTCGTTGCATAGTTCAACGCAATGGAAAACAGGTCAAAGTAAGGAAATTCAAAAAATTTATTTTTGAAAAAAATAATAAGAAAAAACATAAGTGCCAGCAGTAAAACGCCTGGACCCGGTATTTTCTATCATATTATTTTTAGAAGGAAGAATGCTTCCCTGGCGGACCGAAGGAACCGAATAGAGCCTCTACAAAGTATCCGTAAAGACCCCATTCGGTTCCTTTTTAAAATACTCAAAAAAACAGAAAAATCAACTTTTGAATTGTTGAAATTCAAATTCTACGTTAAAATTCCCTATAGAAGGTCACGGAATAATCACAATAGTTCTTTTTTTTTCAACGGTAAAAAGTTAAAAAAAATAAAGACTTATGATGCCTGTTGACTGCTACACTTCAAAAGCATCGCCTATAAGTAGCAGACAACAGGCGCTATCCGTCTTATATTTTTTTAAACTTTTTACTGTTGCAAAAAAACTATTGCGATTATTCGGTGATCTTCTATAGGGAATTTTAACGTAGAATCCGAATTTCAACAATTTAAAAGTTGATTTTTCCTTTTTTTAGAGTTTGTTAAAAGGAACCGAATGGAGACCCAATGGGGTATTTACAGTTACTTTATAGAGGCTCCATTCGGTTCCTTCTGTCCGCCAGGGTTATTTCCAAAATTTCCAAAATTTCCCGAATTCAAGTAAACATTATTTCGGCACTTCAGTAAATGCAATTTTCTGTTTTTGTCCCTGTTCAAAATTTCTAAATATAGATTTAAAAAAACTCTTCTGGCTGACACCATGAAAATAATTCATATTCTGGTTCTTTTGTGTTGAAATATTGTTTTTAATTCACTTTCCTGAACAAAGTGGTTACGAAATAAAAACATTATTATGTTTCTTAATGAGTTTACAAATTAAGCTAGGAATGATACTATTCATATATTTGGATAGGTGTGCAAAATTATTTAAGGATGATTTTGAGAAATGCAATTGTTTGAGAAATAAACCAAATTTATCATGTTATTTAATAAGCTTTGAAATGTAGCTAAATTTCAGATTCTGGAATTTCCCAAGTTCAGAAAAGTATTACAGCGATAAATTAAAGCTAATGAAGTAGACTTGAATAAAATATACTGCCAAATTTTGCATACAACTTCCCATAAACTTTAACTTGACCTTTTATTCATAAATTTTCAACTTTCCACGTTAAAAAACACATAATTGGAATCTTTGCAATTCGCAGATTACGAATATTATATTTATAAATTACCAGGTCTGAAATTGACACAAGATTATATTCCGCATCTTAGCCCTCATAAGGTACAATTGACTCCCGCTGACAGTGCCGGATTTACCAAGGGGCACGGTGGGGCTAGTACCCCAGGGGGCCGAGGGGCCCCTGGCCTCAGAACATTAATAAAGTTTACAGCAAAAATTGGGATTTTCTCTGCCCTTAAGAGGGCTTCTTCGAGGTTTAGCCCCAGGCCCCGAAAAATATTAATCCGGCGCTGCCCGCTGAAGATGATCGACGGCAGCAGTTCGACTAAATGATAGACGAGGACCTAGATAACATTGAGCATTAGGGTGATCAACAAATTTTGTTTTTGAATTTTTATGCAAAACGCCCGGAAATTTGTTCAAATCCACAAAAAAATAAACCCATTTTTTTAAAAATAATATTTAGAGGTGGCGCAAGCCCCATGAAGTTTAACACGTATTTCCCATAAGAAAAAAAGACGTTTTTGTAAATTTTATTTAGAATTCTCAATATTAGTTGAATCGAGTTCGAAATTCACCATTTCTTTTCACAATTATTCACAGAATGCGAATAAAGTATTACTTTTCAAATATCACCCCCATAAGTCTGTTTTATAGGGTCCCAAAAAAACCCCATTAGTGATATTTAAATCAATTAGATGTTTATTTAAATCATTTTAACAATTTATTATTGTTTTTAGCAACTTCCTCTCAGAAAAAGGTAGAAAGTCAAGGTTTTTTCTTAATTTTTCAATTTATTGTCAACGTTTCAGTTAGAGCGAGGTTGTAATCAATTAGAGTTTACAAAAATAATTATTTAAACAATCTGTAATTAATTATAACAATATTCTTTTAGAATAATGCTACAAAGTTGCGGTTTTTCCTGAAATTTTCAACTTTTTGTCCACTTTTCACTTGAAGTGAGTTAATATTTAATTTAATTGGACAAAAGTCATTGTTTGAACAAATCATTATTGTTTATAGCTATCTTCTCTTAGATTAGAGCTAAAAAGTTTCGGGTTTTTCTGAAATGTTTAACTTTGCTTTACCTTTTTAGTTGTGAACAAATAATAAATAAACATTAAAAAGAATCATATTTTAAATAGTATTGTATTATTTTAAGTAAATTATTTTTGTTCTTTTCCCAATGCTGAAAAAAAATTAATTAAAACAAAAAAGCTATTATACAAAATAGATAAAAACAAAAAAATGGTTATTAAAATTTTTTAATGTTTATGAAAAATTACATTTCCTGCCATTCCAAAAGTTTTAAAGTAGCCTACAAAGGAAAAACGAAATATTACGCGAAGAAAAATTGTAATCGATTTAAATCAGTTATTTAAAAATTATTGTATTAATATTCCTGTTAATAGTTCGTGTATTTGACAGTTACATAACGTTGTATCATAATAAATAATTAAAAAGAGAGCTTAAAATTTGGTTCTTTAACTTTTCTGAACTGTAGCTTATGAGGATGGCCTTTTCACAGAGTTTCAACTTGTCAGTTTAGCGCAGTAGTTAGCACTCCCGACTACTAGGCCGGGCCTGTCCAGAAAGGGGAGTTCGACTCAATCTACAGATGTTTCAGTTCTACCACCAGTCTTTCTACTCAGTTTCGGCGGTGGTCGGTTTTTGAAATCGATGGGAGGTATCCAGTGCTGTAGATACATAGTATCTCGGAAGGTGTCTTAGGACGACGGAATTTAAAACAGAATTAAGTAATTTGGAATTTAATTGACTAATATATTAGCAGTAAAAAAATGAATAATTCATCGAGAAATATATTAATTGTACAACCAGTTTTCGTGAGAGAATACTCAGCGAAATTTTGAACTTTACCACTTTATTGCAATAGAAAATTTTAAGGCCTTTTTTATTAAACTATTTAATTCCCCTATAATAAGAAATAAAAGAGGCAATTACGTTTTCTACACTATATTATTGTTTTGCAATAAATTCACATTCAATGTATAAACTTTTATAAATATTGAAGGGCAATGATTTCAACATTTTTTTAACATTAGCTTACACTTTACAAAGATATTATCAATATATGTTATATATGTTATGGCGCTTATACATTTCCTTTATTTATTATTATAAAGTAAAATGTGATAAAATATCAACTATTCATATTTTGAAATTGTTGCTATGTTGATAAAATCATATTCCTGTCGAAAAAAGATATAATGTTTCAAGCTCAGGATATCAGTGAACATTTCTCTTTCGTTCGAGTTACATCTTACATTTACAGCATTGTATAACATGTGGTGTTTGAGTCGAACTCCCCTTTCTAAACAGGCCTGTGTTAGGCGATAGATTTAGGTATATAGATGTAGGTTCGATACCCCGTAGCGTTAAAAATTTTATTTGTAATATAATGTTCAAAATGTAATATATGTATTCAATCTAAACAGGACCATTAATATTTATATTCAAATTATTCGCGATCAATTAATATTGATTTTTAATGCCTTTTTTGGCATATCCTTAGACTATAACAGTAGTCGTTAAAATTAACCAAAACGTTTAAATGAAATTTTAATTCTTAAAATTATTAATGATATTCAAACGATATGCAGTCGTTATCACTTACTACACACATCCTTACACAATTTGTCTTAAACAATTGCATTAAATTGCAATGCATTACATATAATATAGTCGCACGCTTTTGATTGTATTAACGCTTTTAAAAATCGAAAACGCTGTGGCGAGTTTCGAAACACCTACTCTAAGTTTAACGTGTTCGATCACTAACGATTAGACGTTACGGCTAATTGAACACTCATAGCGCATTTGTTTATCCTGCTCTGATGTAGAGCAAGAGCACTCCGATCGCCCGTCTTACTTTTTTTTAATGCTTTCTTCTCACTCAGTGCATCAGTGCAGGATAACCGAATATGCTGTTAAATTATCGAGAAAAAAATCTCGTCTAAAAAGTTTAAGTACGACTACGTCAGGGCCATCCAAAAAAGATCTGGCCCCCGTTCATCGAAATTTGTTAATTTAACATTTTATTAATAAACGGGCTTATAAATTTAGAGGAAGTTAATATAAACATTGGATATTTTTTAATAAAAAATGTTGCTCACCTTAAAATCATAAATTATTTAATTTTCAATATTTTAAATTTGTAAAAAATTAAACAAAAAAACTTATACATTAAATTTATATAAAATCCATTAAATTGAATTAGGTTATAATTTAATGAATAAAATCAAATATGTAAAGCTAATCCATATATTTGAATATTTTCTGAAGTCCTATACAATATTACCCGAAACTTAAAAATGTTAAAGTTTCTCCGGGGGACTTGGCTTTAAACTTCAGCCATGACAATGTTGGCGTTTCTAGCGATTCTCATTTCACCATAGTTCTGTGTAATTCCTCTCATAATAAAAGTGAAAATCTCTAAAAAATTCCGCAATACATACCTAAGTGCGAAGTCACATACGGCCCGACATTGGCCCATAGTCGGCAAAAATATTGCCGAAGCTCGGCTGTCATTATCGCCCCAATGACGGAATTATAACTATGGCCTGCACTTGGAAGCCAGGGCTTGGCTGCCATTGTCGTCTCAACACTAGGTATCAATACTGCTATAGTCTAAGGTCTAAGGATATAACAAAAAGGATATTTAAAAAATTAATATTAATTGATTGGGAGTACTTTGAATATAAATATTAATGGTCCTGTTTAAATTGAATACATATATTACATTTTGAACATTATATTACAAATAAAATTTCTAACGCTACGGGGTATCGACACTACATCTATACCCGTGTAAAAATATTTTGTCTCGGTATTTGTCTTCAAGACGCTCCCTTTTGTCTCCAAGACATCGATGTCTTGTTCCGTCTCATAAGCGAGACTTGCTAGACATCAGATTTTTGTCTTACGCTTATGACATTAGCTCTCAATGGGGTGCATTCAGCAAGACGAAAGAAATTGTCTCAAGACAAGAAGCGTTCTGTTTTGTCTTGGCTGAAGGGTACGACTTTTTACCATGGGAATAATATTAACTGCTGAAATTCTGTAGCAGAAACAGGGACTTTATTTTCTAAATAAATCAATAGATGTCTCTTAAACTGATGCAGAAAAATTCCTAAATTCTGCAGTCGCTTGTAATATCGGCAGAATTTCAGTGAATTGGCATAGACGAACAGTCTGGATCACTAGGGTGGTCCAAAAATGCATTCCAAAATTTTTTGTCGCTCTAGAAGTTAAGACCC
>NC_046664.1:136655801-136672489 GCF_010883055.1 Belonocnema kinseyi | reverse complement strand
CCCCCCCCCCCCCAGTTTCTATTTCCGGAGAAAGAAATTCCGAAATTTTTCGTTTTTCGGAATTCGAATATTAACACGTGCCACCGGGCTTTTCAAACTCCCGTTTAATTAACATGAGAAAATGTTGAATTTACGAAAAATTGAAGTAATGTACCAAAGGTTTTTTAAAACGTGCCAAAATTTTTTGGGGATTGCAGGGGAGCATCTATGAAATAATATCATACTAACAACTCTTATTTCCAACCAAACTACATTTTTACGTATTATTGTTACTTTTTAGCAATTTTCGTCGTCTTTTCCATACAAATGATTACTAATGGTCAATTTTTATATTTTACAGGAGTTTCTAAACAATATTCAATTGCTTACACAAAAGTAAATTCTTCAAACAATTATTCATTTCCAAGAAATGTAAAAAAATCGTATTTTCTGATTGAAATGCAATATTTTGTCATTGTTTGGGGTAGTACATTTTTTGAAAAATATTATGTAATTTTATAAATAATTATTTATTACTTATTTTTTTAAGTGTTTTGGAAAAGTCATTATATAAACAAATTATATTTGTTTAAACAATTAAAAAGTGGCTAATATGTTATTTCTATACATTATACAGTCAGAAACATAATTGTATGTGTTTTATTTTATTTTTTTAGTTATCGAAAAAACTGCTTGAGCAAATAATGATTGTTCTAACAAATATAAATCCATTAAACATTCAAAGAAATGTATAAAAATTATGTAATTATTCAACAAAACATAGCATAGGAAACTAATCAGAAAAAAAATAAATCAGAAAATACTATGTTTTACGTTTTTTGAAATAAATAATTGTTTAAATAATTTACAATTTTTTTAACAATTAAAAAATGTTCAGAAAGCCATGGAAAATATTAAAATTTTCCATTAGTAAATATTTGTATGGAAAAGACGACGAAAATTGCTAAAAGTAATAATAATACGTAAAAATGTAGTTTTTTTATTTTATGGGGGCTGCGTGGAGGGTGAGGGTGGGTTGAAAATAAAAGTTATTAATTTGGTTTCAGTTAATAGACAATCTTCTTTAAAGCCTAAAATGTTTAGCACGTTTCGATAAAATCTTGGTACATGAGTTCAATTTTTCGAAAATTCCAAATCTCTCATGTTAATTAAATGGGATTTTAAAGTGCCCAGTGGCACGTGTTGATATTCGAATTTCGAAAAACGAACAATCACGAATTTGCTTTCTCTGGAAATGATAACTTGGGGGGGGGGGTGTCTTGCCCTGTAGCTCAAAAAGCGTATTTGGACAAGTAAGTTTAATAGAAAATGTTGATGTTCTTGTTTGGATTTAGGGTCATGTAAAATCGATTACAAATTGAATTTTTTTTTAAATTTTGGCATACAATGGTTGCCATATTCAGTGGATTTCATTAAATATCTAATAAAGTACATAATTTTTTCTAGGAACGCAAATTTACAATTAGAAATTGTATTGTTTAAAATGTTTTGCTTACAATGAGAAATTGTTTTTCTTTGGTTAATATCGCAGATGGAAAATAAATATAACAATACTTTATTTGTATCATAATTCAATTGTAACAACACTTTTTCTTTCAATCAAAAATTATTTTTCAATTTACAAAATTGTAACCCAACAATTTTTTTTATATTGTATAAAAATTGTTTTTAATTTTTTTAATTTTCATCAAAATTGGACATGTGTTTTGAAGAGTGAGAAAAAAAAATGTAGTTGAATGTCCCTATAAGTAATTATAAAATATTTGACATACTGAATAGTTTTCCTCAGCAAGAGGAAACTAGGAACTTTAAAAATTACAAATTTTTTAAACCATCTTTTGCTGCAAAATAAATTTTGGCAGCCGTATTTTCCAAACTATAAGAGATTACACATTTAGTTTTTTTTAGTTATATGTGGAATTTTATACGCCTTGCGAGTATTTTATTTGTACTTCATGTTGAGGTAATTCTAGGCGTGGGATGATCTGAAAAGGATCAATCTCAAAACAGACAAAAAAACTGATTTTAATCGAGACGTCCTACATGCGTTCAATATTAACAGACTTTTAAATGTGAACGTTTTCTACTTGCAGATATGGGGTATTTGTCCTTCGATCTACTCTCAAGTCTACTCACTACTCACCCAAGTGACCCTCACAATAAATTTTGAAAAATTCGGACTGAACGACGTTTGGTACATTCTAACAGAAAAAATGAGAATCTGCTGATTATGATAATGATATGGAATTTTGTATTGTGCAATTTACCGAATGGATAGTGGAAGTTAGCGAAATGTCATTCTGTCCGACTTTCGCCAAATTTATTGTAACAACAACAACTGTAAATGAAAACCACCAAATGTAATATGAATTCGCTTTTTTTGAGCACAATTTCCAAATTTTCTGACTAGGACCTGCATTCTAGAATCTAGAACTACATGCTTCTCTTTTTATTACTTGAATTCTGCCTCTCCTCGTCGCCCCTGGACAACATCTGGCCGCCTGAAAAAGTTCGAAACTGCTGGGAACGTTTACCTGCTTTCCCTAATTTAAAATTCGAGCCTTCAAAATTGAACTCTGATCATGTTTCAGAGATATTTTAGTATGTAAAAGTTTTTTTTTATTTTCTAAAAGAAAGCTTTCCACAGTAAAAGAGATGAAAAAGCCAAGAGAACAAAAATTTTGCTTTTAAAAATATAAAAAATTCCATTTTTTCTTCAAACTATTCAAGTTACGAAAAAAGATTAAATTTATTGGACAAAAGTTGTTTAAAAATATTTATTGGACAGGACGAGTTTAATTTTTCAAAATAAAAAATTTAATTTGTGCAAAAACGACACGGGAGAAAGCAAAATATGAGAAGACAAAATTTGTTTAACCAAAAAAGATCAACAAATTTAATATAAACTATTGTTATAAAAATATACTAAAAATCGAAAAATTAACTTTTTGGAATATGGACACAAGCTTCACTAAAATTTTATTCAAGAAAATTTGTCGCCTAAATTATATCAACAAATTTGCTAAGAACCACCTTACGCTGGGATGCGAATTTTTAGCTTCAATCGAAAAAAATATCATTGAAAATAAACATATTTCATTTATAAGAAAACGACACAAGTTGCAATAATTTTTTTTTGATGTGAATTGATTGAAAATTGACATTTTTCAGCTTAACTAAAAATAAAATTTGATGCAAAATTAGAAACAAATATTATAGTAAACATAGTAAATAAAATTGGTACAAAAATAAATATAATATACATTTGATATAAAAGTGTTGAATATAATGTAGAAAGGTTCATATTTTCGACATACTCGAGTGCGAAGCACAAGACACGTGATGAAAATGTATTCATTAAAGCCGAAGGAGCTTTATGAAAAAATAGAATTCACAATCACCAAATTACAGTTGACGATGATTTGACCTTCAGTTTTAAAAAGTCTGTGCACAAAAGTGGGGGGAATATAAGGAACGAGCGCGTAGTGCAAAGTAATTACATTGTCGAGGGCAAAGCGCGAGAAGCAACAGTCGCGCGCCCTAGGCGCGCTTAAATTTGCGAGCGCAACAAGTCACGCGCGACGAGAGAATGTGCCCGTCCAGCGGACATATTTTTTTCTAAGAAAATGGCCGCTATTCAGCCGCTGGTCCGAAGCGAAAGTAGACCACTGATACACTACTGGCCCAGTACCGATTGCCGGAGTGCCAGTAGTTGTTTGTAACGCTCCGCAGTACAGGCTTGCGGTACTGGCACGGTAATGCACACCGGTGTAATTACAAAAGTGTAAGTTTCAAAGTTTGTGTTTAATTTTAACATGTACTATTGCTATACTATGCAGATATAACAAAAAAGGTTTTTAAAAAATTATTAATAATTGATTGCGAGTATTTTGTCTATAAATGTTAATTGTTTCTGCTTAGAATGAATACATATATTACATTTTTAAGTATTATATTATAAATAAAATTTCTAACGCTACGGGGTTTCTAACTATAAACTGTACTAGTCCAGGCAAAATAATGCTATAACCACTGTTGAGTACTTCTTCACTACTTTTGTGCAAAAAAGTACTTGTCATTGATTAAAGATGTGATGTATATTTTTTTTATTAATAAACAAACAGTTTTTTAATGATAAAAAAATACTTTTTTCATACTTATTTATTATAAAATCTTCTCATAATCACTTTTGAATACTTATGCAGCACAAAAGCTTTATAATTAATTAAAAATGTGATATACATTTTTTATCAATAAACAAATCGTTTTTTGTAATTGTTTGTAACAATACCTAACCTATAACCTATAACCTAAACCTATAACATTAAAAATGTGCAGCACAATCTATACTTGTGCAGCTATATGTAAGCAATACGCATCTTTAAAAATAGAATATTTAGAGGAAATTCAATTTGAAACGTGACAGGTTTAAATAACTTTACCAAACGATTATTTAAACTCACAATTTCAAAAAGAATAAATAAAAGAATAATAATAAGATAACAATAAATAATTAATAATAATTAATTATATTATATATATAATATGTAATAATTAATTAATTAATAATCAAATAATAATAATAATAAAAGCATAAAGGTTCTAAATTTATTACGAAACAATTAATTTGAAGCCAATAAAACGAATTTCGAAAATTTAGCACTTACGACCACATGCTTCGGGACTTTTCAATTGAACATTGCCTTAACAAACAAATAAAAATCCCACTTTTCAACTCTAAAGCTCTTCAAGAGACAAACCTAAGCTTTCTTTTTAGACAGAAAATGAAAAGAATGTGCCTTTTATCAAAGAAAGTGGAATTTGTGTTTGATTTGTATTTGTTAAGATGAAATATGTATTTTTTAAGGAGCGTTTATCATTAATGTAGGTGTGTGAAAAAACGTATCAAGACTGTACCAGTCACATTAAATAACACAAAAACTTTGCAAGTTTGACGTAAGTCAGACAGCTTTTATTTTTACAATTTTTGTTTAAAAACGAACAAAACTGAAAAACGAGGAAATGACCTGGTGCTCTGCCTGATTTTTATAAAATCAGGCAGGTTATTTACTTCAAGTCGCTGAATTTCATAGCAACGAAATATGCTATTTTTTTAGAGTCAATTAAGTATTCGAATTTTTACATCTACTTAACAAAAAAAACACAAGTTTCATCGTTAAACTTCTATAGTTTTTGATCTAATTAAAAAATTCCGATTTTCTTTTCTGGATTCTGATAAGCTTTGCCGTTTTCTTTTAAAACTCGACCGAAAATTGGAAAAGTTTGAGATTAGCAGTTGAGCGCTGATTTGTTTGAAAATAACAAAAGTCGATTAAAAAAAAACACCACAAAATTGGATTTTACGGAAGATAAAATTCTGCTATCCACAAAAATGGTTTCGCCTTCATAGATCTCATATGTTTTCCTTATATAGGACAAATTCAACAACAAAGTTGGAAAAACTATAAGCGTGGGCTTTCTGTTAAAAACGACTTGTTTCGCTGTTGGATTTTGAAAGAGGACTGTAAAACTTATCAGAATCAACTAAACTTAGATTTTATGAATTATATCAGAAACTATAAAAGCCAACATAAAAATATCGGTTTCTTTAAAAAAATAGACGTCAATATGCACAGAAAAAACTAGGGGTTCACTCATGTTGCGGCTCAAATGAAAGTTGGTGTCATTTGGAACTTGAGCTCCAATAGATACCTGTAGAGACCCAAATGGGTTCGTTTAGAGCAGTGGTCGGCACGCTCTTGCCCTGGGCAGGGTAGCCTGCCCTGGCTGCCCTGTGACCTACTCTCAGGGCAGTACCTGCGAGCTTGGCCAGACCACCCCTTTCCTCAAGGGTCCTTTGTTAGAAAATGGGAAAAAAATGTGACATTAAAAAATGCGTAATTTTAAAATCAGTGACTTGAAAGTAATATATTTGGAATCTCCGTCTTTTTACGATTCCAAAGACATTTAATTTGTCTATAAAGGTTGAAAATTTGAGAAGTATTTAGTATTAAATTGACTGTAAAGCTGATGTTTCTTGATATTAAACTCCTTCGAATTTTTAACTTTTCTAGGCAAGTAATATATCATTGGAATCGGAAAAATTCGTAGATGCTGATGATGCTATTTTCAAATCGCTAATATAAGAATTAAAAGTTTTAAAATTTCCTTACTTTGACATGCCTGTGGACAAAAGACCCTTGCTGGAGTAAGCTCACTCACACTAAGGTACATAAATAGACCGAAAAGTAGTAGAAAAAATTAAGTCGGGTGGAGCCTGACCATACCTGAAAATGAAGCAAAAAGTTTGCCGACCACTGGTTTAGAGCCATGGACATAGGAAACACGGGACTAGACATGTCATCCTAACTTGGCGAGCGCGGTTGAATCCACGGGAGGGGGGAGAATTCCATGAGTGGGGAGAGCTGCCATCTTACGAAGTGCCATTTGATTATGCGCACGAGCATTTTTGCCGACAAACTGTGCATGAAAATATAAACATGTGGGCGCTGCTATGTTTGTCGCGGGACATCAAAAGGTGGCGAACCTCCCCCCTCATTGCATCACCCCCGCAATGGCATGCCCAGTCCCTTGTTTCCTATGTCCATGGCTTAGAGCGCACTTGAAAAGAACAGCATCAAGGACCATTCATAATCGAACCGCTTGCAAAGTCGGGCTGGTAAGTTAGCGATTTATAGAATATTTCGGTAAAGCAAACACAAACGATATTGATATTTATTCATTTTTCTTCTTACTTATTAAGGTTCACTTATTTTAGAAATTTTAATACAAAATTGGCTTAAATCTACACCATCTTTAAATTACCATGATCTAAAATCATTGGTCAATTTATAATTGGAAAAATAATGCGATTTTATTGATTGTCAGTGAAAATTTATTATTTACCTAACCCATTTTAATCTACTCTTAAAAGTTATTAGAAATCTTAAAAATTATTCACGTCATTTTATTGAAATAATCTTTGATGTACAATTAATAAACTTTTGTGATTAATTATTATTATTAAGTGGATCTTTTAGAAGCATAGTCTTCACCAAGCACTATTAAGATCAGCTCAGTGTGACGGTCTGAATGAAAAGTCACTTTATTTTAATGTTGTCCTCACACAGATTCGTAGACCTGGTCAGATAGTTTATTAATTGAAACAATAGTTGCAGCCGTAGCAGTCCAACAAGGAATGAATCTGTCTCCCAGGCCCTGCAGGGTCGGTCCTTGGAATCCAGAGTACAGGCGATATCCCTTATCTTAGAAAGGGAGGGAGTGCTATCTCTTCTGAGCCTACGATACTATTCTATTTTAGGAAAAAGCGTTGGTAAAGCTAGAATAGTCTTTCTCATACGTTCCCGCTTTACACCTCCCCTGTTAGAGTGAAATTCTCCTGAAATTCTTCGTAGCTATACAGATTATTTCCTTCTAAATTTAATCGGTTTATTATCTAGTTTACTTTCTAAGTCCATCGTAGGCGCACTTGCTGGTACATATGTTACTACATGTGGTGTCGTTTCATTGTTTATCTTATTGGTGGTGCAACAAAAATTTATGCAAAGATTCGGAATAGATTTTCGCAATAATAATTTGCAGACTCCGCACTTATAAAATGCAAAAAGTGTGATGAGAATCAACGAAGTATAGCCTAAGTAAGACAGAATGTTCGTCGCCTTTTCCTTCCAAGAATGAGATCGTCTAATACTCTGTACTCTGTTCAAAACATTTTCTATCTCATCTAAAGATTTTCGAGCTAATTTTAATTCCTGGTCATTTATTTGTCCCTTTAAGGGCAGGAATTCATTTCTTACTAGATTCAAATCGGATTCTAAGAAAGGAATTGTTACATTTTTGCGATATGAAAAGTTTTGCGTTTTTACTTCAGTTTTGCTCAATTTGACAAAAGTGTACTCTGTATGTAGAATACAGTTATCCAGGGCTCTAATCAAGGTTACTTCTGTTATTGACTTTTCAAAGTTGAAATTGTCACAGTTAATCTGTACGATCTCTTCCTTGTTAGGAATCATAATTACCCCTTGCTCATTTTGTAAAATGTAAAATACCGTTTGATTAATAATGATTACATTAACCTGACACATTTTGTTGTTTATGATTCTAACGCTGCTTTTAATCAATTGTGTTTCGCATGATTTCGTTTCTGCTAAGAGATAGCTAGGGTTCTTTCTTTTACAAATCCTAATAGTTCCTAGAAATTTACAGTAGCTAAGATCGCTTTCTGACGTTGGGATGTAAAGAGTTCTTTGATCGTTGATCATTACATAATTTTCATTGGGTATTACTGCGACAAAATTGTCCCCCTTTCGTACTCGTATCGGAATTAAGTGATGTATTTTGTTGCTTTCCTTTTCCATTATTGGAATTTGAATTGAATAAACGAATTTACTATTTATAAAAAAAACAGTTATCTCAGTCCTAATTACCTTAGTCTGATTTTGGAGTGACATTTTTAGAATTTTGTTTTCGGAATACAGTTCGTCAAGCTCGTGGTTGATATAATCTAAATCGCTTTCGGATAATGTTCCAAAAAGGGTCTTGGAGATGCTTCCCACGAAATTAAAAATTCCCCTTTTGTACCGGTTCTTTCTTAATAACTGATTTAGTAACAATCTTCGAGTGTTTAGCCGCTTAATTCTAGATTTTAAGGTTTGTAATTCAAATTGTTCCAAGCATACATTACATCGTTCTGAGACGGATTTATACAAATGATTTATTTGTTCGTATCTTTTGTCAACGGTGTGTGTATGGACGGATGAAATGAGTCGCCAAGTAGTATAAAAGATTTTTTCTGAACCGAGGTCTTCAATTAAGATCGTGGAGCCGTCGAGTGACGTCAAAGTAACGTTAGCGGATGAGATGGAGACGAGTGAAATGAATATCCAAGCCAAATTCATACTAAAAAAGTCATAAAATGAACCGATCAAGCTATTGGTAGTAGGGCTTCAGCCTATTAGCGTGTACTGTATAATGTTGATCATTGTATAAAATTTCATAATCAGAGTAACGAACGCGTTTGCATATGGTGTATGGTCCGAGCCGTTCCCTTTCCAATTTTGTCTGTTTGCTATCGTTATGCAATAGGACTAAATCTCCTGGTTCAAAAAGAGGATTACTGATGGTTATTTTTGCATCTTGCTGCCTTTTTAATCGTTTTTGTGTTTTTTAAATGCGCAGCTCTTCCCTTTTCCAGATATTCTTCGTGTCTTTTTTACCAAATGTTTAATAGCTCTTTGTGGGTTATTGATGTGGTTGTTGCTAAAGCTGACGGTAAGTTAGCTTTTCTTCTGAATGTCATTTTGAACGGCGTGAGTCCTGTGCTCTCGTGAACTGCTTTATTGAATGCTAAGCATAGCAGGTTCAAGTTTTGATCCCATTCCGTCTCGTTATCGGCCATGTAAGTCTTTAACAAATCTTTAAAAGTTTCGTGAGTTCTCTCCAGTGCTCCATTACTTTGTGGATGGAAAGCGGTTGTTTTAACGTGCTTAATTTTGAAGAGGTTTTCAAATTTATTGACCAATTCCGACACAAAGTTAGCGCCTTTATCAGTTAAGATGTGCTTTGGAGAGGAAAAGATGTATATGTAGTGATCTAGCAAGTTGGTTAGTATACTCTCGCTCGTTGTTTCGCTTATTGCAACAAGGATTATATATTTCGTCAGTACATCCTGAATAGATAAGATGTATTTGTTCCCACACGTTGTTTTCGGTAATGGACCAACTATGTCCATTGCGATCTTGTCATTTCGTTAAGTTGGCATTTCTGGGATGACTGCTTCGACTTCGGGACGAATCCGAGTCAGTTTTTCGCGTTGGCATACTTGACATCTTTTAACAAAGTCAATTGCGTCTTTCTCCATATTTTCCCATGATGTTTGTTCGCGTACCCTCCTGATAGTTTTGTTTTCGCCGAAGTGATCTGTAGCCACATTTCCGTGTGCTTCCCTCAATAGATTTTGCTTCTCCTCTACATTTAATTGTTTATCAGGTCGCCCGCACAGAAAAAATGTGTGTTCTGCGAATTTGTTCTGAAGTAAGAAATTTAACATATCTCCGATGCGGACTCGTTCGGTGATGTTAATTAAGGGATCCTCCATGTGAAATCTAAATATACTCCAGGATTTGTTTCTTGTGAAGTCTTTAATTTTGGTGTAGAGAAGTTTCACCCATTGCTTTTCGTTGTATTCTGGTAGTTGAATCCTCAGCAAAGAGAAAATATTTTGCTTGCTTATTTTAATCCAATTCTTTCCGTTAATTACCGGTTTAATTTTCAACTTATTAGGCATACGGTTCTTTTTCCAGTTGGCGTACTCGTTGGGGATTTCTTTTTCATCTTTCGGTTCGTGATGTCGCAATCTTTCAGAAATCAATTCGTTATCTACACCTGTCGTTGGTGTTCCGGTTCCATCGACTTCTTTAGGGTTATCTATCTGATCGATTTCTGCATTCTCCTGCGATTTTTCTGAAAGATTTTTATCTTGAATCGGATGCATTCGCGAAAGTGCGTTAGCTGCCGTATTTTCCTTCTCTTTTTGTATACGACCTTGTACATGTACGCTTCTAATTGAAATCTCCATCTCATTAACCTGGAAGAAGGGTTTTTCACGTTAAAAAGCCATGTCAAAGCCTGGTGGTCTGTTTGTATCACGAATTCGCGTCCGAGAAGATATTGACGGAGGCGCTTAACTGCCCAGACGATTGCTAGAAGTTCTTTTTCGGTAGTGGTGAAGTTTCGCTGAGGATCATTTAGTGTTCTTGAGATGTAGCAAACTGGATGTCCCTGCTGAGATAGAATTCCCCCAGTCCGACGTTGCTTGCATCAGTAGTCAACGTGAGTGTGTCCTTAAAGTCTGGATACCTTAGAACCGGTGCTGAGCAAAGAGCATCTTTCAATGACTTGAAACTTGTTTCGCAAGTCGATGTCCAGTTGAAGGGTTGATTTTTCTTTGTCAATTCAGTTAGTGGTTTAGCTATTGTAGAAAAGTTTCTTATAAATTTTCGGTAGTACCCGGCTAAGCCTAAGAAGGACATGACTTCTTTTTGTTTCTCGGGTCTTTTAAAATTTTGGACAGCTAATAATTTATGGGGGTTTGGCTTCACTCCATTTTCTGTGATCACATGCCCTAGGTATTCTAGTTCTGGCCGAAGAAATTCACATTTATCCGATTGAAGTTTAAGTCCGGTAGCCCGTAAGCGTTCAAATCGGACAACCAGATTTTCATTGTGTTCTTGAAGTGTACTTCCAAAGACAACAATGTCGTCAAGGTAAGCAAAGAATATTTTTCCGATTAGTCCTCTTAATGCTGTATCCATCATTCTTTGGAATGTTGCCGGAGAATTCTTGAGTCCCATCAGTAGGCGATTGTAGTGAAAATGTCCCTCATTTGTAGAGAACCCAGTGTATTTTTTTGAGCCCTCATGCATAGGAATTTGGCGAAATCGTAAGCTCAAATCGAAAGCTGAAAAGAATTTTGCTTTTCCGAGTTGGTCCAAGATTTCGTCGATCACCGGAAGTGGGTAGGCATCTTCATCAGTTTTTTCGTTCAACTTCCTGAAGTCAATGACAATCCTCCACTCTGTTTTCCAGATGCATCGCGTTTTTTCGGGACTACCCAGAGTGGTGAGTTGAATGGTGAGTCCGAAGCTTCTATTATCTTTTTAGTTACCATTTCTTTCACTTGATTAGAAATCTCTTCCTTGTGACATTCTGGATGTCGAGGTTGACGTATATTAATGTTAGCTTCATCCTTCAAAACTATTTTGTGTGACGCTAGGCTGGTGCATGGCAATGGATCACCTTGTAGTGTGAAAATGTCGTGATATGAGATAGTTATCTTCTGTAGATGGGCTCTGCGAACATTTTCGATATGTTCGAGCCTCAAATTTTCATTCAGTAATTTTAATCTAGCATTTAATTCATTCTGCGTAATGTAGGTTATGCGCTCCTCTCGTGCCGGGATAAGATTGATATATTTATAGTTTATCTTTTCGTCGCTCAGTCTTAAGTCCATTTCTGCTTCGTTACTGACAGGAATTTGAACTTTTGAGTCAACAATCCGGTAAATGGAATTTGGAATGTAGGGATTGTCTTCTATGATAATGTGCCCTTGCTTCTTGGTTGTTTCCACGGATATCATTTTTATGATGTTCTTTGGGATAAGGATTCCGTCCTACTCCAAAGGGTATATCTTATCGTCAAGTTGGACGGATTGGTTGGACAAGTTAAACTGACAGGAGTGCAGGAATGGTGTTCCGATGATGCCTTCCTCGGGTATTGGAAACTTTTCTGGCACGATTACAAAGAGATGTTCTTTTCCTTGAAACTTAAATTTCGTGACTTCTTTTGTCCTGTGCTTGTCATTTCCCATTGAAAACTCATTTTCCATGGTAATCCTCTGGTGTTTTTTATTAAGACAATTTTCTTTTATTAAATTGATCGATGCACCGCTATCAACTAATAATTTTACCGGTTTTATTGCTCTATGTAATTGTCCTCTGATAGAGTATAGTCTTCCGGATATTGCTGATACTCTGTCTCTGGGTTCCTTTCCGTTTCCTGGAACTCTTTCTCTTCCTCTGTTTCTTCTTGGGTATAGTTCACACGATTCATAGGTCGAGTTACCGAGGCTTTTGTGTGAAGATTTCTTTGTTTAGAGAAACATTTATTTTCGGTATGCCCGGGTATTTTGCAGTGACTGCAAAATAACTGGAGTCTCAGCTGCAAAGGTATGCTGTGATTTAGAGGATTATTCATTGAAGGGTATTTTTGATTACTGAATTGGGAGTTTGGAGTTTTGAAAGGAGTTTTATGAGGGTTTGTACGGATAGATAGTTGAGGTTTAATTGTGTTTTTTGATTGACAAATTTTGCTCCGTTCAGCTAACCAAACTTCTGATTGGATTGCCATTTGTTGAGCTTCTCTAATGTCGCTTGGGTTTCTACTCGAAACTCAGTCTGAAAGCTCATCTCTTAAGTTCATAATGTGTTTTTCAAAAATAGTTTGTTCTTCATATTTTATACAAATTCTTCTTTCGTCTATTTGCGGATTTTTGCTTGTACAGCATATAACAGTTCATGCATTCTTTGGTTAAACTTTGTGTTGAAATTCTGCGTGGTTTCTCCCACTCCTTGAATTATTTGTGAAAGTTTCGTGCGATGTGTTTCCAGTGATCCTGTTGTACCAAAATTAGTTCTAAGGGCTTTAAAAAGATCATCATATTTTTCTATCGATAAAAAGCGAATTGCTTTCTCGGCTTCTCCCTCGATTTTCTCTGCAATGATCCAGTCCAATAAAACTCCTGGATTTGTGCACTGTCTTTCTATTCTCTTCACAAGAGCGATGAAGGGTTCAACTCCCATATCGTCTTGTCCATTAAATTTTTTAATTAATTTAATCGCGTCCCTTGCAGGGATAGTTTCGTTTAATGCTACTCTACTTTCAATTCTATCATTTAACCGCTGTGAAAGCTTATCTCTTGTGAGAAAATCTTCATTTTGAATTGTTGCTATTTCCTGTAACAACCGTTGTCGTCCTATTAACGCGTCATCATTGGCTGTTTAAGAATCTGCATCGTTCTCCCTCTCACTTTCGTCCGACGTAACCAAATCCAGATTCTTTGCAATGGAACGTATTTCTTCCTTACGGCTATTTATTGCAAGTTCCATATTAGTCATCCGGTCTGATAATTTTTGTAACATTTGAAATATTTCTGCGTTTGTTGTTGAAAGTTGTGAGTCGGGATTATTTGTTATTCTTGAAGTGGTTGGAATTTGATTTTCTCAGGAATTCTTGGTCCCTGCAGGTGTGGTTTTCTTAATTTCGTCCGCCATGGTTTCTTTCTTTTATTGAGTGTGTATAAGTGTGTACCTAAATTATTTACTTCCCTACCAATGTTAACGGGTGTCGGGTGTTATGTCGCGTCACGTTATTCAAACTCTATATCGTTCGGGACATGAATTTACTCGCGTACGCGTATAGTCCGTGGCGACGTCAGCCGTCCAGCCAGTGACTATTTTCTAATTTAAATTCACTATTTGAAAACGAAAGTGCTACAACCTTGGCCAAATATTGTGAATCAATCGATGAACGTTTATTAACGAAAGGTCTAGACTCGCGTAGTCGACTAGCCTTACATGGGCGTGGAGAGTCGTGACAGAACACTCCTTTTATTTTGTCTATAGACAAAATATATTTCCCCATCTTTTTACTCACTTAAGATCCCCAGGGAAGACAGTTGGTGGCTGCTGCAGTAGACCTCGTTCTGGTCAGCCGTGGGTTCCCGATTCCGTGAATTCTGCAATTCCAGGTGCCAACTTGGTTGGGTGACATCTCGCCTTTTAGTCTTGTATTGTTTGCAAGACAAGGAATCACTACTGTGAGCGTATTTATTTCAGCTCAGTATGTGTTTTCCTGATTATTAAATTCCGTAGAATGGTTCTTATTGATACTTTATAAGAATGACGTATCAATCAAAAGTATTCTGGCATGGATCGCCAATTTATGTGACGGTCTGAATGAAAAGTCACTTTATTTTAACGTTGTCCTGACACAGATTCGTGGACCTGGTCAGATAGTTTATTAATTGAAACACAAGTTGCAGCCGTAGCAGTCCAACAAGGGATGAATCTGTCTCCCAGGCCCTGCAGGGTCGGTCCCTGGAATCCAGAGTACAGGCGATATCCCTTATCTTAGAAAGGGAGGGAGTGCTATCTCTTCTGAGCCTACGATACTATTATATTTTAGGAAAAAGCGTTGGTAAAGCTAGAATATTCTTTCTCGTACGTTCCCGCTTTACATCAGCCAATTAGCCGTTATTAATATTTTCAAATATTACAATGACCTTTAGTTGTTTTAAATCAAATAAAAGTAGAGAGGCTTGAGAAACATTTTTTTTTGCATTCGTTTTTGCAACAACTCTACGTGACTCCTAACAATATATTTGCACTGTTAAAAAGTAACATATGTAACTGCACATCTCCCCATAACAGCAAACATATTACTCAGGATTTCATTGCTTATACTGTTCATTATACTTAGGGTACCTTTTCACGAAGGCCTAGGCCTAGAACCTATAGACGAACTTGATGTTTCAAATTAATTCATCAGTTTATTCAAATTCGACTTCCGTAAAAAGGTATCCTTACTTTATAAAGTTGAAAATATACTTAGGGTATTTTCTTGAAATAAAAAAAGATATTCAAAAGGATTAATGCAAGATTCCCGTTTTAATAATTAAATAATATTGATAATGACTTATTTATAAATGTGAGCATAAAGAATTCGTTTATCGACCAATGACTTACGACGAAAATTTTCTTGCATGTGAATCAGTGCTCCTAATTTTTTGAACTTTTTGAACTGCGCTTGTTTCGCGCCAGCAACACGATTTGTTACTTTAGGCCCGCGCATTTTAAATTATATAAATATTCAAATGTTATATTTATAACAAATAATGATTGGGAAATGCTTTAAAAGTGATTTATTAATCCTAAAATAGAATTTTGGCGTGACAGATGAAAAAATATTGTGATTTTATTAAAAAAAAAAGTTTTTTATTTGGACTTTATAAGAAAACAAAATTTTCAATTTATTCTTAGTAACTTGATTGATTTTATTTTAGGTCAAATTGTTGTGAATGTAAACCATAAAAATTAGAAACTCGACAGAGAGAAGATTAATCATTGTGCTAAAAAAAATTATTTCTGTCTCTGCACTCGGAATTCATAACATCTTTTTAATAAAAATCGAATTAAATTTTTATTTGTCACTTCAAAATCTTATTTTATGATTAAGAAATTACTGTTAATGTATTTTATAATCATTATGTATTATAAATATCAGATTTGAATATCGACACTGTTCAAAATCGGCGCGCCGACAGTAAGCAATTGTGTTGCCGGCGCGACGCAAGCGCAGTTCAAAAAGTTGCCAAGATTGTGAGCACTGAAATGAATAAGCTTTTATACTTACAAGTTTGCTACATAACCTGCAAATTATATTTATCAAGTCATTATATATATTTAAATTACGTTATTATTTTGTAATCTTATTATCTTAATTAATTTATGCCCACCAGAGTTAGATTACATGTGTGACTTAAGGTAAATATTGTATTAATTAATCATTATATCGAAGTGGGCAAAGCGAAAAATAGGTTCTTTAGGATTAGACTCAATTACATTTGAGATCCTTTCGAATCCCAAGTGTGGTATTATTTAGAGCTCATTTATCGTTTTTGGTTCTTTTTCAGCAAGTAGGGTTCATTTTTGTTGCAGCATATTTTAAATACTTGACAAATAATCTATATTGAAATACCGAAATGGTTTGTACATTCTGTACTATTCTGTACTATTAAGAGTAACATCTCGAATATTGGTCCAGGGCGGCATCAGACGCAAATTCGCTTCTGGTCCCGAGACATAAGGGCGTAAGTTCCAAAACTAGAGACATAATTACATTTTAAATTGCTTATTTTAACGGTTGCGTGGTAATATTTGTATCAAATAAACTTAAAAAAATAATAAAGCAGCAATTTGCGTGAATTTGACTAAATGAATCTGTAATTTGATTGTTACCAGGTGTATACATATGAAACCGGTATTTTTTCAAGAAAAAAACACATTTATTTCAAGAGAATGATAACAAATATTTTATTCAAAGTATGCGCC
>NC_046664.1:136646104-136655701 GCF_010883055.1 Belonocnema kinseyi | reverse complement strand
ATATGCTAGAACACTTGCGGGGAAAATGCAGAAAGCGGTTGTCCTTGGGTCGCTCCGTGTTCTTAGGGTCCACGAGGCTTTTGCTGGATCGTCGTATTGATTTCTTCACAGACTGTAACCACCTATCTCACGGTTGTGAGACGTGCTTATGGCTGAAATTTTACCGCGATTTCGCTGGAAGCGGGTGCAATTTTACAGATTAGCACCCGCTCCCGGCGAAATCCTGCGTGCGCGCACCGACTGGATTTGGTAGAGGGCGTTCCTAGCTAACGAACGAGCGGCTGGTCAGTTGTCTCCGAGCACTTGGAGAGTCAGGGCAGGCATTTTCACGCGACGTGTTTCTGTGAGTGGTGCAAGCCGAAAATGCAGCGTTCGTTAGAACAGAGGTACGCGATTAAATTCTGTGTGGAACTCGGTAAATCTGCGACAGAGACGTTTGATATGATCAAGCAGACTTACCCAGATGTTGGTTTAGCAAGAGGTGGTGTGTTTCGGTGGCACCACCCTATTGAAAAGAATCTTTGAGTATATACTAAAAATTCTTTAGGTCAAAGAATCTCAAAGAAATTCTCCGCGGGCACTCAGGTAGATATTTTTAAAGGTCCAGGAAGCTCGCTTAAATGGTCTGAAGGCTTTAAAATATCCTTTCCGAGATTGAAATAAGAATACGATCATAAATTACAAGAAGAGAGGCTATCTGAATAGAGTAGCCGACACTCAAGGGTCCTTTGTTTAGCTTTCGGATTAAAATTTAGAAGTAGATTTTTTTTATTTCATAGTTAACAGCCTAAAACATAATAATTCGGAATCTATGAGTTTCGATGACTTCAGATATCTAACTTTTTTTTTAATGCTTAAAATTGGAATTAATAGAACGTTTCTCGAAAATGGAATGAGATACGCCAAAAAAGACAACAATTTTGAATTCAACTACAAAATTGTATATCAGTATATAAGTTATAATTATAAATAAGTATAATGAGAAAATTCATCAATTAAAAAAAGTGTTAATAATTTGAAGAGATCTTTAAAAAGATAGAGCGGATTAGCCACGACCAACTACTGTAAATAACTCTGCCCGCCCGGTGCGTGACGAATACAAAAGAAACATTATATTACCGTCGCACCACCCTTAAAACGACCACTGAAAGGATCTTGAAAAGGACCCAAATCTCTCAAACTATCTCCGAGACTATTTTGTTTCAAATCGACTTTGTTTATAGACTCAAATGGGCCAAGCTATTTCGCTAAAGAAAACTCAGAGATTTCTTTCGGTAGGGCAAGCCTTTTTGGAGGGCCGGGAAGAGTGAGCAAATCCAAAGTGAAAACGATGCTCATTGTCTTTTTTGACATCAAAGGCATCGTCCACCATGAATTTGTTCCTCCTGGTCAAACCGTCAACGCCAAGTTTTACGTGCAAGTGCTCAAGAGACTCAAACGAAGGGTCAATCGGGTCCGACAAGATATCGCAGCCGACTGGAAGTTGCACCACGACAACGCCCCGACTCACACCGTCTTTCTTGTGAACAGCTACCTGACCAAGGCCGGCATCGCAACGCTTCCGCAGCCGCCCTACAGCCCAGATGTGGCCCCCCCAGACTTTTTTTTGTTTCCTCGCCTGAAAAGCCCGATGTAAGGCAAGTATTTTGAGACGAAAGAGGGAATACAAACAGCATGCACCTCGGCTCTCAAGGCTATTCCGGAGAATGGCTTCCGTGACGCCTTCAATGCTTGGAAATCGCGCTGGCAGCGCTGCATCGACGCAGAAGGAGCCTATTTTGAAAGTTTTTAAAGAATTGTAACGAATGGCTCAATAAATTTTTTTAAATCGACTCAGTCCTACTACTTTCCGGGCAAACCCTGTAATATAAGCAGTGGTACGCGGCTCAGTAGAAATTTACTCCGCATGTAAGTCTGGCCGTAACGGATTCAGTATAACTGCCTTAGTGTCACCGTTAGCAATTCAAATTCAAAACGCGATGGATCCTTGTGAAAAAGTGAAAAGGTTTCACCTTGTATTGTATACTGTAGATAACACAATCGGTGTCGTTCCTGAAAACTTCGTGAGAGACCACAAAGCTGTTTTCAAAACCAAATTTAACACCAAATATTACGATGCAAACATTTAACGCAGCTCCGGTAAGTGATACTTTTCTTATTTTCAAGAAATGAGCATATGTAAGTCCGTAGGGTGATAATCAATAACAACTAACGTACTTTTAAAAAATTGCTATTAATTTTGCTTAAAGGTTTATAAGTTTCCTTGGATATAAAAAGTTCAAAAGGCTTCTTAAAATGCAAAGTGATACAATTAAAACAAAAACACATAATTATAAAACCCGATCCAACTATAACTAAAAATACACCAGGTGAATAGAACTTTTTTCGTAAAATATTATTTGCTGTAAATAAATTTAAAAAAACCCTTGTAAAATTTATACTTCTAATTTCATCATATTTTTTTAATGATCTTTTTTACTCAATTTGTAAATGCAATTTAAAAAATGCATTTATTGCCAGGAATCATCTTCAAATACTTGTAAAGTTTTTTATAGATTTTAAAATCAAAAAATTTACTTTGAAGTAATTGAGAATAGCAGCTGTGTCCTTTACTTGCACAGCCGATTTTTTATATTCAGTCTCTTACTTAGAAGTGATGCAAAGCTTATATACACTAATGTTTTCTGGGCCATGTGATGTTTTTCTAAAAATAATAAATGACAATTTTCAAACAATTTGGAAGGTTTTTGTAGTTTTAGGACATAAAAGTAAAATTTCAATTCTAGACTTAGTCGAACTCAGTGCCTTATTTGCGGTAGCGCTTTTTCGAAAATATGCATTTTTTACTTATAAATTGTTTCCGTTTGACAATTTTAAAGTTCGAAATTTTAAACTTTGACATTTTTTACATACCAACATTTCTATTTGACAATGAAGACTTCAGGTCTAAAATAAAAATCGCTCACATGATAATTTTCATCTTTTGCTTTAAATACGTTCGTATGGTGAAAGCATAATATTCCGCGGGCACATGTCTAGCAATCCCTTTTTTCAGATGATGTTGGCTAATGGTCTATAATGCCTGAAAAGTATTTTTTTTTAAATTGCAATTAAAAAATGAGTAAGAAAGATCATGGAATTAAAAAAAAATTATAATTGTGGAGTTTGCAAGGGTTACTTCATTTCTTTGGAGCATTCTTAACTTAATTTTGTTTCATTAATTATTTTAATTATTATTATTATTGCCTAAATATACCTCATTGAAGGGCCAGTTGCAATAACTACCATAGCGTTCGAACACGCAGAGAATTATTTTCCGCGGAGCGAATGTTGAAAATTGTTGAAATTCGAGTGTCGAAAATGAATACTTGTAAAGAATTTTACTGCGTACCTTTTTTTTATAGCTACCAAATTCGAAGGTTGTTTCATCCTTTAGTTATTTAAGGAAAACGGAATGTTTCCAACAACAAGAAAAACAATACTTTTTTGGGTTCAACTCGTCGGATCTTTGCGGGGAATTATAATTTGTTTGTTATTGAAAATTTTACGTAACATTCTTGAACATACTCTACGACTGTTAGAGCAATTACGAAGTTTAAAAAACATTTCAGGGCCGTGTAGTAAACTTAAAACAATACGTTCTTCGAAATCTTAGATGCATATATAGAAACGAGAAAGTTTTATAATGAAGTTTCGAATTGCGGCAACTTCCATTGAGGAAAATCTTCCTTAGGGGTCAAATAAATGTTTCAAAACAGTTTTAGATCGTTTGTCAAATGAAGATTGCTCATATCAAATATATATTTAATAAAATTTAAAAGAAATGTATCAAAATTATGTAATTATTCCACAAAACGTAGTATACGATACTAATTTGAAAAGAAAATTACTATTCTTTGCTGAATCTTTAAAAATTTTGAAAATCAACAATAAGTAATTGTTTGCATAATTACATAATTGTTTAGAAAAATCGTCTTCTCCAAAAAATGACAAACAATTACATTTCAATCAGAAAATACGATTATTTTTTACATTTTTTGGATGTAAATAATTGTTTAAATAATTTTCATTTGTTTAAACAATTCAGCATTGTTTGAAAAGCCATGTGAAATATTTATATAGTCCATTAGTAATTATTTGTATAAAAAAGACGGCGGAAATTGCTAACAAGTAGCAATAATACATAAAAACGTAGTTTTTTTATTTTTGGGTCCTATTTGGGGCGCTGCGGGGAGGGTGACGATGGGATGAAAGTAAAAATTATTATTACGGTTTTATTTCATAGACACCTCTTCAATTCCTAGAAAGCTTGGCACGTTTCGATGAAACCCTGGAACATGAGTTTAATTTTTCCAAAATTCAAATTTCCGTTTGTTAACGGAACAGAATGAAAACCGCCTCCCTCACGATTATTAACTTAAGTAAGCAATAATTTGTAAATTTTTATGTTTGTGTGATTAGGTATGAATTGAATAAATCATAATATAATTAAAAGATAAAATTGTATAATAGAAGTAGTTCTTTTTTTATTTTGTTTTATATAATACTTTATAAAAATTTATATATCTTAATATTTGTGCATATTATGTCCTGAATTTTTAAATTGAGAAAAAGATAATTTAATCGATCATTTAATCAATTGTTTGTTTAAAATAGAATAATTCGTAAATCAGTTATTTATGAGTTTTATAAGTGTACACTCGTTGAAAATTGAGCGTGCGGATTTCACAACTACCTTAGCGCTTGGACTCACCAGCCTAGTAGGCAAGACAGGTGATAACGCGTTGCTACGGGCCCAACTGATTGGACTTGACGGCAGTTTTGAAATTATTTGGCCAATTAACTCGGCCCGTAACACGCGTTATCCCCTGTCTTTCCTACTAGGCTGGCTTAGTCCACGCGCTATGGTCGCTGCGCAATCCGAAAGCTCAATTAAGGGCATGTGACACAGCTAAATACCTATATTGCGGACCTCACTTTATCAGTTCACTGAATGTTTTTTTTTTGAACCTAAGAACTTTTTTTGTAAATAAAGTAACGAGCTGAAGCTTTGGGAAATGTATTAGAATACAATAAAGTACCTTTAGGTACTGCATTTCGGTAGGAACTTTACTGAAAATTATTTTATCTTTTTTCTGAACCTCAACATTTTTTGAACGATCGAACTTTTTTTATACATAAAATATCGGTCCTAACTTTGAGAAATGCAAGAGCGGAAAGAAAACTACGTGAAAGTACAAAGCTTAATAATAAAAGATGTAAAAAGTATATTTCAACAATCAATTCCAACGGCATCAGCCGGTAACGTTGTACACGAAAATACGAAACCTGACGGCCACTAGACGAGGCTACCGTAATAACAAGATGTCTATTTTGCAAATATAAGTATATAAATTTAATTAAAATAGGTAGATAATTGTATTTAATCATTTTATACACTAGTCCGCTCATCCAAACTCGATCAAAGGCCTTTTCTACATCTAACAGTGACATTATCGTTACCTTATTCTTATTAAAGTTAACACTAATATCGTTAACAATTCTCACTACTTGTTGGACAGTACTGTGTCTCGTCCTAAAGCCGTATTGTTCATCTATTATCATTTTTTCTTTACTCTCAAAACCACTAAGTCTTTTGAGAATTATCTAGCAGTCGGGAGTGCTAACCACTGCACTAAACCGACAAGTGAAACTCTGTGGAAAAGCCATGCTCATAAGCTGCAGTTCAGAAAAGTTAAAGAACCAAATTTTAAACTCTCTTTTTATAATTATTTATTATCATGCGGCGTCGCGTAAGTGTAAAATACACGAACTGTTCAAAGGAATATCAATACAATTATTTTTAAAATATTTTAAATCGATTACAATTTTTCTCCGCGTAATATTTCGTTTTTTTTTGTTGTAGCCTACTTTACAACTTTTTGCAATGACAGGATATGTAATTTTTCATAAACATTAAAAATTGTTAATGACAGAATTTAACAAATTTCATCGTGAGCTTGGACTATTTTTCAATAAATTTTTTTTTATCTTTTGTGTAAGATTTGTTTATTAGGTGCTGAAAGTGAGACTTGGCATAATAAAGTGCCGATTCTGGGCCAAGCATCGGTAGAGGATCGGCAAATATGAATAGCCAATATAGGCTGCCAGCACTGGCTCAAGATTGGGCCGATTGAAATAAATCATGGTTTGCCGTGGTTAAAGTGACACTTGGCTCAGTAATGTGCCATCACTGGGTCTTACTTTGGCTGATCCTCGTGAAACTTGGTTCCCCGTACTAAAAATGAGACTTGACGCAATAAAATTCCAATATTAAGCCAAGCATTGGCGGAGGATTGACAAACATAAAAAGCCAATATAGGCTGCCAGCATTGGCTTAACAATGGGCCAATTTAAATAAAACATGGTTTGCCGTGTTAAAAGTGACACTTGGCCCAGTAATGTGCTGTTACTGGGCCAGGCTTTTGCTGAGCCTCGTGAAACATAGTTCCCCGTACTAAAAGTGAGACTTGGCGCAATAAAGTGCCGATACTGGGCCAAGCATCGGTGGAGGATCGGCAAACATAAAAAGCCAATATAGACTGCCAGCACTGGCTCAACATTGGGCCGATTTAAATAAAACGTGGTTTGTCGTAGTAAAAGTGACACTTGGCCCAGTAATGTGCTGTCATTGAGCCAGACTTTTGCTGAGCCTCCTGAAACATGGTTCCCCGTACTAAAAGCGAGACTTGGCGCAATAAAGTGCCGATACTGGGCCAAGCATCGGTGAAGGATCAGGTACTTTCATTTAATAAAAAATTACATTACTTTGCGTTATTTTATCATATACTGGTATGCAAATAATACAATCCTTATATGAATTATTACATATAAGAATTTTCACTTTTGGATTTGAGATTTTACATAACTCTTTTCTGATATTTTAATTTCTGTTTTCTATTAAATTCTAAAATAATTGTGAGCTTTATCTAAATGCAGTGATGTCCTTCATTTACCCAACTAATTGGGTAAATTTTAATGAACAAATTTTCTCCGTGCAGATCGAAAAGCATTATTTTTTGGCCAAGAGAATATTTTATTTCTGATTTCTGGAAACTGTTTTTCTATCATTTTGGACTACTTGTAGTAAGTACTGTATTAAAATATTAAAAAGTATCATTCGCTACAGTTAAATGTTTAACAATTGTTAAGCCTAGCAGGTAATCTTTGTTTGATATTTTCGTCAATTTCAAAATTGGGTTTGTCTTATGCTTTTTATTATTGGACTGATCATAAATAAGTTGCACTAATCGTATAAAGTTAACTCAAGTTAATATTAATATTACAGGGAAACTCTTTTATACCGCCGATTTTGAGGCTGATCTTGAGTGTGAATTAACAAATTGTAGCCCGCTCCGCTTTTGTTTGTTCATGCTTGACTGCTCACCTTGTTTTTTTTATTTCCAGTCCTTGCGATATTTAGACATTATGGCGCTCATGACAGGACTGGAATTTGTGAGACGTGTATAAAACTGTATGGAACGCTGGGAAGCGTGGTGTTTTGGTGTGACATACCCTTGGTGGCATTTTTAGCAGAGGAAAGCACTGGCGAAGTAAAAATCGTCGCGTTTCAGCTCGTGGAAGCAAAGATGACCGAACTGGATAAGGCTCATGAAGTATATAATAACCTTCTGTTTGCCGTTAAAGCCGACGATGTTATTGCGAAGAAGCTGAAATCGCATGACTCTTATAAAACGAAACCGCCTGTTGCGACGACAGGGAATTCTGCGAACGAGAAAAAGCCCGCGAGATATCCAAACATTTCGTTGTCATCATTTAACGGTAGCGTGAAGGAATAGCACCTCGCTGAAGTTTGCAACGTTTTAAAAAAAACGAATTTACAAAAAAATTTTTTTGTGCGAGACCTAAAATTTAAAAGTTTCAGATAGGTCTATTTGATGATAAAAGTTACCCCCAAAAGTTTCAACCCCCTATCTCATCCGGAACACCCTCATTTTCAACCCCTAACATAGCGAAAAATCGGGAAAAATCCTCTAACATCCAGACCTAAAATTTTATTCTTCAGAATCGTTCTACTTAACGTCAAAGATGATAAAAAAAGTTTCATTCCCCTGTCTCATCCGGAACACCCTCGTTTTCTACCCCTAATATAATGAAACTGAAAAAAATGCTACAAAGTCCCATAACTTAAAGACCTGAAATTTTATGCTTTAGAATGATTTCACCCGATGTCCGAAGACACTCAAAAAAGTTTCATTAGCCTATCTCATCCGGAACACCCCGTTTTCAACCCCCAAAATATTGAAAAATCGAAAAAAAATCCAAAAAATTCCCTAAAATCCAGACCTAAAATTTTATGCTGTAGAATGGTTCCATCTGATGTCCAAAGACACTAAAAAAAGTTTCAACCCCCTATCTCATCCGGAACACCCTTGTTTTCAACCACAAAAATATTGAAAAATCGAACAAAAATTTCAAAAAATTTCAAAAAATTCCCTAAAATCCAGAACTAAAATTTTATGCTGTAGAATGGTTCCATCTGATATCAAAAGACACTAAAAAAAGTTTCATTCCCCTATTTCATCCGGAACACCCC
This sequence comes from Belonocnema kinseyi, assembly GCF_010883055.1. Classification (NCBI taxonomy): domain Eukaryota; kingdom Metazoa; phylum Arthropoda; class Insecta; order Hymenoptera; family Cynipidae; genus Belonocnema; species Belonocnema kinseyi. The sequence goes on along the minus strand of NC_046664.1, from coordinate 136,647,105 downwards.
GTTTTCAAACCCCAAATTATTGAAAAATCGAAAAAAAATTCCCTAAAATCCAGACCTAAAATTGTATGCTGTAGAATGGTTCCATCTGATATCGAAAGACACTAAAAAAAGTTTCATTCCCCTATTTCATCCGGAACACCCCGTTTTCAACCCCCAAAATATTGAAAAATCGAAAAAAAAATCCAACAAACTCCCTAAAATCCAGACCTGAAATTTTATGCTGTAGAATGGTTCCATCTGATGTCCAAAGACACTTAAAAAAGTTTCATTCCCCTATTTCATCCGGAACACCCCGTTTTCAACCCCCAAAATATTGAAAAATCGAAAAAAAAATCCAACAAATTCCCTAAAATCCAGACCTAAAATTTTATGCTGTAGAATGGTTCCATCTGATGTCCAAAGACACGAAAAAAAGATTCATTCCCCTATTTCATCCGGAACACCCCGTTTTCAACCCACAAAATATTGAAAAATCGAAAAAAAAATCCAACAAATTCCCTAAAATCCAGACCTAAAATTTTATGATGTAGAATGGTTCCATCTGATGTCCAAAGACACTAAAAAAAGTTTCATTCCCCTATTTCATCCGGAACACCCCGTTTTCAACCCCCAAAATATTGAAAAATCGAAAAAAAAATCCAACAAGTTCCCTAAAATCCAGACCTAAAATTTTATGCTGTAGAATGGTTCCATCTGATGTTCAAAGATACTAAAAAAAGTTTCATTCCCCTATTTCATCCGGAACACCCCGTTTTCAACCCCCAAAACATTGAAAAATCGAAAAAAAATCCAACAAATTCCCTAAAATCCAGACCTAAAATTTTATGCTGTAGAATGGTTCCATCCGCTGTCCAAAGACACTAAAAAAAGTTTCATTCCCCTATTTCATCCGGAACACACCGTTTTCAACCCCCAAAATATTGAAAAATCGAAAAAAAATCCAACAAATTCCCTAAAATCCAGACCTAAAATTTTATGCTGTAGAATGGTTCCATCTGATG
>NC_046664.1:136644789-136646004 GCF_010883055.1 Belonocnema kinseyi | reverse complement strand
GTAATGTCTACGCCAATGGCCCACGCTGGGTATGGGAAACTTGACATTCGTCACGGTAATAAAGATCGAACGTATCTCGACGACAAAACATAAACTTTAACAGTAATAAATAATGGGTATTTTAAAGTAAAGCGATTTTGTTGTTTAATTTTTATAATCATATTCATCTTTATTACAACTTTCTACGATAAACAGAAGCTGAGAACGTGACACTGATTATGATTATTTATAGCAGAGTAAGTTATTGTTTTAATTGAAAGTGGCTGACGCCAATTCATTGCAAAAGACTCACTTTATTCGTGTACTAATTTTGAGCACACCTTCTTTTAAATTGCTAAAGATACAGCAGGTGATTGAAAAAATGGGAAAAAGAAGGAAAAACCTGAGTGTCCGGCGACTTCGAAGCCGCCTGGCAACACTTTTGCATCCAGGTAAGTGCCTGGCAATGCGCAGGTACTATTTCTAATGTCAGCCCCTACATGTACACCAATTTTTCAACCTTATCCGAGTCACGTAAGTTAACTGCCAAAAATTCGCACCTTTGACAGGTCGCCACAGGTGAACGCATCCACTCACACCTGCCAGGCACCCATTTTTACGTTCCTCATTATCAGACGAACATCTCATGTGAAAATTGGCCTTATCCGTATCACGCTCCTATTTACGTTGTCAGCCCACGGCCTCTAAGATCCCAATACGTTTTGAACAATTGCTTTTCATATTAAATCATTTTAAAAATTCGTGACATTAACAGCGAATGAGACTGCTGATGCGACGCGTGCGCAGTGCAGTTGTGGAGCCAATTTGGCAGCAATGACGTGGAACAAGTTACCTTTATCCCCACTACTTTTCTAGAAGACAGCGCTCGAATGAGCCTCACGTGAACCTCTACCAAAGATATTATAAACATAGATGCGGTGCGGGCTAAGTTGCCCGCCATAAATATAGAGGGCGCTTCCGGCGAAAAAAGTCACTTCCCTTCTACCCACCGCTCCCATTAGAAAGCACCTATCGATATAGTTTGCCAAGAGCCACTTGGAGCGCTGTAAGCAGCTCTCGGCACACCTTCGAGGCGCACTGATGGTAAACTTAACTTGGACAAGAACCATTTGCATTGAAAGTAAATTGCCAATTAAAACATTTTTACATTTATAATTTTGCAAAACTTGGTTGTTTTAATAAATACCACAAATATAAGTCGATGAGTAATTTATA
>NC_046664.1:136637064-136644689 GCF_010883055.1 Belonocnema kinseyi | reverse complement strand
AAAAGTATTTTGTTAAAATTTTAGTTTTTTTTATTGATGTTTCATCAATTTAGTTAGAAAAATTTGTTTTCTGAAAATCTAACTACTTTGTAGAAAATTCTTCTTGTTTTTGGATAAAAATTAATTTTTTTAACTACAAGTTTAACTATACTATGTTTAATTGAAAAGTGATCTTTTTAGTCAAAAATTTTTGTATTTTATTGAATACTCATCTTCCTTGGTACAAAATTAATCTTTTTTGTCGAAATTTTAACTATAATTAAACCTTAATTTGCTGTATAGAAAATTAGTCTTGATGGTAACAATGAAGTTATCCAAATCATATCACTCTTGCTGTTACCTACATTGTTAAAGACAGCGAGCTTTAAATCAAAAACTTGCGGAGAACATTGGAGACCTTCCTTGAATGAAGTGCAGAGAGGATTTATACTTCATGCATTGGTAGGTAAATTTAAAAAAAATTTATAAGTATATAAAACATATTGTTAGCTTTATTATTAATTTGATAGTTAAAATAATGTAATTTTCAGACTGATGCAGACTTGCAACTTTTACTAACGGAACGTCAGAAGACAATTCGAAAAAGGAAACTTACAAACCAACCTCTGCCGGTGATCATAGGATCGGTAGATAATATCATCAGTTCCAAGGTAAAAATCAATGATACTGAATACGAAATGCCTTCTGTTCTAAAAGCAGTAGATACTTGCTACAAATCCTTCTTCGGGCTAAATGCTGAATATCCCGTGGAATCCAAACACATATGGACATTTCTGCAACGTCACGTCTACGATATGACAGATTCCAATTCAAAAAATATATGTCGGTCAATAAGCTAATAACAGCAGTAAACAAAGTATAGTCGGGCAAAGACAGCTAGAAGACTAGTATTATAAGTTCTTAGATTTAAGTTTAAAGGCGCGTGATAACTAAAGTATTTACATTTAAGCAGTAAACGTTTAAGTATTCAACGTTGTATTTCAAATGAGAGCTTTAAGACTTGTTGCCAAAAACGTTTGATTATAAGTTTTGTAATGATTATAAAGCTGCGAAGTTGCTGAAGGTACTTATATCTACGTGTTATACTTTTAATTTTTAAACTTAAGAAATAAGGCGTGTTATGGCCTAAAAAAGTGAGTTTGTTTTTAGTTTACTTAGTTATTTCTACGTATTTATTTGTTGGTGTTTTCAGTGATTTTGTTCATACTACTTTTCAACAAGGTGAAGTATTAAAATTTAATTTCGAAAGCTTTGAAATAATGTTGTTAGCAGTTGTAAGCTTTATAGTTAAACTTTCAAAAGATTTATATTTTTGAACTGTGTAAATGCTTTCAAACGCGAATCTTGGTAAACTACTTAACAAAAAGTTAAAGTATTCAAATTTATTTGAGTAAAACATGACATCATTTTTTTACCTGTTTTAAGAACAAAATTTTGATTGGCATAAGGTTCAACCTCGAAAAGTTTGTTAGCGTTTTACGCCCACCAACCTGTTTCCAACAGGTCATCGTGTGATATTTTCATAGTTGACACGTTTATTACAGTATTATAAATATTAAAATGAAGTGCTTCAGATGCGATTGGTCTTCTGAAACAGCAACTCATTTACTTTTACATTTTAAACATGTACTTCACATGCAAAAAAGGATTATTATAAGTGCACTTGTGTTGCTGACTGTACCCGCTCTTACAGTGATCTAAACTCCTTTAGAAAACGCTTAATGACTCATGAAGAAAGTAGAGTAAACAATAAAAGTGACATGGCATTAAAACAGAATCACACTGATCCAGGTGACCATATTAGTCAGTTCAAAAAAATCGACGTTCCTACGGCTCCTATTGACGAACCAACTGAAAGTGGCAACATAAATAATTACAAAGCGACAGAAATTGATTTACAATTGGAAGCAATTACTATCATATCTCAGTTATATAATAATCCCCTGATGCCTAGAAATACTGTGCAATTTGTAGTAGATGGCATAAATACGTTTGTAGATGCTTATTCTCAAGTAATTAAACAAACCTTGCAAAAAGAATCTAATTTAACAGAACAGGGCACTGATATCATGCAAATCCTAACAAAAGTAAAAGAAGTAATAGATAAAGTTGATAATCCATTTCAACATTTAAATACGGTTTGAAAATTCAGTGTATATCAATCCGAGTCGGGATTAATTCGCATTAATTTCGATTTAAATTTGGTTCGGTTTGAACCGGACTGAGACGGATTAATTTTGAACCGATTTAGGTTAAAGGAAGTCTAGAGCTCTTTTCGGATTGGTTCGAATGACCTCGAATTGGTTCGGATACAGATTCCGGCATGATTCAGAATGGTTCGGAGGGAATTTCTATCCGATATTTTTGCCAGGGTCGTCTAAGTCCACTTTATAATCACTTATAATATGTTTTATCTTATATTAGCCCTTAAAAGATCTTTCTTCTCACAGCAGAATATATCACGTTTCTAAACCAAGCACATTTGAATAATAAGCACTTCGTATATTATATGTTAAGTTACACACGAAAGCTTAAATGTGAAACACAAAATATTCACTTATGGATACAAAATGTGTTTTATAATAATGTCAGCGCAAGTTTATGATTCAGACAGTCTAAATAAATGAGATGCTTGGTACAAGATTGATTTACTGAATTTTATTGATATCAAAACCCCTTCTCGTTATTATATTGTATTGTGGAAAATTGCATATAAATAGGGATTCACATTTTGTTGAATTGGAAGACGTTTATATATAGATGAAAGAAGATTTCGGTTTATAGAGTGCATACACATGTTAATATTATATATATACATATACCGGCAGTAGTTACGGGCAATAACCTGCAATCATTACAGATATTTTCCTGTAATGGTTACAGGTATTTATTTGTGATCATTACAAACGTTTGTCTATAATCGTTACAGGCATTTGTCTGTAATCGTTACAGATATTTATCTGTTATCGTTACAGACATTTTTCTGTAATCGTTACAGACGTTTGTCTGCAAGCGTAACAGAATTGTATTCGTCATCGTTACAGATATTTGTATGCAATTGTTACAGATATTTATCTGTAGATGCTACAGATTTATCCGTTCTCGTTAACGTTATTTTTCTGTAGTACTTGCGAGTATTTTATGTTACTGTTACGACTAAATCCTGTAACATTCACAGAATCTACTTACAGAAATTTTATAGTAATGTTTACTGAAAATCTATGCTGTCACTATTTTAACGTAGAAAATCTGTAATGGTTACAGATTTTTCGATAAGCGTAACGTATTTTTTTTCTCCATGTGGATGATGATGGGGAGGATTCTGGCTATCGATATAGCTATGTTCCAATATTAGATACAATTGCTACGTTGTTGATGGACGAAAAAAATCGTTCCCATTGCGAAAATATGAAACTAAAAGATAACGGTGGGGTTATGCTCGATATCGTAGATGGACGCGTTATAAAAGATAACGAATTTATTAAAACTCATAGAAATATTGTGAACGTAATGTTTTTTCAGGATGCTTTCGAGATCTGTAATCCTAACGGAGACTCCAAAACAAAATTAAAGATAGTTGCAGTTTACATGGTATTGGTAAATCTACCTCCGCACTTGCGAACAAAAACTGAAAACATTCAATTAGTTTTGTTATGTTTAGATAGGTATATAACGCAGTTTGGATGAGATAACGTTTTAGAGAAACTTATTAAGGACGTAAAGAAACTAGAAACACAGGGAATATCCTTAATAATTAATGGAGAGTGCAAAACTTTTCTTGGGATTTTAATTGCAATGTTGGGAGATAATTTAAGAAGCCATGATATTGGTGGTTATGTTAAATTTTTAGCGAGTCACACAACTTTTGTCGGTTTTGCCTAATATCCCGCGACCAGTGTTACGAAAATGTTTTTTGTATTCGAAACTTGCGGACAGTAGAAAATTATATTAAATGTGTTAATGAGGCGTTAAGAAACAAATCAATTGCCATGGGAATAAAAAGGGACTCTGCATTAAATCAGTTAAATTTTTTCCATGTTGCAACTCCAGGATTACCTCCCTGTTTAGCGCACGATATTTTCGAAGGGTTTGCAAAACAATATATGATTTTAGCAATAAAATACTTTGTAACAAAAGGATGGTTAAAAGTTGGTTCCCTAAATTATCGTCTAAACGGTATTAAATTACTTGCGGAAAACGCAGTTTTCATTCCAACTATAAAATTGAAAGGGAATAAAAAAAAATTGGACGGAATAGCTAGTCAGATCAGGAGAATTATATTGCTATTTCCAGCAGCAGTTGCAGAGCAAGTTGAAGATTTTGAAGATCCCTTCTGGGAAATGGTACTGCATTTACGAACAATTTGTTCAATAGTATGCGCCTCAGCTCTAACCTTCAGACAAATTGCAATCCTGCAGTTGGAAATCGACAATTTTTTGCGTCTAAGAATAAAATGCTTTCCTGATGATAAATTAATCCCAAAACACTCATTTCTACGGCACTATCCCATGTTAATATTCCACTTTGGTCCTTTGAAACATTTGTGGACCTTAAGATTTGAGTCCAAACATAGTGAATTTAAAAGAGACATCAGGCACTTTACAAATTTCAAAACTGTAACTCAAACACTCGCTCACAAACATCAATTAAAACTGGCTGCATTTCCACCAATTGGTTAATCCTTCGTAGATTCAAAAATGCTGTTCAATATTCACCAGATGCTTATAAAGAAATTAGACATTTAATAGCAGAAACTTGCAATGACGAAAGCTTTGGTGATATTCAAGAATGAGTTTGGAAATCTTAATCTATGCAAAGTAAAATATATAATTATTAATGAATCATACACAAACATAGCTTTTGTGGGAGAAAGAAAGGAAATTATTTTCAATTCATTAGTTGGTGTATATGAAGATAGCTACAACGAGTGTGAAAAGAACAAAATGTGATTCTGTTTTCCATACTCTTCCTTATTATCCCCGGATCCAATTCCCCAAACAATTATTGCAAACCTGACAGCATACTTGCCAAAATATGCACCCCTATGTTATGGCAATGCGAAAACATTACATCACATATCTCATTCTTTATTGGGTAAAAATAAGTTAAAAGGACCACCAAAATTATTTTCTCTGTGATTATTAAGATAGATACGTTTTTCGAATGAGGTCCAAGTACTTTTTTTAACCCATAATTTTTTGTTGTAAAATTCGACTTATTTTGCAAATAATTGCCAATTGTATATTGAGGCATACAATTACTTATTTATATCTCGTAAGCGAATAGAGATAACTAAAACATTTTTTTAGTGGCAATGAAGAATTTACATTTTTTACTTAAATTAGGAAGATTGTTGTAAAAATTTAATTTCTTTAAGTTATAAACATTTTTTTTAACAATTAAAAATAAAATTGTGTTCTCGGTTCACGCATCAATGAGATTGAACCCTCCTTATGCGTAAAATGTCACCGAGTATATTGAAAAATGGTCAGTAACCTTTTGTTTTAAGAAATCTATTAATGTTTTTCTGATGATGTGCGGGCAGTTATCTCTATTCATTCACGAGATATTTTGATATTTCATTACGACAAAATTAACAATGGGATAAATTAAGATTTAAAATGGTAAGTTTTAAGGGCTCTAAATTAAGACCATGTGCAATTCAGACATCACATTAGAAAACTAACACTTAAAATTAATTATTCGTATCAGATAAACGTAAAGAAAACTATAGGAAATGTTTATCTACTGGCTAAAGAGCAGCCAGTTTTTTAAGTTAGCTGCCTGAAAAAATGAAATCCGGTAAGGTAGAAATCGAATAAGTAATACATGGTCTGAAATAATTATTATAAGGCTTTTGAAAGTTCTAATTTTAAATTATATATATATTCATATTAAATTTATAAAAAATTGAAGTGTTAAATTGCGACGTATCACCTTTATCTCATTTTTTAAATGAGATTAACCAAATTGATACCAACCCTGGAGAAAATTTTTTATATAATTGGAATTATTTCAGATTCATCGCTTGAACGTATGGTCCTGCGATCGCCCCAAAAAATTGGTATAAAATTCCAAAATCAAGGCGACATTTTGGAAAATGTTATACAGAATGGGTGTGAAAAATTGCAAATGTTCGGTACGAGATTTGTAGCAGAGGATGACGGGACACTGGTCGCGGATGAGGATGATGTAATGTACTATGCAAAAATGGATAAAGCTGTTTTACTGCTGGAAGATGGACAGACTTGGTTTCCTGCAAATTTACATAGCTTGCAAAAAATACTGAGCCCTTGGGAAAACAAAGATCATCCATCGAGATGGATCAGGAGACAAATGATGTTTTTCAAATAGAGACCGAAAATGCAGTTAACGAAATTCTTACTGTCGACGCTAATGAAGACGATAATGGGCCTGCGGAAGATGATAATGGTACTGCGGAAGACCCGATTGAGGAAATGCCCCTCGAAGATCAAGCGGTTGCTAACTAAGCAGGGTCTGCCGAAAATCTGATTGAAGCACATCTGAATGCGAAACGAGCAAAGTTTACATCCTGGTCTGAGTACGTCATTCCCTGGACACAGCTTGGTCCTTCTGACCTAGAAAAATGCAGAAGAGGTGTGGCGAGCGCAGAAACACAGAGAGCTGTAGTACATGCTGTTATTAGTGATATGCATTTTTATAATGCACCTATTAAAGTAGCAGATCTGCAAAAAATAGCTATTCAGTTCATGAACCTGTTTCCAGCAACTTTCGAGGATCGCAGTGATGATGGTACCAGACTCGACGTTGGCTACAACGGAATTTTAAGAAAATTGCAGGATCACCATAATTACCTAATACGTAAAACTAGTCGAGGGACGAATCTAGTTCAAAAGCTAGGCATTAAACTAAATAACAGAAAATCACTGGAAGCAGTACCAAGTGGTACTACAAATTGGCAACCACAATTTCACCCGGACAATGAAAATGACACAAGCTTGGAAGAAAAGAGATTGATTTTGAAAAAATTTAATTTAGAAGAACTTACAAGTGTAGACACTGGAACTGAGCTAGACCAATTGTTGTCAGCGACATATGCTAGCCAAAGACTATTTTTGAACAATATCGTGAGACCTCCAGGTGTTGAAGAAGTTTTAAACATTTGGCCCATATTATTCAACCAAGCTATTTTGTTTTGGCATTTTAAGATGCTTACTGGAGTAAGCATGGAAAAATTGCGTGCTAACTATAACGAAAAAATGCAAAAAAATTTACTCTATGGAAAGTACAATTTAAAGTTTCAGTGGGAAGAAAACCAATCAGAGGAAAGCAGGCAGCAGCTCGTCTTGCTCATTATGCAAAAGCAGTTTAGAGAAGATCAGGAAAGCTTACTCAGAACTAGCTCTGTAAGTATTTATTCTTTAAATATTGTATATTTAATTTATTTATGTGTTATATTTAAGTATGCTGGATCCAAGCTTTTATACTTGCATTTTTATGAATATTTATTTTCCAGTTTAATGTGGCAGATGAGAACCTAAAATGCAATGTCAAATATCCATGCATCGCTATTAGATGTGAGTATTCAGGTGTCACCGATAGTCTCTATGATACTCCATGTGCAGCCCATACTTGTTTTAATA
>NC_046664.1:136635587-136636964 GCF_010883055.1 Belonocnema kinseyi | reverse complement strand
GTATTTAAACATTATTGTTTAAATTTAAAATAATAATTAAAACAAAATATATTTCTGGATAAAATATTTTGGTTGAAAATGTATATAGTATTTTTTAAATCAAAAAAGTTCTTCTGAAAAATCGAAATTTTAATTTAAAACACGTGTTTTTATATATTAATTTGTCGGTAAAATTTTTTGTATAATTTTAATTTTAAATTCAAACAATAATTCTTAACACTTTAAATATTAAACAAAAATTTATTTGATTACAATCTTTTATTATCGCAGTTTTAGTAAATAATTAATATTGATTAAGAAACAATTTTATTTGGGGAGTCTTATTATTTGGGAATTTTCAAATTCGTTAATATTATAAACTGTTCAGGAATTTTATTAGTTTTGGAATTGTATTTTTTGGGACAGAGAGTTTTACGGAGTAGGGAATTTTATTTTTCGGGATATTTCAGTCGTCCCCATAGAATTACAGAAAATTTGCTCTAATTATAATTTCAGCGCTCGATCTTGTTGATTTTTCCTACAGTATTATTAAAAAGAAATGTGTATGGAAATTGTTGATATCACAAAGTTAAAGATAATCTCAATTACAAATTTAAAAATTCGCTGTACATCCAATTTTTATTCTTGGGTCTTGGTAATTTTTTCTAATCGATTTCAGTGACTGGTAAACAGGGGTGATTTTCTCTTAGAAAATAAGTGATTAAAATTTGAAAAAATTGGGTAGGCTTTTTTGACATCTAGGTATGTAAAAAAGGTAAACTGCAGAAAATTTAAAAACTAATTTAAGAACTATTTATACTCTTTTAAGATACCAATACAATTTACATAACACTAATTGTAAAATTTGCAAATTTTTAGGTCTTTAATTTAGGAACTTGAATTTTAACGTTAAAATTGCTTCATTTTCAGAATACAGCCTTATTGTTTGAATTTTCAGAATTTTTCGAAATTTTTCGAAATTGTTAAAAGGTGAAAAAGTTTGAATTAAAAATTTAAAAATGCGAAAATACACCATTTTCTATGTTCATTTGCAATCCAAAGAGTCACTTTCTTTCGCTTCTTTTGAAAGTCGATCCTTTGCTTTCAGGTTTCTTTTTAAACTATACCTTGAATTCAACGCATTTCAAATTAAATTTTTGCAGCTGCATTTAGATTGAATTATAAAAAGGTTTTTTGTTTTATATATAAATTAATTAAAACATTTTATTGGTTTTACACGACTGTAATTTATAACTCTAAAATGAAATAATTGTAGCTCAAACATGAAAAAGTATGGACTAATTTCATATTTAAAGAGATTCTATCACATATATTGAACTATTAAAACCTCTGACCTTTTTTAAGGTTTTTAAAACTCTTTTAAAAACTTTTTTTTAA
>NC_046664.1:136625736-136635487 GCF_010883055.1 Belonocnema kinseyi | reverse complement strand
AAAACAAGAATTCGACTTCGTAGTACGATGAGGGCAGCACCTCGATAGGGCAGAAAATGTGATGTCCTATATATATAATTCCCCACTCCGACGCCCCGTACCACATCTACGTTTATAATATCTTTGCCTCTACGCAGTCTTTCATTGAACGCCACTTAGTTTACGTAACATTCCATGTATTTTGGCAGCAGAATTCAAATATAAAAAGGTGAATTTTTGTTTTCAATTTTTGTAACTAACTTTCGCATCTCTGAAGATTACGACGATAATATATATTATCGAGCCCTGAATTCTCTACTAATTAAACAAATTAGGACACTACTGCAGTTTCTCCGATAAAATACTAGTTTTAAAATTTCTTTTTCGAAGGAAAAGATTTAATTTCACGCCGAAACATATAAATCAAATCGTATCATACAGAGCGGCAGGCGGAAAGATGCCATGATTTTTAGAGAATTCTTTGCAAAGTTTGGAGAAAGTAATCGCACAAAGAATAAAATTTATATTACAATAAGCCGAAAGTAAGCTATCATAAAGTAAGTAATCATAAGTCAAAGTACAGGCCATCTGTATTGACACTCTCAAAGTTTAATACGTGCCATACGATCTTTAATGAAGATGACAGTGATTCATACAAACGATTAAAGCGATCACAATTAATAACAACTGCCACATGTATGTGACCCCACCATCATATTACTAATAATATATTCCGCTAAAGAATTGAAAGCCTCTAATTTCAAACTTAATTATATTACCTACTATCTGCAATAATTTACAAGATCAGTGTTTATAGAGCCCGCAAATGCACTGACGTATGGGGAAGGAAGTCGTATTCATATTCTCCTAGTTTGATACAAGTCATGACAAATTTAATGAAAATCATAGCAATTCGAATCAAAAGACGAGGACGTTTACAATGAAAAATAACTGCCAGTCGAGACAGACATGCTAAACATCCTTACGCGTCTAATTCAGACCTTATAAGATCATGTACATATACTAACTGAACCCTGTCAGGCCGAAGGAACCGAAAGGAGCCTCTGTCAAGTACCCTTAAAGACCCCACCGAGCCTCCCTTCAGTTCCTTCTTAAAAAGCTCAAAAAGCAGCAAGATCAACTTTTAAATTGTTGAAATTCGGATTCTACAATAAAATTTCCATTAGAAACTCAGGGAGTAAGCGCAATACTTTTTTTTTTGCAGCGGTAACATTTTTTTAAAAATGTCATTAACTTCTGCTAAAGTGACTTCAAGCGCTTCCATAATATCCTAAGTAGTATGTTGCGCGCGGAGTTTCAAAATAAAATTCAAACACTGCTTGACTGCTCTCAAGGTGGTATCCCATGATTGCGGAATTGCGTTGCGTGATGCGTCAAATCACTAGACAATTCACCCAATCGCAGTGTTTGTCCGCATAACTAGGAGAATATTATTGGAAGAAATGTCTAGTGAATTATGCAAAACACAACGCATTTCGGACACATCTGCAATCTTGGGACGCTACCCTCACATGCATCGCAGCGTTGATGTCTGAGGTTTCCATTGCGTGGGGCTAGCATCCAAACAAAATTCTTTAAGTTACCGATGGAACGCTTATTAACTGCTACTAAAAGAAGATGCACTTGAAGCCGCCTTCGGGCCATGTAAATTACAGGTATTTTATTTTTTAAAGTTTTTAATGCTGCCAGTCCGCCAGGGTATAGGGAATCCATATAGATATTCTGTAAGTTCAATACTTGTAATACAGTTTTGCATGAAGGTCATATCGATTCAAATTAGTTTATTATGATGTTTTGAATTAATAATAACAGCAATCAGTGAGCGACCTTCTAAACACCCATGCATATCTAATGCGGACCCTCTAAGAACCTATATGTATATTTACTGGAAAATGTGTATAAAAATATTTGTACAGGAGATCAAGCTGTCTATGGGTTTAGAAAGACCTAACATTCTATTAGTTATATCATATTTCGCTACCGACTTTAAGTCTCCAATTTCAAGTCACAGAAAAAACGAATGATAAAGTTTACATCCATTCCGGGTGTAAAATTCACCGAAACAGAAATGAAATGAACCTTGCCGGATAAACTTTACATGAATCGAAGATAATTTCCATATAATGGCTCCATTTTTATTCGCGATGTAGCAAGAATTGTGATGCTAGCGCTATCTATCGTCTTTTAACTTCATTAAATTGGAGAGAACTGGGGATTCCCATATGTCAGCTGCTTTTTGCTTAATTGTATTAAATAAGTTCTAATTCCTCTAAAATAGTCTAATTAATTTCGGACGAGATATATCATTAAGAACAATTTTTTTGTATTTTCTGTTGCTGATTTTACAAGGGTTACTGCAATTTGTTCACTTCATAGTGACGCAGTTAACAAGATTCGAATTATTCTCCTAACGCCAGTGAAACTTCCGCCGAAGCATGTTTAATTTTTAACTGTTTGCAAGTCTTACCTGCAACATATTCTAACTTTTGTTTTTTCTATGTTGTTTTAAATCTGGTGTCCCGATTTATAGGTCGAATTCACTCATACTTTGCCGTTTTCCTATTAATGCTAACGATGCCGTAGCAACAAACCAAAAAGATTGCTGTTTATAGAACCCATCAATATGCTAACGTAGAGGCAATTCATATTGACAACCTCAATGTTTAATACACGTCATGGAAAATTTAACGAAGCTCATAGCGATTGGAATTCAGTTATCATGGCGTTTTAAATTAATAATAGCTGTCACAGGTAATTAACCAGTTAAACACCTTTACGTATCTGATTCGGACCTAATAAGTACCTATACATATACTGACTAAAATATAATGTGTAAAGAAATATAAGCAAGCACTTAAGGAATCTATTACTTTGCAAAAACCTAAGATCCTATTACTATTACCATATTTCGCTAGCAATTTCATGTTTCTAATTTGAAAGCTATTATCCCTATTGCAAATACCTATATAGTTCACTAAAAGAATTTTATATAAGGATCATATAAGTGACCTATATATGATCCTATATAGGGTCACCTATATAGGTCAGTATAGCAGCCACCTATAGGAAATGAAACAGCTTCCTGCATAGGATACTATATAGAATCCTATTAGTGACCTATATAGGACAGATGTTGAACCGGAAGTGTTGCGCAGTAGTTTCCTATAGCAGATACAGCTGCGCAGTAGTTATTTTTGACTATGCGATTGCCTAGTAGTAGGAGCCTGTGTAGGTTCTTATATGGATTCTAACATAGGAAGAAGGAACCCATACCATTACCATAGAATCATTTAGGATTCTATAAAGGATCCTATGGAGGAAGCTGTTTCATTTCCTATAGGTGGCACCTATACTGACCTATATAGGTCACTTATAAGATCCTTATATAGAATCCTATTAGTGACCTTTACAGGCACCTATAAAGGAATTTGCAGTAGGTATGCCATCGTACATCCGTAAGAATTCACAAGATGGCTGTCTATAGAACCCATCAATGCGCTGACTTTATAAATTTATTTTATACATGTACTATATTGACTTTATAAATTTCTATAAATGTATATTATTACAATTTATAACATGCATTGATATTAAAATAGACGTAGTTTCATTGCCTCGTTTATAAGATGCGCATTGCTACTTCTGGCGATTTTTCAAAAACTAAATTTGCTCATTTCTAACTTTATTTTTACGATTTAAACGTTACACATACGTTAGGAGGGGTTGTGGTTAAAGGGAGGGGGGCGATTACTTTTAACCGAGAGTAATAGTTGGTTAGTGCTTTTTGCTAAAAAGGCCACCAACCTTCAGCAGCGTTGTGTTTTTCGATATGTTTCGATAACCGAAAAACCTTTCTGTCTGTGGTAGACCTAAATAAAATGTAATTGGCTTCTAATCAAATATTTTTTTGCATATATTACGGGTTTTAATTTATGTAATGAAATCGAAAAATAACTGAATTTTCTTAAGTTAGTTTTAACTGTCCATAGTGAATTCGGACAGCAATCAATGTACGTAACACACACCTATTCATTTTCTACATTTCGCCAATTTTTTTTTAATTTTTTGTGATGGATCATCCGTTAACAGTGAAATTTAATTTTTCTGTTTATAATTATTAGCAACTATTAAATGTCTTATAATATTTATTGCACATAGCATAATAAAAACTTCGTTATGTTACACTTTCCAGAGGTACAAGTATGACAAATTTAATTAACGGGAGTATTCGTGACGAGTATTAGGCTTTAGTATGAGTGATGAGTGTTAATGATGAGTATTGGGTAGAGTTTTAGTGATGAGTAGTAGAAGTAAATACTAATAGTGAGTATTATTCCTGAGTATTGGAAATGATTATTAGTGATTTAAGAAAAGAAACTCTTTTCGTATAGTATCAGAAGAAATGTATTTTAATTTACTTAAACGGAATTTTAAATTGCATGACATTTCAACAACAATTTATCAGCGACGGAAGCAATAATACTATTGAGCCGCAAACAGGTTTTACCAGATAAATAATGTATGTCCGATCGCCTTTTGAGTTAATGTATTTTTTTGTTGATGGTGCAATTTCAAAAGAATAAAGCTTAGCGTATACCAATGGGTATAATGCTACGTTTATAAACTAGGTATTAATATCAACTTACCTTATTTCTTAATTGTGTTAAAATAAAGTTCTGTCGACTGCCTACGCTCAGAAAAATGTCTGGTTAAATCAACCAGAATTTTGGTTAAATATGCCCTTAATATTTTTTCTGGTTAAAGTAACAAGAATTCTGGTTAAATTAACCAGAAATCTGGTTAAATTAATAAGAGCATCTGGTTAATTTAACCAGAACTCTGGTTGATTTAACCAGACATTTTTTTGAGTGTAACAACTACAATTCCTAAGTACCTAATATACTGTATATTTTAATAAGAGTCGTCTGTATATTACGCATATCCCTTTTTTATACAATATTGAACCCTCCCTCTCCCCTTTTAACATAAGTGCAACACTAGATAATACACCCCCCCCCCCACGGAATTGTTACGTAACTTTCAGCAATATATTTTTTTACTATAAATACGTGTTTTAACTTTCGAATTTGAAATAATTCTTCTATTAACCAAATCCGTAAAAATAAATTTGGCTTCACATTGCAAACAATTCTAAATTCACCAAAAATAATATTAACATTTGGCATTGAAAACTTTGAAAATCAAAATTGGAAATTATCTTTTAAAAGGTAGAACGCGTTATATTTATAGTGAAAAAATGAGATTACTAAAAGTTACGGAAAAATGCGGGGGGGGGGGGGCTTTATATTAGATTTTATTAATTTGTCTAGTGTTACGCTAACGTTACAAGGGTAAAAGGAGGGACCATAAACAATCCAAATAAGCGATATGCGTACTATATTGACAATTCCTAATTAAAATACGTAGTATATTAGGTACTTAGAAATTTTACGTATTATGCATTCAACAGAAGTTTATTTGAGCACAATAAAGAAATAAGGTAAGTTGATTGTTATATCAAATTTATAAATGTAGAATTATACACATTAGTAGATGCTGAAGTATATTCTTTTCTAATTTCGCTATGTTCCGAAACATCTATTAACTCAAACCTACTAAAAGTCAAGGAGACATAAATTTTGTTTCTGGCCAGACTTGGAATTCACTTTAATAGCATTATGGATTTCGTCTCTGATATATTGTTTGTGGAATGTAATGCGATTTAAAAATTGTTTTTGGCAATAAAAATATCTTTTTTCGAATACTATCCGCATACAGTTTCTTTTCGTAAAACACTCATACCCACGTTCAATACTCACCCCTGATGCTCACCATTAGTACTCAACGCTGATGCTTACTATAAGTAAGCACTTTCAGTACTCATTGCTAATACTCATTCTTGCCCAGTTTCCTCTTTTTTCCCATTCCGTAAACTCTTCTCCAAACTGGAATCTCTGTTAACCAAGTTCCAAAAAGGCCAAGTCATTCATTAGGGAGCAATCAGGAAGGGAAATGGGATTGGTTGATTGTTCTTCGTGGTTGACCTCATTAGTTGGTGATTTGAGGATATCATTAAGGGCAACGTAAAGAACATTCTTGTTGAACATTTTTGCAATTGCTTGCAGCGGTTCAATATTGTCTGAAAGAAAGTGTACTCAGAGGTTTGCTGAATTAGTTTCGCTTAATGTACTACCTTAAAATCACGCCAAATTGCGATATTGTATTCCGTGTTTCTTGTTGCAACATTGGTATAGTTTATAGAAAGCTTTGCTATGTTGTAGATTTTAATATCAGTGACAATTAAAACAAAAGGCATATACTGTCCGCTAGAAGAGGTTGTTATCGCAACCTTGTGAAAAGGCTTATATTGAAAAGTATTTGAAAACTTCCTGTTAATCCTGCGTTCAATGGTTATGTGAAAGGTATTGAATTCGTTTCGATACTCTTTCTGCACCCAATATCGAAAATATTCTTTAAATACTTTTCAATACCCCAAAACATCCACATGAAATACAACAACTTTCACCATCTTAATTTAGCTCATTCAATTATGTTTATGTATTTATATTTATTTACGGAAAATTCCAGTACAGGAACGTCGGAGTATCCTGCATATGTTCCTGAACACGAAACTGTACTGGTAATTTTGACGGTTCCTGTGAAGGAATTTGGCGAACGAAAGTGTACATGATCCTGCAAAGGAACCTGCACGTATGACGAAAACGCAAGTCGCCTAAAGCTATAAAGTTGCCTTCCTTCTATTCCTGGAAGATCCAGCTCACTATCGAGAGAGCCAAGTCACTAGCGAACCCTCGCGCATTAGTTCCTATGCAGCTTCAGACATAGGACCCTGAACCCGACCCTGTATATGAACCCACACCTTAATTCACTGTGTGAAGGAAACTGTACAGGATTATTCAAAGGTTAGATTGCATACTGGTTCCTTTGCAGGCTCACGTACAGTTTCCTTCGCCAAATTTCTGCACAAGAATCGTCAAAATGACCAGTATAGGGTCGTTTACAGAAACATATCTATACCAATAGAAATTATTGCATATATTATACTTAAAGATCAAAAAGCATTTTTTTCCATCTTCTATATAAGTTATGAGAAATGATTCCAAATGCTAGTAAAATAAAAATCTAAACTTCTTACAGGAATTGTTAGCTGTAATGAATTCGATAATTTATATTCTATTATTTCCACTACTCAATGAAGATTCAAAAAGGAAGGACAGAATCAGCATTCTTAGCGATTGCAAAATTTCAATACCTTTTAATGCAAGCCTTTTTACCGAAAACGTAGTAATTGTCATTCTGTCTAAAGCAGAAAATTATGAGAGTCAAAGAGACAAGTAGATATGTCAGTCTTTTCCACTATCATGAGTTTCTGCTTTAGGCTGCTTTTTCTCCCCACGTGGGTCAGCACCTAGACACTAATTGGTACCACTGTACTGGAACTAGCTGATTTTTTATTTAATTTTTTTGGCTCAAGTTGACCTTTGAGAATAACAATTTGGATTTCTCAAACATCAGCTGATTCGTGGTTTCTATGGACAACGATAAGCCGATTTGTCTCGCCCATTTCATAAGATTATTATTTTTAAAATTATATATTCAAGGTCGCTCGCAAAATGTAATATTAGTAATAGGACCTTCGATTTTTTAAAGCCATAAACTTATTGGCTGCTTCTAAAATTTTTTTATACCTATTACTCAGTTAACTTATGTAAGTTGTTATCGTTATGTTCTACGAAGCATAGGCTATCTTTTCGTTGCCGTTAAGAATTCGGCAAACTTCAATGAGCTAAGTTTTCAGGTGGAATAAATAACCTATTATTTTCCGAAACATTTCCTAAAATTAAAAACTACAGTATTTTGTATTACAGATTGTAATGTAATTCAGCCTCCAATAACTTTCAAAATAAGAAAATTTCAAAAAGATTGTTATTTCTTTTAACACTTCTACGCGTTTACTAAATTTTATAAAATATGAAGCTAGTCTCATTCTTAAAGGTAACGAAAAGACAGCCTATTCTTCGTCGAACCTATTGTTATAAAACTCGAATTAGATACGTAAGGGTGTTTAGCAGCTTGCCCGTCGCTGACAGATTTTGATTATGAAAAACGCTATATTCCCTTAATGCGAATTGTTATCAGCTTCTTGGTCTATCGCACGGCATTTCTCGTCCTTGGAGAATATTAATTTGGCTTTCCCAAACGTCAGCGCATTAGCGGTTTCTATCAACAACGATCAGCCGATTTGTCCTGCGCATTTGATAATATAATTATTTTGTAAATTATATATTTAAGGTCCTTCGCAAGATGTAATATTAGTAATAGGATGTTTGATTTCTTAAAGCCATAAGCTTATTGGCTGTCTTCTAAAATGTTTTTATACCTATTACTCAGTTTATGTCGGTTCTTATCGTTAATTTTTACGAAGCATAGGCTATCTTTTCGTTGCCGTTAAGAATTCGGCTGACTTCATTAGGCTAAGTTTTTAGGTAGAATAAATAACCTATTATTTTCCGAAACATTTCCTACGGATTAAAAACTAAAGTATTTTGTAGTACAGTTTCTAATGTAATTTAGCCTCCAATAACTTTCGAAGTAAGAAATATTGAAAGATTTTTAATTCTTTTAACACTATAACGCTTTTACTAAATTTCATAAAATATGAAGCTAGCCTTATTCTTAAAGGTAACGAAAAGACAGCCTATTCTTCCTGAGAACTATCGTTATAAACCTCGAATTAGATACGTAAGGTGGTTTAGCAGGTCGCCCGTCGCTGGCAGATTTTGATGAGGCAAAACTCTATATTTACTTAATGCGAATCGTTATCAGCTTTTTGGACTATCGCATGAAATTTCTCAACCTTGAAGAATATCAATTCGGATATCTTAAACGTCAGATGATTCGTGGTTTCTATGAACAACGATCAGTGAATTTGTCCCGCGCACTTGATAATATAATTATTTTTAATATTATATATTCAAGCTCGTTCGCAAATTGTACTATTAGTAATACGATGTTCAATTTTTTCAAGCTAAAAACTCATTGCCTGTCTCCTAAAATGTTTTTATACCTATTATTTCGATAGTTTATGTAAGTTGTTATGAATAAGTGCTAAGAAGCATAGGCTTTCTTTTGGTTGTCGTTAAGAATCTGGCTAACTTCATTTAGCTAAGTTTTCAGGAGGAATAAACTATTATTTTTCGAAACATTTCCTACGATTAAAAAACTGCAGTATTTTGTATCACAGATTGTAATGTAATTTAGTCTCTAATAACTTTCAAACGAAGATATTTTGAAAGATTGTTAATTCTTTCAACACTTCTGCGCGTTTACTAAATTTCATAAAATATGAAGCTAGCCTTATTTTTAAAGGTAACGAAAAGACAGCCTATTTTTTGTAGAACCTATCGTTATAAAATGCGAATTAGATACGTAAGGGTGTTTAGCAGGTCGCCCGTCGCTGGCAGATTTAGATGAAGAAAAACGCCATATTCCCTTAATGCGAATCGTTATTAGCTTCTTGGAATATCGCATGAAGTTTCTTAACTTCGAAGAATAGCAATTTGGATATCCCAAACGTCAGATGATTCGTGGTTTCTATGAACAACGATCAGCTGATTTGTCCCGCGCATTTGATAATACGAGGGTGGATTGATAAGTTTCCGGCCTGACCAAGAAAAACAACGTTTTTAAGAATTTTTTTTTTTATTTCTCAACATAATCTCCTCCAAGG
>NC_046664.1:136622436-136625636 GCF_010883055.1 Belonocnema kinseyi | reverse complement strand
GCGGTGTTTATCGGCTCGTCAAATTGAAAGCATCAAAATGACATGAGAAATAAAATGTCAATAGAAGAAAGTCTCCTGTGATGATTATTATCTTCTTTAGTTTTTAAACTTCTAGTAAGTGCGTTCGCGGAAAAATAACTTAAACAGTGTTAATCATGTAGCCAAATGAAAAGTTTTGCAATTACATGTAAAAGACACTTGTTCTTAGGAGAGGAAATATATGTAAGAAAACTGTAAGTATTGTAAATAGTAATAAAGTATTAGGCATTAGTCGCGGAGACAGAGGCTAACAGTGCGAGGCATAGCGAGGGAAGAGAGACATGCGTGTGATATGTGGTGAGGCGCATCGAGGGAGTGTAGGAAATAGAAGCAAGCGGATTGGTTATAAGATGTGGATGGGTGGTAATTTGTAAGACAAAGCTGTATTGGTAGAGGACATCCATTCACTTGTTTTATATGCTGATATATGGAGAACCCCTATTGTCATTCTTCTAGAACACCACATGTTATGAAATCTTCAGAGAAGATTATAAATATTTGCATTAAGTTACTGGTGTGTTTTAAGAAAATAATGACTACCGGCGACGGGCGACCTGCGAAACACCTTTACGTCTCTAATTCGCATTTTATAACGATAGGTTCTACAATAAATAGGCAATCTTTTCGTTACCGTTAAGAATAAGGCTAATTTCATTTTATATGAAATTTAGTAAACGCGTAGGAGTCTCAAAAGAAATAACAATCTTTAAAATGTCTTCGTTTGAAAGTTATTGGAGACTAAATCACATTACAATCTGTAATACAAAATACTGTGGTTTTTGGTTCATCGCAATTGTTTAGAAAAAGAATAGGTTATTTATTCTACTCGAAAACTTAGCTAAATGAAGTTAGCCAAATTCTTAACAGCAACGAAAAGAGAGCCTATGCTTCGTACAACCCACCGATAACAACCTACATAAACTAACTGAGTAATAGGTATGAAAACATTTTAGAAGATAGCCAATGAGCTTATGGCTTTAAAAAATCGAACGTCTTATTACTAATATTACATTTTGCGAACGACGTTAAATATATAATTAAAAAAATAATAAAATTATCAAATGCGCGGGACAAATCGGCTGATCGTTGTCCATAGAAACCACAAATAAGCTGAAGTTTAGGAAATCCATATTGATATTCTGAAGGTAAATAAATGTCATGAGATATTCCAAGAAGCTGATAACGATTCATATTAAGTGAATATAGCGTTTTTCTTCATCAAAATCTGCCAGCGACGATCGACCTGCTAAACACCTTTACGTCTCGAATTCGCATTTTATAATGATAGGTTCTACGAGGAATACACCTTGATCAAAAAGTTCCCGGAATCATCACCGTGTGCCCCCCCCCCCCTGCTGTCCGATTCACATTTTTTTCGCTTCTGTAGGTTGTCACACCTTTTAACAATATTCCCTGCGAATTTCAACTTTCTAGCTTGACATTTGTAAATGTAACGCAATTTTGAATGCACCTGTTTTTTTGCGAATTTCGATTTTTGCAATGGATTTAAGTTTGCAACAACGTGTGTGTATTAAATTTTGTGTTAAAAATTGATTCAATGGCAAAACGACTTTGGAAATGTTGGAAAAGTTTTTCTGCAACGATACTCTAAAAAAGAAACAGCTGTGTATCAGTGGCATGAACGCCTTACCAATGGACGTGAGTCCATCAATGATGATGATCGCAGTGGTAGGCCGTCGACATCAAAAACCGACGAAAACGTTGATAAAGTACAAAAAATGTTGGCTGAAAATCGTAAGTTAACAATTCGAGAGTTGGCAGATGACTTAAACATTGCTTATGGATCTGTTCAAGATATTATCGTAAATGATTTGGGATTGCGTCGTGTTGCTGCAAAATTACTACCAAAAGATCTGAATTTCATGCAAAAAAAGATAGTGTCGATATCGCTCAAGACATGCTTTCTAAGGTTGAAACGGACCCAGCATTCATCAAACGCATCATTACTGGTGACGAGACGTGGGTTTATGAGTACGACACTCAATCAAGACATCAGGCGAGTGAATGGCGACTTCCCGATGAGCCAAGGCCGAAAAAACCACGTCGTTTTCAGTCGAAAAAGAAGGTAATGCTCACGGTTTTCATGGATTACAACGGTATTGTACACCAAGAATTTTTTCCAGAAAAGCAGACCGTCAACAAAGAGTATTATTTAGGTGTAATGAGGCGTCTGCGTGAAGCAATTCGCTCTAAAAGAAAGGATCTCTGGAAAAACAACTCTTGGATTTTACACCATGACAATGCACCGTCGCACAATGCCATCATTATCCGTGAGTTTCTCACCACAAACTCAACTAATACAATTCCGCAGCCATCAAATTCGCCAGATTTAGCTCCTTGTGACTTTTTTTTGTTCGATCGACTGAAAAAACCACTACGCGGAACGCGTTTTAGAAGCCGATCGGAGATAATACAGAAAACGAAAACGACACTGATGGGCATACCGAAAATTGAGTATCAAAAATGTTTTGAGAGCTGGATCAAGCGCTGGCATAAATGCGTGGCAGTTGATGGGAATTACTTAGAAGGGGACCACATCAATATTCAAGAATAAACTTATATTTTTAATTTTAAAAATAAATTCAGGGAGCTTTTTGATCAAGGAGTAGGCTATCTTTTCGTTACCATTAAGAATAAGCCTAGCTTCATATTTTATGAAATTTAGTAAACGCGTAGAAGTGTTAAAAGGGATAACAATCTTTCAAAATGTCCTCGTTTGAAAGTTATTGAAGACTAAATTGAATTACAATCTGTAATACAAAATACTGTGGTTTTTAATTCTTAGGAAATGTTTCGAAAAATAATAGGTTATTTATTCCTCTTGAAAATTTAGCTAAATCAAGTCAGCTAAATTCTTAACAACAACGAAAAGATAGTCTATGCTTCGTAGAACCCATCGACAGCACCCTACATAAACAAACAGAGTAATAGGTATGAAAACAGTTTATAAGACAGCCAATGAGTTTGTGGCTTCGAAAAATCGAAAGTCCTATTACTAATATTACATTTTGAGAGCGACCATTAATACATAATTTGAAAAATAGTTATACGAGGGTGGATTGATAAGTTTCCGGCCTGACCAAGAGATGGCGCCACTAGGCCTACCTTGAGGTGGCGTTCTATAGTACCATCCTTAGATA
>NC_046664.1:136620986-136622336 GCF_010883055.1 Belonocnema kinseyi | reverse complement strand
AGTATCTTTACACGCGTGAGCGGAAATATATATAAAGCGGTGTTTATGAGGTCGTCAAATTGAAAGAATCAAAATGACATGAGAAACAAAATGTAGGGCAGTAAAACTTATTTCGCATGGATAAAACCAGAGCTCCAATCAAATTCACGTTTTCAAAAGTCAAATAATAATAATAAACGAGTGTTTTTGGGCTGAATATTATAGAGATTTAACGGTGTTTATTGGGTCACATTCAGGCATTAAACGGTGTTTACTGGGTCGGCGAGATAATGAGATTTTTTGTTTAATGGGATCAATAGAGGACAGTCTCCTGAGGTGTTGACTACATGTTTTTTAGTGTTTGACAGTATGTCTAAATGCGTTGGTGGAAATATATATAAAGCGGTGTTTATGAGGTCGTCAAATTGAAAGCATGAAAATGACATGAGAAACAAAATGTAGAGCAGTGAAACTTATTTCGCATGGATAACACCAGAGCTCCAATCAAATTCACGTTTTCAAAAGTCAAATAATAATAATAAACGAGTGTTTTTGGGCTGAATATTATAGAGATTTAACGGTGTTTATTGGGTCACATTCAGACATTAAACGGTGTTTACTGGGTCGGCGAGATAATGAGATTTTTTGTTTAATGGGATCAATAGAGGACAGTCTCCTGAGGTGTGGACTACATGTTTTTTAGTGTTTGACAGTATATCTAAATGCGTGAGCGGAAATATATATAAAGAGGTGTTTATCAGGTCGTCGAATTGAAAGAATCAAAACGACATGAGAGACAAAATGTAGAGTAGTGAAACTTAATTCGCATGAATAACACGAGAACTCCAATCAAATTCACGTTTTTAAAAGTCAAAAAATAATAATAAACGAGTGTTTTTTAGGCTAAATGTTATAGAGATTTAATGGTGTTTATTGGATCACATTCAGACAGCAAACGATGTTTATTGGGTCGGCGAGATAATAAGATTGTTCGTTTAATGGGATCAATAGAGAATAGTATCCTGAGGTGTCGAATACCTTTTTTTAAATTTTTAACCGTATGTCTAAACGCGTGGGCGGAAATATATTTAAAGCGCTGTTTATGAGTTCGTGAAATTGAAAACATCAACATGACATGAGAAACACAATGTAGAGCAGTGAAGCTTGTTTCGCATGGATAACACAAGAACTCCAATCAAATTCACGTTTTCAAAAGTCAAAAAATAATAATAAATGGGTGTTTTTTAGGCTGAATTTTATAGAGATTTAACGGGCGGGCGAGATAATGAGATTTTGTTTAATGGGATCAATAGAGGACGGTCTCCTGAGGTGTTGACTACCTTTTTTTAGTTTTTAACTATATGTCTAAAC
>NC_046664.1:136613403-136620886 GCF_010883055.1 Belonocnema kinseyi | reverse complement strand
TTTGTTGTTTTTTCTAGTTTTTTAAAAGGAACCGAATTGGGACCCAAGCGGGTCTTTACGGGTACTTTGTAGAGGCTCCATTCGGCTGCTTCTGTCCGCCAGAGGTGTTATCCATGCGAAATAAGTTTCACTGCCCTACATTTTGTTTCTCATGTCATTTTGATTCTTTCAATTTGACGACCTCATAAACACCGCTTTATATATATTTCCGCTCACGCGTGTAGAGATACTGTTAAAAGCTAAAAGAAAAGGTAGTCAACACCACATGAGACTGTCCTCTATTGATCCCAGTAAACAACATCTCATTATCTGGCCGGCCTAATTGTTAAAGTAAAATTTTAGAGATAATTAAGGTCTGTGGGATTGGATGAACTCTCTATTATTTATATTAACAGATCACTTTATAATAATAAGAAAGTATAGTTTATTTGAATAATCAGATAGCATTTCCCGAAAGGATTTGAATAAGAAACAATAGTACGATTTTAAAGAATCCTTAATCGACCGGAACGCAAATACCATAGATCGCACGTGTAACGCTCTCGTCGCTCGTCTTCGCTCAAAACGTTCGTTCGCCTGAGATTCTATCGATCGACTGACTCCGCTCGTCCTTTGTCCCTTTTACACGCTCTTTGACGCCGTTCACGCATGCTTAGAGCTTATACAAATAATCCTCGTTACTTCTTTTCTTTATCTTGTAGTTTCTTGACTTCAACCACATTTTCTTCTTCTTCCTCTGAATCAATTTCTGCGTTATCCTCGTTTTCTTCGGCAGGTGGTGGGATCCAAAGTTTTAATTGACTTGCATGGGCGGTTGCGGCATATCGACGCCCACGATTATTTAGTTTTATCACTGCGACTCTATAAGTGTCCCCAGGTAACACTTGGGTGATAACGAGTGGAACTCGGTATCGCTTTTGCAACTTTGTAGATTGGCCTGTTAGAGTTACAGCATCCTTTATTACGACGATATCTCCGAAGGCGAAGATCACATTTGGAGTGTGGCTCTTGTCATACCTGGCTTTGTAACGAATTTGCTCTTGTCTCGTCCTCGATAGTCAGTTTCCGTAGCTCACTTTCATCGTGCCTGTTGACGTAACAGAAAAGTAGTTCAAAGGGACTTTTCCCTGTCGTCTGGCTGAGTGATTCATTCATGTTCCGTTGTACTTCCTTTAAGCGTAAGTTCCAATCATTTCCATCCGCATGACGTAAACTTGCTTGAATAGTGGGGATCAGCGTATTATTCGGATTACACTCGTGGCCTTCGTGTCTTTGACTGGTCGCACGTAAACGAATCTTGTTAGGTTGTCTGTGGCGACAAGAGCATACTTGTTCTTTTGCGGGGTAGTCACAAAAGGACCCTCGTGATCTAAATGAACCAGAGCAAAAGGATGACTAGCCGAAGGGATGGGATTTAATTGACCAGCTTGTAGACCTGCTTTGGCCTTCGTTAACATGCACTGTAAACATCCCCAAATGGGTTGTTTTACATACCGACGCATATAAGGAAAGTAATAAAATTCACGTAGTTTACCGAGCGTACGTTCCAATTCAGTATGACATTGTGAATCGTGGTATCGGATGACCATGCTTTTTCGCAATTTGTGGGGAATTACATATAGTAATTTATTATTTGCGCGTTTATAGAGAATTGCGTTTCGGCATTCATAGTCCTTTACTTCGCTTTTTTCGTATTTGGTTCGCTCGCTCGCTGTTTTTTTTTTAAATTTCACGCTTACGCTTTAGATTTTCGTCTACGTATTGGTACATTAAAATTTCGTCTTCGAGGTTAACTATCGAAAATACACCACACATTCGTTCCTCCATTTTGCTTTGACACTCGTCAGATTCGACAGGAGCTCGACTCATCGGGTTCGCTCATACGACGGCTTATAGCATAGACCGGGTGATATTTCTTATCTTAAGTTTTCTGAAAAAGCATAGCCGCTAAGCCTTTCGTGCTCGCATCTGTGTGAAGTTCGGTGAGAGCTTTTGGATTGAAAATCTGTAAAACCGGTTTACTCGACAAAATCCGTTTTAACATATTAAAAGCTTGATCTCTCTCTACATTCCACAGAAACGGTTCGTTATCTCGCAATAAAGTATACAATGGGTCGGCAATTTCTGCAAACTTGTGAACAAATCGTCTTAAAAATCCCGCAAGACCTAGAAATCTTCGAAGCTCGTGTGCATCAGACGGGATCGGAAAATCAATCATTCCTCTTATCATTAAATCAGTCGGCTCGATTTCACCCTTTGAAAACATAAATCCTAAATATTTTACACGCTGTTGAAGAAAAGCTAATTTAGACAGATTAATCGTGAGAGTCGCATTTTTTAATTCTCCGTACCGTGCAGCAATGCTGAGTGATCATTTAATTCGGTCATGGAAAGTGAATTCGTTCCGTATGGGTATTTAATTTACGCGTGTCTACGACCATTCGTGGCTCGCCATTCGCTCTTTTAACCAATAAAACTGGACTCGCGTAAGAAGAATTTGTTTCGGTGGCAACCCCTTCTTCTTTTAATTCTTCAATTATATTTTTCAGTGTTTGGCGCTCTTTTATACTAGCGGAATAAGCTTTGCTACTTACCGGCTTACTTCCGGGTTTCTCCTTCATTCGCATTTCAATCAGATTCGTACATCCTAATTCAGAAATATTCATCGATACAGCTTCGCGATACTCATTCATTACACTCACAATGTCCTCTAAATCCTCTTTGATACTGTAATTTCCGATGTGAAGTTCTTCTAACTTGATTGGTTCTCTGCAAACAGCTGACTCCGTAGTGGGGACCTCCGATAATTCACCTTTTTCGATTCTGCTACATTCGATAATTTCCTTCTCGTAGTCATTGAAATTTAAAATTGAGAGTACATGATCGTTTCCCGCACTGCTCACACTGATGAAATTAATAGAATGTGCCGGAAGTTTCACACCCTTTTTTGCGATTATATTTTCGGGAACGGGTTCAAACACATCAACACTGGTTAAATAACTTTCCGGGTTCTCAGTGAAGGTTAGTTTGTCACCTTCTTTGTGGTAAATCACTCGTGGATGGTCAGTGTAAGTGCGACCGATAATCACATCTAACGCTTGTGCGAGAAACACGTCATCCACTGAGACATCCAAATACACGATTCCAGGCGAATTGGTTTTATACTTTTGAGAACCGAAAACTTGGAATATTACGTTATCGCGTATCATTTCTAGTCCTTCTGATAAAACAACTGTAGCTTTAATGGTACAGTCAGACGCTCCTGGATCAACGAACACATCGCGTAACACTCCGTTAACTAAAGCTTTCTTAATATATTTTTGAATCGTTGGATCACGATCAACACTGATCAAGTTCACTTCCGGTTTCTTATTCGCAGACGAGACAGTGCAGTGCCTCTGCGTGTGGCGCTGCCGTTGCACTTGAAACATTTTAATTCTCTACACGGCTCTGGACAGTCTTTTGATATATGACCGAATTTCGAGCAATTATAGCGCTTTAATTCTCCCGATGCACTTTTCAACGGTGGACGACGATCAGGATTACGTCCCTCAGATTCGAACTTTTTGTCCTCCACAGGTTTTCGTCCGTCCGTTTCGAACTTTTTCCCTTCTGCTGGTTTCTGCGTAGACGAATTAGTACTCAGATTCTTTTTAGGAGTGGTCGATTCCTTTTGACTTCGAATTCGTTCAGTCCTTTGGTTGGTCAGGCGTTCTAAATCGGTTAGATCGTCTAGCAAGTCATCAACATTATGATGGTCTTTTGAAGCTAAAGTCGCACACCAATCACGGGACCACAACCCCACCAATACTTGCTCCTTCGTGTCCTTTAAGTTCAATTTAACGTCATGACATAACTTTACTTTTTCGTGAAAACTGTAGTGCTTTCATCTTTACGTTGTGAACGTTCGATCATTCTCTTCCATTTTGTAGTAGTGCTTTCTGCTTTTAAAAATGTTTTTCCAAAAACTGTTTGGAACTCATTCCAGGATTTTACTTCTTTGGAATGGACTTCGAACCAGTAATATGCTCCTCCTTGAAGATGTGATCTCGCAGTCTCCAGAGTAAAGCTTTCGGGCCAGCTGTGTAGTTCCTTCATACTCATGATATTCTCAAGCCATTCTCGAGCCGAAACACTTCCTTCTTCACCCGTAAAGTCAACGATATTTCGACTTAGATCAGGCATAATGTGGTAATACGGCATCACCGAAGCACTACTAAGTCCGGGAGTGTTCGCGTTTATATTAGCATCTGCAAAACCTTTTAACACGTTCAACATCAAAACTTCTCGTTCGCGACTCTCTCTCAAAAGCAAATTTATTACATCTATCGGGTTATATTCAGCATTTTTAACATTCTCATCATTCGTCTTGTTCGCTCTAATTTTTGCACCAAGTTGCGAGTTTTGTTGGTTTTTAGGTGCTTCGTGTAGGTCAATATCTACTACCGTTTCCTCTGTCACATCTTCTTCATCTGAAGTCGAAGAGCTATCCTGGCCACCCGCATCCTCGCCCGAGTAATCCTGAACCTCATCCTCTTCGTTGTTGAGAAATCCACGAAAGCTCCCCTCATCTTCCCGCTCACTGTGATATGACATAGTCTCTTATTCACTTTTTACACCGCAAAATTTAATTTCCACTTATTTTCGCACTATGTTTCTCGATCCAAAAGTTTTAACTCTTGAACATTCCACCATTACTTATTCCGTACTTTCGTCTCCGACTGAACAATCGACTCATCCACAGACCCTTTTATATTAGACTCGTCCACTGACGCTACACTAATGAACTCGTCCGGGGACACTCCAATAATGGACTTGTCTAAACACGCAAGGAGACCGATTATAATTTTCAAAAATCCACTTTGATACTTAAAAAAAATTAAGCTGAGATCATCCCACTTCTGATATGTTAAATTAAAATTTTGGAGATAATTAAGGTCTATGGGATTGGATGAACTCTCTATTATTTATATTAACAAATCACTTTATAATAATATGAAAGTTTAGTTTATTTGAATAATCAGTTAACATCTCCCGAAAGGATTTCAATAAGAAACAATAGTACGAGTTTAAAGAATCCGTAATCGACCGGAACGCAAGTAGATCGCACGTGAAACGCTCTCATCGCTCGTCTTCGCTCAAAACGTTCGTTCGCCTCAGATTCTATCGATCGACTGACTCCGCTCGTCCTTTGTCCCTTTTACACGCTCTTTGACGCCGTTCACGCATGCTTAGAGCTTATACAAATAATCCTCGTTACCCGCTTAGTGTTTTTATATTATTTAATAAGAGATAAATTTAAATCCTTAACATAATAAACACCGCTTAATGTCTGAATGTGACCCAATAAACACCGTTAAATCTCTATAACATTCAGTCTAAAAAACACTCGTTTGTTATAATTTTGTTGACTTTTAGAAACTTGAATTTGACTGGAGTTCTTGTGTTATTCATGCGAAATATGTTTCCCTGCTCTACGTTTTGTTTCACATGTCATTTTTATGATTTTAATTTGAAGACCTGATAAACACCGCTTTATATAAATTTCCAGCCACGCGTTTAGACATATTTCAAAACTAAAAAAAATCTCTATGAAATTCAGCCTAAAAAACACTTGTTTCTTATTATTTTTTGACTTTTGAAAACGTGAATTTGATTGGCGTTCTTGTGTTATTCATGCAAATTAAGTTTTACTGCTTTACACCTTGAGTCGCATGTCGTTTTGATTCTTTTAATTCGACGACCTCATAAATACAGATTTATATATATTTCCGCCCACGCGTTTAGACTCACGGTTAAAAACTCAAAAAAAATGTGGTTCATCCCTCAGGAGACTGTCCTCTATTGTTCTAGTTAAACAAAAAATCCCATTATCACGCTGACCCAATAAACACCGTTTAATGTCTGAATGTGACCCAATAAATGCCGTTAAATGTCTTTAAAATTAAGCCTAAAAAACACTTGTTTATTAATATTTTTGACTTTTGTGAATGCGAATTTGATTGGAGTTATTGTGCTATTCATGAGAAATAAGTTTCACTGCTTTAGATTTTGTTTTACATATCATTTTGATGCTTTCAATTTAAAGACCTGATAAACACATCTTTACATATATTTCCGCCCACGCGTTTAGACTTACGGTTAAAAACTCAAAAAAAGATTGTGAACACCTCAGGAATCTGTCCTCTATGGATTCCATGAAACAAAATCTCATTATTCCGCTGAGCCAATAAACACCGTTTAATGTCTGAATATGATCCAATAAACACCGTTAAGTCCCTATAAAATTCAACCTAAAAAATACTTGTTAATTATTATTTTTTGACTTTTGAAAACGTGAATTTGATTGGAGTTCTTGTGCTATTCATGTGAAATAAGTTTCACTGCTCTACATTTTGTTTCTCATGTCATTTTGATGCCTTCAATTTGACGATCTGATAAACACCGCTTTATATATAAACTTCCGCTCACACGTTTAGACATACGGTTAAAAACTAAAAAAAGGGTCGTCGCCAACTCAGGATACGGTCCTCTATTGATTCCATTAAATAAAATCTCATTATATCGCCGACCCAATAAACACCGTTCAATGTCTGAATGTGACCCAATAAACACGGTTAAATCTCTATAAAATTCAGCCTAAAAAACACTCGTTTATTATTATTTTCTTGTCTTTTGAAAACGTGAATTTGATTGTAGTTCTTGTGTTATCCTTGCGAAACAAGTTTGACTGATCTACATTTTGTTCCTCATGTTATTTTGATGCTATCAATTTAACGACCTGATAAACACCGATTTTTATATATTTCCGTCAACACTATTAGACGTACGGTTAAACACTAAAAAAAGGTAGTCAACACCTCAGGAGACTCTCCTCTATTGATGCCATTAAACAAAAAATCTCATTATCTCGCTGACCCAGTAAACACCTTTTAATGTCTGATTGTGACCTAATAAACACCGTTAAATCTCTATACAATTCAGCCAAAAGAAAACTTGCTTATTATTTTTTTTTGTCTTTTGAAAATTTGAATTTGATTGAACTTCGTGTGTCATTCATTCTAAATAAGTTTTATTGCTGTACATTTTGTTTTAAATGTTATTTTGATGCTTTCAGTTTCACGACCTGGTAAACACCGCTTTACATATATATTTCCGCCAACGCGTTTAGACGTACATTTAAAAACTAAAAAAAAAATGTAGTCACAAACTCAGGAGACTGTCTTCTATTGATTCCATTAAATAAAATCTCATTATATCGCCGACCCAATAAATACCGTTTAATGTCTGAATGTGACCCAATAAACACCCTTATATCTCTATGAATTTCATCCTAAAATCACTCGTTTATTATTTTATTTGACTTTTGAAAACGTGAATTTGATTGGAGGTCTTTTGTTATCCATGCGAAACAAGCTTCACTGCTCTACTTTTTGTTCCTCATGTCATTTTGATTCTTTCAATTTGAGGACCAGATAGACGT
>NC_046664.1:136610708-136613303 GCF_010883055.1 Belonocnema kinseyi | reverse complement strand
TATTTTTATATGTTCTTGATTTATTTATTATTCAAAGAAACATATATTCTAAACATACTTTATTTAATTTCTATCTATCTTGTGAAATAAGGGAAATTCTAACTATAACTAGTGTTCTCTTTGTTTTATATAAATGCGGTATAGTGCAATTAATAAAAAGATGTATGCCTAACGTGTGTGTAAAAACATGATGCACTACGAATAACGTAACTAATAATGTAATACCGCCACACCTAGTCACGTGCGTACCTTCCACACCTTCTGTATCTATAATTGATTCCAATATAACATCCACGGAACCATTAGTAGAAAATCGAATGGTCAAGCTAAGGCGTAAAAATTAAGTTCTTCCAGGAGTAAGAACAATCTAGCGTTGGGGGTGTCACAGGTTTCGTAAAAGAAATGTGGTTTTCCTAAAATAGACTCTTTTGTATGTTAGACTAGGTAAGGGAAGTCGACCTGGAATGGGACCCACCCTGCAGCCCCGAGGGCTGTGGCAGTGGTAAGTTTACCTTCGCTACGGCAAGGCTGTAAAACTCATCTCTTGTTTTCTTGAATAAAGTACTACATGGATTTACGGATCCATGACAGATATTGAAATTATTTGTTTGTTTATAATTGAAGTGTTTAGACCGTCACAAACATGCATTGATATTAAAATAAATGTAGTTTCATTGTCTCGTTTATAAGATGCACATTCTTTAAGAAAATGTTGTTACTACACATTATATTGCTACTTCTGGCGGTTTTTCAAAAACTAAATTTGCTCATTTTTAATTTTATTTTTACGTTTTTAACGTTACACATGCGGTAGGAGGAGTTGTGGTAAAGGGGAGGGGGGCGATTACTTTCAACCGAGAGTAATAGCTGGTTAGTGTTTTATGCTAAGAAGGTCATAAACCTTCAGCAGCGTTGTGTTTTTCGATATGTTTTTCGATAGCCGAAGAATCTTTCTATCTGTTGTAGACCTAAATGAAATGTAATTGACTTTTAATAAAATCTTTTCTTGCATATATAACGGGTTTTAATTTATGCAATGAAATCGAAAAATAACTGAATTTTCTTAAGTTATTTTTAATTGCCCATAGTGAATTCGGACAGCAATTAATGTACGTATCACACACCTATACATTCTCTACATATCGCCAATTTTTTGAACTTTTTTGTTATGGATCATCCCTTAACAGCAAAATTTAATTTTCCTGTTTATAACTTAACAACTATTAAATGTCTTATAATATTTATTGCACATAGCGTAATAAAAACTTCGTTCTGGTACACTTTCCAGAGGTACAAGTATGACAAATATTAAGGATATATAACGTTAAAAGATTAAAATCGGCTTGTATAGTTTCAAAAATTACTTATAAAAAACGTATCCTCAAATGAACAGTAAAATGAGGGTATGGATTCGAATAATAATTTCGTGAATATAATTAACGGGAGTATTCGTGACGAGTACTAGGTTTCAGTATGAGTGATGAGTGTTAATGATGAGTATTGGGATGAGTTTTAGTGATGAGTAGAAGAAGTAAATACTAATGGTAAGTATTATTTCTGAGTATTGGATATGAGTATTAGTGATTTAAGAAAAGAAACTATATTCGTATAGTATCAGCAGAAATATATTTTAATTTACTTAAACGGAATTTTAAATTGCATTACATTTCAACAACAATTTATCAGCGACGGAAGCGATAATACTATTGAGCCGCTAACCGGTTTTACCAGATAAATAATGTATATAAGATCGCGTTTTGAGTTAATGTATTTTTTTGTTGATGGTGCAATTTCAAAAGAATAAAGCTTAGCGTATACCAATGGGTATAATGCTACGTTTATCAACTAGATATTAATATCAACTTACCTTATTTTTTAATTGTGTTAAAATAAAGCTCTGTCGATTGTCTACACTCAGAAAAATGTCTGGTTAAATCAACCACAAATCTGGTTAAATATGCCCTTACTATTTTTTCTGGTTAAAGTAACCAGAATTCTGGTACCTAATATACTGTGTATTTTAATGAGAGTCTTCCGTACCGAATTGTTACGTAACTTTCAGCAAGCTATTTTTTCACTATAAATACGTGTTATAACTTTCGATTTTGAAATAATCCTTTTATTAACCAAATCCGTAAAAATAAATTTTGCTTTACATTGCAAAAAATTCTAAATTCACCAAAAATAATTTTTTCTAAAATATGATTTAATATTAACATTTGCTATTGAAAACTTTGAAAATAAAAATTGGAAATAATCTTTTAAAAGGTAGAATACGTTATATTTATAGTGAAAAAATGAGATTACTAAAAGTTACGGAACAATGCGGGGGGGGGGGGGGGGGGGGGGGGGGGGGGCTTTATATTAAATTTTATTAATTTGTCTAGTGTTACGCTAACGTTACAAGGGTAATAGGAGGGACCATAAACAAGCAAAATAAGCGATATGCGTACTATATTGACGATTCCTAATTAAAATACGTAGTATATTAGCTACTAAGAAATTTTACGTATTATGCAATCAACAGAGGTTTATTTGAGCACAATAAAGAAATAAGGCAAGTTGATTGTTATAAATATATATAAAATATAATAT
>NC_046664.1:136605979-136610608 GCF_010883055.1 Belonocnema kinseyi | reverse complement strand
GATAAAAAAAAATACGTGTCTCTTATTTTTCGATGTACTACAACATATTGCAGTTTCATCAAAATCGGTGAGGGACACCTGGGATAGTTTCCTTGTAAGAGATAGCTTAGATAGGTGAACGTATCATGCTCTTTTTTGGTCCAAGATCGAGTACGTCTATTGGTCTTGATTCTATACAGCGAATTTTCTATTTCATCTAGTGTTTTACTAGAATCAGTTAAAGTTTTAGGACTAATTTGTTTTTGCAATGGAAACAGATGATCTTTCAAAAGATCGAGCTCAGCTGAAGAAAATGGTATTGTTATATTCTTCCTATAGCAAGTATGTTTTGCAAATTTTAATGTTTTCTTTAATTTAATTATACTAGATTCGGAGTTAAGAACGCAGTTTTCGCTTGATCGGATCAGATTCGCCTCGCGAATGACTTCTTTACTCTCGCCGGGACAGTTAACACTTAACGAAAGTTCGTTTTCGGGTATTAAAATGTAACCCTGATTACTAACCAAAGTTATGTATGTTAACAATTAAATTTTGAACGGAGATACCTGGCACATCTTGTAATCCAATGTTTTGATACTGGCTCTAATGATTTGATTTTCGCATGTGTGCGTTTCTGAGCTGAGGTAACTTGGTTGTAGCCGTTGACAGATTTTAATCTTGTCATATTTCTTACAGTCTTTTAACAACTTATCAATTGGTACGTAAACAGTTTTTTCTTCGTTAATTAGTATGTACTCATCTCCGGGAATCGGTGCTACAAAGTTAAGACCCCTTTTTTGTGGAATAGGAATTAAATGTTGAACTTGCAATTGATCAACTTCTAGTACAGGTATTTTGGTGGAATATAGTAATTTACCGTCGAATACCATAATTCCGATTTCGCTGATATCAATGATGTACTGGTAATTTGTATCCGTCAAAGGGATTGGATATTTTACGTTAAGTGTTTCTTCAAATTCTTTAAGTTCAACCATCAAAATTCCTGGTGTTAACAATTGCGGATGAATGATACCATGCTTGCCATCATTGATAGCATCGATTATTAAATTTACATCTTCACTTAATTCATCTAGAATCATGGTACACATAGTGATTTGATTTGCTATGAATAAATTTTGAGTGTTATTATCAATTTGATCTTTCATCTTATGGAAAATGTAACTGTTTTGTTTACTATGTTCCATCATCACGTCAAGCCCGTATGAGGCTGAGTTTAATAAGGTTTTGACTATCTTTGTTTGATTTGAAATGCTGCTCGGAAGGATTTTATTATCTTTGTACAAATTGTCAATTTCTGAATTGATGTAGTCCAAGTCACTCTCGCTCAATGTGCCGAACAATGTTTTAGAAATGGTGCCTACTGCGTTTATTAGTCCGCGTTTTTGTCTGTTGATTCCTAACAATTTATCTAATAAATATTTTTGCGTTTCTAATCTATTAATTCTACCGCCTAACATATTTAGTTCAAATTTTTCGCTACAATCTGTTTCGCACATCAAAGAAGTTGTCTGATACAACTTACGTAGTTGGAGAAACCGGAGTTCGATTTCGAATGTATCGATGGATGTGTATAAATGCCAAGTTGTGTGGTACAGTCTTGCTGGGCCAAGGTTCTCGACGAAAATCGTCACATCATTGAGTGAGGTAAAGGTGACGTTGGCCAGGACGGCGGGAAAGAGCAGAAAGGAGAGCATGTTTCTTCGATTACGCTGAAATTTGTTACAATTTCCGTGTTACTGATAGTATAATTTCAGTCGTTTAGCATGCACGATATAGTTTGGTATCTCGCAAAGGATTTCATAATTAGTTTCGCCTATTCTCCTGACAATAGTGTAAGGGCATAACCATTCTCTTTCCAGCCGGGTTCGAATATAGGGTAGGTGCGTACAATTTTAGCGTCTTGTTGACGTTTCAGACGCTCCTGCGTCTTTCTTATAGCAGATTTCCCTTTTTCGAGATACCCTTCGTGACGCCTCTTCCACATATCTAATATTTCCTGATATGTAAATGAGCTCGTGGTAGCTAGTGCAGACGGTAAGTTGGCTTTTCTGCCAAAGGTCATCTCAAATGGTGTCAGGCCTGTGCTATTGTGGACAGCTGTATTGAAAGATAAGCATACTAAATTTCGATTCTGATCCCATTCAGTTTCATTATCTGACATGTATGTTTTTAGCAGTTCCTTAATTGTTCCGTGGGTTCTCTCAAGGGCTCCATTGCTTTGTGGATAGAAAGCTATGGTACTAATATGCTTGATTCTGAATAAATTCTCGAACTTTTGGACAAGTTCTGATATGAAATTCGCACCTTGATCTGTGAGTATCTGTTTTGGGGCAGAGAAAATGTAGATGTAGTGATCCAGTAAATTAGTATAGTCTCGCTCGTTGTCTCCTTTAAAGGAATCAGGTTAATATATTTAGTGAGGACGTCCTGGATGGATAGGATGTACTTATTTCCGCATTGCGTTGCGCCCAGCGGTCCAACTATATCCATGGCGATTTTCTCGTTTGGTTCCGTCAGTATTTCTGGAATTACGGCTTCTACTTTGGGTCCAATTCGGGTCAGTTCTTCCTGTTGGCAAGTTCGACATTTCTTAATAAAGTCAATTGCATCCTTTTCCATGTCCTCCCAAGAAGTTTGTTCACGTAACCTTTGAATGGTTTTGTTTTCGCCAAAGTGGCCGGTCGCTAAGTTTCCGTGTGCTTCTCTTAGTAGATCTTGTTTTTCTTCCTCGTTTAATAGTTTGTCAGGCCGCTCACAGAGGAAAAACTCATGTTCTGTAAATTTTGTTTGCAGAAGGAAATTCAACATATCTCGAATGCGTACCCTCTCGATATTAGTGATTAGCGGATCTTCCATGTAAAACTTCCAATATCTTTCAGTTTTTAGTAGTTGCGAAGTCTTTTACCTTAGCGTATATTAATTTCATCCAAGCTTCTTCGTTGTAATCTGGCAGTTGTATTCGCAACAACGAGAAGATATTTTTCTTGCTGACTTTAATCCAGTTTTCTCCGCCAGCTACGGGTTTGATTTTCAGCTTGCCCAGCCTGCGATGTCCTTTTTGAGATAAAATCTCTCCTCAACCTACATTGCTAGCATCTGTGGTCAATGTAAATGTTTCATTGTAATCTGGATATTTTAATACGGGGGAGGACCAAAGACAGTCTTTTAATTCTAGAAAGCTTTTCTCACAGGCTGAAGTCCACTCGAAACATTGATCCTTTTTTGTCAGTTCTGTCAATGGTTTTGCTAGGGTTGAATAGTTTTTTTATAAATTTACGATAATATCCGGATAATCCTAAGAAGGCCATTACGTCCTTTCTGTTTGTTGGTCTTTTAAAATTATTAACCGCTGACACTTTATTCGGGTTAGGCTTCACTCCATCTTTTATAATTAAATGGCCCAGATACTCGAGTTCTGGTCTCAAGAACTCACACTTATCGGGCTGCAGTTTTAACCCCGTCGCACGTAGACGTTCAAATAATGTGACTACGTTTTCGTTGTGTTCTTGTATTGTTTTTCCAAGGACGACAATGTCATCCAGGTAAACAAAGCAAATTTGCCCGATTAGCCCTCTTAGTGCCGTATCCATCATTTTGGGAATGTGGTCGGGGCGTTCTTTAGACCGAAAGGCATACGGTTAAAATGGAAATGTCCCTCAAGTGTAGAAAAGGCAGTGTACTTTTTGGAATCATCGTCCATTTGAATTTGATGAAAACCGGAACTCAGATCGAATGCTGAAAAGAATTTGACTTTTCCCAGATGGTCTAGGATATCGTCGATTACAGGAAGTGGATACGCGTCTTGATCGGTTTTCTCGTTCAACTTCCTGAAGTCGACGACTAGTCTCCATTTAGTCTTTCCTGAGGCGTCTCGCTTCTTTGGGACCACCCAGAGGGGTAAGTTTAACGGTGAGTTTGATTCTTCTACTATCTTTTTTGTAAGCATTTCGTTAACTTGATGACATTCTGGATGTCGAGGCTGACGTAAGTTTATTATTTTTTCATCTTTGAGCACAATTTTATGAGAAGCTAAACTTGTACATGGAAGAGAATCACCCGGTAGTGAAAAAATGTCGTGATAAGACGTGGTAATTTTTTCAATCACTTCTCTGTGATTCTTCCATATGTTGCAACCGTAGATTTTCCTGTAGTAATTTTAACCTCGCTCTAAGTTCCTCCATAGTGATATAATTAATCAGTTCTTTGCGTTCTGGAAGTGAGCTGAAAATTTTTAATTTTATGTCATCGTCTGACAATCGTATCTCTTTTTCAGTTTTGTTGCTGATAGGAATGATAATCTTTGAGTTTTCAATTCGATAAATGGAATCAGGAACGTGAAAGTTATTTTCTATAAGTACATGTCCTTGTTTTCTACCTGTTTCTATCGTGATTATTTTTACAGAATTTCTTGGTATGACTATTCCGTCGCTTTCCAGTGGGTGTATTTTATCATCGAGCTGAAAAGTCTTGTTGGATAAATTAAATTTGTAAGAATATAAAAATGGGACTCCTATGATTCCGTCTTCGGGTAACGGAAAGTTGTTAGGAATGATTATGAAGTTATGTTCCTTGCCCTGAAATTTAAGTACGGTTACTTCCTCGGTTTGGTGTTTATCGTTTCCCATAGAA
>NC_046664.1:136604811-136605879 GCF_010883055.1 Belonocnema kinseyi | reverse complement strand
ATCATTTCTTTAGCGGCAATTAAATGCAAGGAATCTACGTTTGTTGACACATTTCGCCTACTTGCGGGACTGGGAGCTCTTTCTGAAGTAATGCTTTCGTGGCCTATCCCGTGGTTTCGCCTACATAAGGATTCACGAACATTACTTTTTTCTTTATTTCCATTTTCGGGAGACGCGCGTGAGGATCCGTCTTCCGTGTCTATTAAATTGTTATGCCTTGCTATTATGCTTATTTCGTTCGCTCTTTTACCGTTTTCTAAATTTAATCGTCCGATACCTTCTTCCATTAACTCTAACTTGTCCAATATTATTTGAAGCGGATCTGCGTTGTTATCCTGATTTAGATTTTCTTGACTCATTGTGACTGAAGGTTGATTTTCTTCAATTTCCTCTAATTCCTCGACGGTATTTTCCGGTAAGTTTTTTAGATATGCCGATGATGCGAGTGTAATTATTGTTTATGTGCACGCAAGATAATATTCAATGGTTCGGTTATGTCGGATGTGTGTGTCGCGACGCGGGTGACTTTTTTTTTGTTTTTTTTTGCGTTTATTAAAGAAAGAAGCCGCGTATTACTTCTTACTTGCACAATCACTATTTCACACGCCGATTATTAAAGGAAGAAGCCGCGTATCACTTCTTACTTGTACAATCGTCAATACCAACTTACGCAATATGTTGACAGTCGCTAGCGCAGTTAAGGACCGCTAGCAGGGTGCGAGGGAGGATGTTGGCGTTGGCTGGATGCAGGTTGAACGTATTTTCTTTCACTCGTAGGTGGCCGGGAAATTCTTCAGCTCCCGCGGTGT
Organism: Belonocnema kinseyi; assembly: GCF_010883055.1. Taxonomy (NCBI): domain Eukaryota; kingdom Metazoa; phylum Arthropoda; class Insecta; order Hymenoptera; family Cynipidae; genus Belonocnema; species Belonocnema kinseyi. The sequence continues at coordinate 136,605,070 of NC_046664.1, read as the reverse complement.
CTGCTTCCGAGAGTGACGTCTCTCCTTTCTTAAGAGTCACTGGTAGCCCTACTTAATTCAGACTACTTACGTGTTCTCTTTTGGCTAAAGATTTAAAAATCTTTATATGCCCTGATTATTTCGTGCCAATCAAGGGTGGCAGTGGTATGAGGAAATTAAAAAAAAAACTTGACCGCACTGTAATTCCGGTAGGAATTCGGTTCTTTTAGATCCCAAAAGAATGACGTATCGATTCAAAGGAATCCTGGAAGGATCGCCA
>NC_046664.1:136600347-136604711 GCF_010883055.1 Belonocnema kinseyi | reverse complement strand
AAAAAAAAACTTGACCGCACTGTAATTCCGGTAGGAATTCGGTTCTTTTAGATCCCAAAAGAATGACGTATCGATTCAAAGGAATCCTGGAAGGATCGCCAAAATTTATGTGGCGGTCTAAGCCCTTCAATTATAAAGAAACAAATAATTTCAATATCTGTCATGGATCCGTAAATTCATGCAGTACTTTATTCAAGAAAACAAGAGATGAGTTTTACAGCCTTGCCGTAGCGAAGGTAAACTTACCACTACCGCAGCCCTCGGGGCTGCAGGGTGGGTCCCATTCCAGGACGACTTCCCTTACCTACTCTAACATACAAAAGAATCTATTTTAGGAAAACCACATTCCTTTTACGAAACCTGTTACATGTTGAAACATCTTAAAATTTTCTAAAGCTCTTGAAAATTCCTTGAAATTTTAAAAATACCCTGAAATATTTCAAATCCTTTAAAATCTCATATTAAATTACTGTTATCAATAAAAATTCCTTGGAATCTTTAAAATTTTCTCAAATTTTGCAAATCCTTCAAAATCTTTCGAAATGCCTAGGACTTCTTTTAGGATTTCTAAATTACTTTGGAATTTAAAAAAATAAGCCTTCTATTTTTTTTTAATTCTTTAAAATTCATGTAAATTTTAAAAATAAATTGAAAATTCCTTGGCATCTTCTCAAACATCCTCAAATATTTAAAATCCTTAAACATCTTTTGAAATCTCTTGAAATTTTGTAAATCTTCAGATTGAAATGTAAAAAAGAGGAAAGTTTCAAAACTTTAAATATTGAAATATTTGTGGATTAGAGTTTTGAAAATGGAATCAATAAAAATTCAAAACTTTCGAAATTTAATTTTTTTAAATTTTCAACTAGTCAATAAGAATAATTTTCAACTTGATAGGATTGAAGTCTTCAAATTTAGAATTGTAAACTTGGAAGTTTATTTATGAAAAACTAATAATCGTAAATAAATTGAATGCGTTCAAAATTTAAATGTATGTTTTTCAATTGGACAACCTCGTAATGAACTTATTTGAGACTGAAATTTAGAAAACAGAAAAATTTTCTAACATTAAAAATTTAACTGTTTGTAGATTAGTTAAACTATTAAATTAAAGTTTTAATAGAAATTACTCGAGTTAAAGTTTAATTATTTCTAAAACGATTTTTGTATATAATTATATGATTATGTATATATATTTTTTAGGTATTTTTACATTTTCAAGGAATTTTCAAGATATTTCAAAAGATATTAAAGGATTTTAAATATTTCAATGAATTTTCAATTCATTTTTATAATTTAAGGGAATTTCAAAGAATTAAAAAATTATAGCAAGGTTGTTTAAAAAAATCCAAAGCACCTTAGAAATATTCAAAAATGTCAAGGGATTTCACAAGATTTTAAAGGGTTTCCAATATTTTAGGATGTTTTAAAAGATTCCAAGGAATTTTCAAATAATTTCAGTAATTCAAAGCATTTGCAAATAATTTTAACTATTTTTTTTCAACTTTTCTGGTTGAAAGTAGAACTGCTTTCTTCAAAAATTAATTTGCTATTGGTTGATGATTTATCAATTTAGTTGGAAAATTTAACTATTTTGTAGAAGTATTTTTTGTTTGAAAATGAATTTCGGTTAACTACAGGAAAATTAATCTTTTTTGTCGAAAATTTAACTATGATTAAACATTAATTTTTTTATAGAAAATTAGACTTGGTGGAAAATAAATTTATTTTGTTCAAAGTTCATGTATTTTATTTGTAAATGCCTTTCTTAGTATACAAGACAGCTTTTCGGATGAACATTTAACTTTTTGTTTAAAAATTTAACTATTTAAAAATAATAAACTAATAAAAAATATATTAAATCTTTCAAAATCTGATATTAAATCACTGTAATCAATTGAAAATTCCTTGAAACGTTTTAAAATACTCTCAAATGTTTCAAATCTTTTGAAATACCTAGAACTTTTTTTAAAGATTTCTAAAGTACTTTGGATTTTTTAAATAACCCTTCAAAAAAAATTTTAATTCTTTGAAGTTCCTTAAAATTATAAAAATTAGTTGCAAATTCCTTGATATCTTTTAAAATAACGTCAAATATTTAAAATGTTTGAGATCTCTTTAAATTCAATTTAGAAAACAGAAAAACTTTAAAACGTTAAATATTGAAATGTTTGTAGATTCGAGTTATGAAAATGGGATCAATAAAATTCAAAGATGATTAAAGCATTCAAAATTGATTGTTCAAAAAAGTTCAACTATTAAATCAGAATAATTTTCAATTCGATGGGATGCCAAGTCTTCAAATTTGGAATTTTACACTTGGAATTTTGTTTATAAAAAATTAGAAATCATAAATAAATTGAAAGCGTTCGAAATTTAAAAGTATGTTAAAAAAAAGTATATAATTATATACAATAATGTATATTTATATTTTCCTCTTTTTCACACCACCGCAGAAATGTTAAATTCCTGACAACAGAAATGATACATTTCTGTCATTTTATAATCAGTTTTGTAAAGCCCAAAGTTTCTAAAGCATGAAGTTTTATAAATTTCAATCTGAAGTTTTTAAAAATTTCAAGAGATGTCAAAAGATCTGTAAGGATCTTAAATATTTGAGGAAATTTTAAAAGATTCCAAGGAATTTTCAACTGATGACAGTTATTTAATATGAAATCTTAAAGGATTTGATATATTTTAGGATATTTTAATAGATTTTAAGTGATTTTTAATTAATTTTAATAATTTAGTATTATATTTTAAAGGATTTTAAATATTTGAGGAAGTTTTAAAAGACGCCAAGGAATTTTCAATTGATTACAGTAACTTAATATGAGATTTTAAAGGATTTGATATATTTTAGGATATTTTAATAAATTTCAAGAAATTTAAAAATGATTTTAATAATTTAGTATGAAGTTTTAAAGGATTTGAAATATTTCATGGGCTTTTTTGAATTTCAAAATATTTTCAAGACCTTTAAAAAATTTCAAGAGATTTCGAAAAATTTGTAAGAATTTTAAATATTTGAGGAAGTTTTAAAAGACGCCAAGGAATTTTAAATTGTAATATGAGATGTTAAAGAATCTGATATATTTTAAGGTATTTTAAAATATGCAATGAATTTTCAAGAGCTTTGAAAAATTTCAACAAATTTTAAAGGATTTCACCTTTTTTAGGATATTTTTAAACATTCCAAGAAATTTTCAATTAATTTCAACAATTTAAAGCCAAAAATAATTGTCTTAGTTGAAAGTTTAACTATTTCTATTAAAAGTCAGTCAGCTATTAATTAAAATTAATGTTATATTTTATAATTATGATATTATCATTCATAATTTACATAATAGTAACAATATTCATACTTAATATATACCTAAAAAACATAACCTCGAAATCGACTTATGCATGAAATGAAGAATCACGCGAAACATTAAATTCGCCAATTTCTTCCATTTCTTTCAAATGGGGATCCAGATATAAATAGAAGACCACCGAAGTCTTCCGAAGCTTTCAGATCGGCAATCATCGTACAGCAGGAAACCAAAGTCAAATCGTGCATTTTCGGCTTACACACGAATTCACAGTGGTAATCACGCACCTTCTGTTTTGCGGCTCCCAAACGGTAGATACGGTGGGGGTAAATTTCAGGCTCGATCTGGCAGCTCTGCTTTGCATTTTATTTTTCTCCATGAACATAATAAACTTAAAATAACAAAGAAATATACTTAAAAAATATAATTGGTGAACACTATGGTCTCCTCCTCACGACGTTAATTTTGTCTGTCAAATATTTGTTTACTAGTTTCATTCTAGCTTTACGCTTTAGCCTCATCAAACCAGCTTCAGTTAATTTTTCATATAACAAATCTACAAATAATGTAAAGTTCGTTTATTATAATTACAATGAAAGAAAAAATCTGCTAGTCGCACACAATGATGAATAAAGTCTAAAAAATTGATGATTTGAAAGTGAAACGTTGCATAGCTCACAGTTATGGCTTAGTAAATAATCAAACTATTTGAAATTGAAATCCTACATAAACAGACGAACTATTTGTATAATTACGAAGTTACAATTTCAGAGTTCTGAATTTTGAACGCTACAATTGAAATTCTTTTTTTCAGTAAAGTGAAAATTTTTCAGCTAAAATAGAAATCGTTCAATTTTTAAAAGTGTAAGGCACGTTCAAATATTTATCTTAGCTTTAATTAATCCCAATTTGAAAGCATTCAGTTTCAATTTATGTCTTAAATTTCAGGGAAAATACGAGGGTGGATTGATAAGTTTCCGGCCTGACCAAGAGATGGCGCCACTAGGCCTACCTTGAGGTGGCGTTCTATAGTACCATCCTTAGATAGCT
>NC_046664.1:136597845-136600247 GCF_010883055.1 Belonocnema kinseyi | reverse complement strand
GCTTGACGAATCATTCTATAGAGATGGCATTACTAGACTAGAACACCGCTCTGAGAAATGTATCAGCCTTGGAGGAGATTATGTTGAGAAATAAAAAAAAAATCTTAAAAAAGTTTTTTTTCTTGGTCAGGCCGGAAACTTATCAATCCACCCTCGTACAATATGATCAACTACATATGGACACGGTATCATGTTTGGTGGCTTTATAATTTTCAAAATTTAAATATTGTGCTCAAATTTTAGGAAATGGTTCAAAATACATAAGAGAAAGTCTGACTGGTACATTGGGGATTTTATTTGTATTAAATAATGTAATTGCATTAATTCGATTTTAGCTGTGGCACAAAAGCCCCGTTCTCAGTGACATTCCCAATAAAAAATAATTAAAATTATACTACTTAAACGAAAATAAAACTTAAAGAGGGGCCAGCTAGACTGTCCCTATATATTTAGAATTATTTTGAAACCTGGAACTTTAATTTAAACTTCGTTATTATTTCAATTTTTTGTTATTTCCAAGGCTTTGATTTAAATTTATAAAGTTTTTGCCGCTTTAAACTTCAAATAAGCAAAACATTAACACTCAATTTGAAGCGGTATCATTATGAAAAACTTAAGACTAAAAATCTTTTTTTCGATATTACAATTTTAAAGTATTTAAATTCAAATAAATTAACTTTATTTAGTTACGTTTTTTTAATTATCAATTGAAAGATATTTATGCTTAAATGTTTTCTATTTAAAGTAACCCAGAATGATTTTAGAAACACTTTCCAAGAGACATTCATGGGTCTTAGAAGATGATAACTGTCCTAAAATATACTAAAGAAGATATTTTAAGATATTTTAAGACATAGAAAAATGCAAGGCTTAGACGCATTGATTTTATAAAAAAATTTAAAAAATGGGGTATTGACTGAACATAGGCGGCTATAAGGACCAAATATTGAAAATGGTGGACTTCAGAGACAACATTTGAATATCGGGTATAATAGGGCATATAGGAAGTGAACTTTAAGACTGTTATTAGAGTCAAGGATTGATGATAGCATAGATACTTACGTGATTCTCTTCTCCTGGGATAAAACGCTCATAGTTTGCAATGGCACTCAAAGGACAACGTGAATTTGTCGAATTTTCTGGTCTGTCATTTATACGTATACTATTATCCACAGAACCTGCTAGTTTTCTTTGTATATTTCTGACACCAGAACTTGTATTTCGTAATGGCTCTGGGGGGATTTGAAGAGGTATTTGTAAACCCATGCGCTCTAAAAATAATTATTTCGAAATTCGAAACATGCAAAGTTGAAATAATTTTTTTATCAATACAGCAGATATAGACAAGAATCAAGGATGTTTTGTTTCGAGCTCCATGACTTCTCAATAATATAAAAAGTTTTTGTCCTGTGCCTCAATTGTGTATTGAAATTTCTTTTTTAATTCAATATTTTTGTCATATTTAAGGTAAAGTAATTTAAAGCACTTTTTTTCAAATTGTTAATGATTCCCTTAGCTTATATTATGTTCAACAAAATTTGCACTACCAACCGTCATCTCCATCTAAATCGAAACTTTCTGAAATGTGAATAGTATCGACAGATCCATCTGATATACTTCTATCAGCAGTCCTAAAAGATATTTTTGCATCTTTTTTTTACTTTTCCAGTATTAAGATAGGATATGGATGATTTGATAGTTGACGGGAGTACTCGCCAAGGTTTTCTTGATCTGAATTATTCTCCTGTTCTTGTTCTAAAACTGGACTCTCTGAAAATATACAAGGATATGTGAAATTAAAGAAAAAAATAAACAAATGAATTGTTTAATTTGCAGCAATAAGTATGACTTTCATAATTTATGAATTAATTGAAATACTTGCCATGGTTTTCTTCACTTGAAGAATTGTCCTGTCTTTCAACTATATCTGAAGTCTCTGAAAATATATATAAATGTGTGATGCTGCAATCATTCTTAAGTATAAAAAAGAAATTATTAACTTTGGAAAAAAATAAGAATACGAATGATTAGAATGTAAATGTAGATACTTGCCTTTGCTTTTATTGCAATGATTATTCTCAAGTACATCCCTCTCTTCGCCTTCTGACAATACCGATGATACAGAATCAAGTCGAGTTCGGTTTTCCATGAGTGCATCGTGTCTTTTCAAAATTTTATTATTTTGTCGTTGTTGCGCTTCGAACTTCTCAGCCTCAACTTTTCTCTTAGTGCTCTGAAAGAAAGAAAAAGATAGTCTAAAATTCGAAACTACGATCAGAGCTCACAGTCCTGAAACGCCACAACGATGCCGCACGAGGGGAATCGTCCCCCGCCAGTCGCCACTCATCGGCCGCCTGCCTTTGCCCCTCAGCCTCCTCACCACCAAGGTCTCGGTCGGTCCC
>NC_046664.1:136589778-136597745 GCF_010883055.1 Belonocnema kinseyi | reverse complement strand
AAGGATTTTTGTTCCTGTTTTCTCATTAGGAGCATCATTATGTGGCGTCTCTGAATTAAAAAGAACTGCTTTGTGCTGAAAACGTAATTTTTAGGTATTTATATAATATGATTGTTTTTTGCATTGGAAATTTTTACATGAGATTATATGAATATTCATACATATTATATGAAATGATAGAAATATATTTATTTAAAAATTAGTTAGTGAAATATAAGTTAATCTTTCGAATTAAAAAAATATATATTCATTACAAACTATACGCGTTATTATTTTTTTCTCGCCTTAAATCACAATTTACGTTATTTCTGATATTAATATGAAATTTATAACAAGTATATGTATATTTATATCAGTATATTTTAAATCTTATATAGGGAAAAAAACACATTTTTTGACAGAAATGTTTTTATAAAAAAACAAAACTCTTGTACTATTCATTGTGATTATTAGCACATTTTAAACTTAAATGAAAATATTTCAAAGCAAAAATGAACTCAAAGTACATTTTTATTAATTTATACATCAACTATTTACTGTCTAAAAGTTTGACCTAAAAGTTAGGTTAGAATTCGCTTTATTTTGAATAAGAATTTATTAATAATGATTAATAATTGTTTTTAACTACATAAAGCAATCGTAAAACACTTTTATGCACAAATTAAAATTCATCTTTAAAATCTACCCGCTCTTTCTAGTTACCGTGTTCCACACCAGATAGAGAAATGGTTGAGCATCATTCCCAATATTGCTAAATGCCTATAACCCACAATAAGTGGCGCGACGCAAAAAAAGTTTGGATAGATATTTCTGTCTTACACAGCGCGCAGAACTTTGTTCTACATATCATATACGTATGATATACATACAATGTTATCATTACTATCCCCTTTTCACCCCTCCCATAGTTAATTGTGCACGCACAATGCTGTAAACGTTCTGCACCCCGTGTGAGACAAAAATATATGCCTGCACTCTGGTTTTCTTCCAGAAGCCTCTTATGCGGTTAGCAATATAGAAGTATTAGAATATGTTTCTAGTTAAATGTTTCTTTAAGGAGCATTCACACTACAATTTTGTGTGTAATATACATATAATACAATACTGAATTGTTACTGATAATAATAAATTGAACTGTATCACGTATATTAATAAGTCATTTTTTAGTTATGTACAAGAAAATATGAAGTATTATATTAATTTTAATGAAAATTTTAATAAATACAGTTCCGTATGAACATCCCCAGTGATCCCAACTTTCGTATGTAGACGTACTGCGCTTGCTCTAGAAAGCTTTCGAAATACACAACGCGACAATTGGTTACCATGGCAATAATAAGCCGCGTCGTGTTCCTCTTATGGTGTATTTACTTGCCTGTTGTATGCAGACGGAAAATGTATCTTCTTCCAACTCTAACATGTGGCAATGCCATGTATTTATCTCACACTACATTCTCAACCCAATAGAAAAACAGAGAAAATCTAGTGTGCGGTAAATGATTGGAATCGTCACATAGTAGGATGAGAGAAAGATTCATTTCCCGTTTGCATACGACACGTATGAATACACCTTTCCGCATAGCTAGAGCAAGCGCACTACCTGTACACGCTAAAGTTGGGGTAACTGAAAAAGCGTTTATCTCCTGCAAAGTGAGCGCAACAGTGAGGAGGGTTATATTACAAATTAATAGTAAAAGAAAGTGAAATTCGATTTTTGCAATTTATTTTTCTCAATAAACTTAATAAACCTAAAATAACAAACAAACATTTTTAACAGATAATCTATCTAGCAAACTTAGTAATACCAGAGATGAGGTGGGAGATAGGCGATACCATGTATTTAATTTCGAACGATTTTCGCCAGCGCCACCTATTACCTGAGGCTTTTGCGAACCAAAATCAAGCGCCCCCAATTACTCAGGCCAGTTTATGAACTGAAATAGATGATAGAAGGTTCTACTTGAGCGGTCAAACAGGGCGGCATTTTTCCAGTTTATTGATGTCGGTAGAGAAGATCAGAGTGGGTAATTTCGCATACATGCTAGGTGAATTTGGGATGCTTTAATTTGACATGCTTTTGGGATGCTATTTAATTTGACTTTTTAATGCTTGAAAATTAATCTTAGTATAAAATTCATTTTTTTTTTGTTACAAATGTAAGTTGTTTTTAAAAAATATTTGGTAAATTTTCGGAAATATTTTTTTTAATCACTCAGAATCTTCTAAAATTTGTAAATGTCTGAAAAAGAAGCGAATTTTTCTTAAAACTTAAAAAATTTAAAAACTTGTCTTAAATATTCCGATTTTTTCGCGGAATCTATAGAAATTTTTAAAAAAATGTTATCAAAAAATTAATATAAAAAAAATCCTTTCAAATTTTCGTATTAACCTTAAGAATATTGTGTCATTGTCTTGAAACCATTCAAAGTTTAAAAAAACTTTCTAAGCATGTAATTCAAAATCTTTCATAACCGATTTTTTTCAATGATTTGTTTAAAGTTTTTTTTGTGTAGTGAAATTAGACAAATTTATTAAAGTACACTTCAGTCGAAAGGCTAATTATAACATTTGTGTTTCAAAAGGAATGACTGTTGATTTAGAACACAAATGGGACATAACGTAAGTTAATTATTTCTTTTACACAAAACCTGGAAGACTTGACAGGGTCATTGCATTTTTTAAATGTTGTGGGAAAAGTGCAAAAATCATGTAATCTTACAAATAATGACAGAGTTTTTTAATTGAAAGATAGTTTTTTTATAGAATATTTAACTATTTCTTGAAATTTCGTCGTTTCATAAATATTTTCTAAATATTAGGAAATCTTTTAAACTTCTAGTATATTTTTAATCACTTCAACACTCAAATTTTTCTTACAATTTTTACGTTCTAAAAATTTTAAAAATTGCTGAAGACATTATGGATTCTTTCTCAGCATTTTTGCAAATCTTTTAAAATTTTCTCTAACAATTTATTTTAAAAAACAAGAAATCCTTTTCAATTTTTTGTATAAATATGATAAAAGAAAATTTAGATTTTTGAAGCTTTTGAAATAAAGTTTTGGATTCTATTTCAGAATTTCAAAAGGATTTAAGAAATTAAAAATGTTTGGGCTAACATTTCGGGGAAAGTTGTAATTTATTTTTTATTTAGAAAAAAAAATTTTTAAATATGTTGAAACTTTTTAAAACATTTAAAAACTGCGTTGGCTCAAGAATCCGGTAAATAAAAATATCAACACTCAGAACTTTCCGAAAAAGTAAATATGATTTATCGCGTATATGCTTGGACTGGTATCATTTTTAGATGACGGTTGCTGACAGTGGAACCATGTGGTGGTTGTTTAATCTTTTTCTTTGAATTTTCATATGCAATATTGCCGAAATTCATGTAAATTGATGTAATATGATGTAAAAATGGAAAAATTTTAATTAGTTGTTTTTTGCTAGACAATAAAGCTTGTATGGAGATACCTTTTTTTATTGAAAATTCAAATATTTGGATAAAATTTAATTTTTTCATTTACAATCTTTTATTGAAAAATGAAGTATTCAACAAGTCAAATTTTGTAGTTCAAACTTTTAACTATTCTATTTATTTTTCATTGATTTAAAATTAATCTTCATAGTTGAGAATTCTTTTTTTATAGAATATTTATTCTTCAACGCTCAAATTTGTCTTAAAATTTTTACATCTTAGAAAATTTTTAAAATTGCCGAAGATATTTTGGATTCTTTCTCAGCATTTTTATAAATCTTTTAAAATTTTCTCTAACAATTTATTTAAAAAAACAAAAAATCCTTTTAAATTTTCATAGGAATCTGAAGAATATTCTTTGATTATCTTTCAAAATTGTCAAAATATTTTTCATTTGTTCGAAAAACTGACTGATTACATTCTGTATGAATATGATTTCAGTGGATGTTTTCCGTTTGTTATTTGTTGTAAGGCCGATAAATTTTGAGCGAAATATAGATTTTTTGAGATTTCGAAAAAAAAATCTTGTAAAGAATTTTGAAGATTTGAAAAGGATAAAAAAGTTTTCTTAAGTTTCATCAGAAAATTTACAATTTTTTATTTTTAAAGTTAATTTAAAGAGAATATTTAAAAAGATTTCAAGATTTTTAAAGAAAATTATCAAATTTATCAACAAATAATTTTGAGCGAATATTCTACAACTTTTTAAAACATTTTAAAAAATTGTAAAAGAAAAATCTGAAAAATGTTAAGGTCATTTTAAAAATTTTCCGATAAAAATAAATACTATATACCACCCACTTCACGGTCGTGAGACTTGGCCATAGGTGTGATTTATCGCGTATATTCTGGGAGCTGGTGTCATTTTTAGTTGACAGTTGCTGGCAGTAGGACCACGCAGTGGTTGTTTGATCTTTTTTTTTATTTTTATATACAATATTTTCTGAATTCATATAATTCGATATAATTTTTTATATATTTCAGGCAATTTAAAATTATTAAATTAGAATAGTACGCAAGGTGTGATTTTGTTTTGAATTCGCCCAATTTGTTCAAATGATATTGGTAGGGCGGAGGGAAACCTTCGATTCTTTCAGATTCTTAGCACCTCCAGTTCGCAGAACCGGCGGAGAGTTTCCGAGAAATATATTTCACCGCCAAACAAATGCAATATAAATAGATGAGCAGCTCTTTAAAACTGCTTTCTTGAACACTTATTATATAATCTAATTAAATAGTATTTAGTTGAACTTTAATTAAATAAATAAATTGATTAAAATAAATTAAATAAAAAATATCTAATTTTCTTTTAACTTTTAATACTTTTCACATTTCCTAATTTAGTATATGTACTAATAACTAAATTATTAGATTTAGCCTTTAAAAATAGTGGGAAAAAAACTTTTTAAAAATCTGGGCTATTAATTTCATCTTCAGTTTAGAGTTAAAAATAATGTTTTTTTTTGCAATTACAATCATTTTTAAAACAAAATACAAATGTGGAATAACTATTAGCTTGTTACAAAGGTAAAACCCCATTCCAAGTTTTAACAAGAAGGAATCACCGCTGATCTGTTTCTTTTTAAAGTTATATAAATATAATTTTCGTAAGATTCCGGAGATATTTCAAAAACATTTTTGAAGATTTCACATATGCCGAAAAAATGCAGAAAATTTTTATGCATTTTTTTATTTTGCCAGGCACACAAAATATTAGGAAAAATTAGAGTCAGCTTAAAAGATATTTAGGACTTTCAGAAGAAATGCTCAACATTTTATAAAATTGTTAAAAAATTTTTTTTAAATTTACAGAAAATTTTAAATTTTCTAAAAAAATTTCAAATTTTAAATTACATTAAAACTTTTGAAAAACTTCTACACCTTCGAAATATCTTTTGAAGTCATTCAGTTTTCCCAAAAAATTTTTAATTGTCCTAAAATCTTCTAGATTTTCTTTCGTGTTTTTTTTCTTACCTCTTTCAAAGCTTGGAAAAGTTTACAAATTGTATACAACGATAGAAAATTTTTAAGAACAGTTATTTCCTATAATATTAGAAAACCCATTTGCAATTAAAAATTTCTTTTAAATCCATAATGTTTAGAATAAGTTGGAAAACATTTGATCATGAAATGAAATTACTTAATTGAAAATTTCCATTTACAAAATTGAAGTTGCGGTAAACTCGTAATATTTATTAATAGACTTAATTACAGACGGTTTACTTAAACATTCATTAATATCCAGGGGCGAACTGGGCCTATTGTCCTTATTAATAACAGTTAATATGCATAAATATATCAAATTGTATGCATATTTTAAAACAAATCTCATATTAAATTAACGCAAACAATAAAAAATTTCTTGAAACATTTTTAAATACTGTCAAGTATTGCAATTCCTTCAAAATATTTTGACACGCCTTAAACTTTTTTTTAAAGATTTTCAAAGTACTTTTGAATTTTTTTAAATAACCATGCTAAAAATTTTTTAATTCTCTAAAATTTCTTAAAATAACAAAAATAAGTTGAAAATTCCTTGAAATCGTTTAAAACATCCTTAAATATTTTTAATCTTTTGAAATCTTTCGAAATCTCTTAAAATTTTGTAAAGCTCTGGAAAATATATTGAAATTTTAAAAATACCATGAAATATATCAAATCCTTTAAAATCTCATATTAACTTACCATAATCAATTGAAAATTCCTTGGAATCTTTTTAAATTTTCTCAAATTCGTCAAATCCTTTAAAATTTTTTGAAATACCTAGAACTTTTTTTTAAAGATTTCTAAAGTACTTTTTAATTTTTTTAAATAACCCTTCTAAAATTTTTTTATTTCTTTGAAATTCCTTTAAATTATAAAAACAATTTAAAGATTCCTTTACATCTTTTAAAACACCCTCAAATATTTAAAATCCTTAAAAATCTTTTGAGATTTTGTGAAGTTTCAGATTGAAATTTAAAAAAAGAAAAAAGTTCCAAAACGTTAAATCAAAGGATTTTTAATACTTTAGGATGTTTTAAAACATTCCAATCTTTTTCAATTAATTTCAATAATTTAAAGCAATTCCAAAGAATTTTAATTATTTTCAACTTTTCAGGTTGAAATTGGAACTGCTTTATTAAAAATGTAGTTTTTTTTTGGTTGATGTATCAATTTAGTTGAAAAAATTTGTTTTCTGAAAATTTAACTATTTTATAGACAATTTTTGTTTGTTTTCGCTTAAAAATTAATTTTTTAAGTACAAGAAAATAATTCTTTTTTATCGAAAAATTAACTGTGATTAAACATTAATTTTTGTATAGAAAATTAGACTTGGTGGAAAATAAATTTCTTTTCTGCAAAGTTCATGTATTTTATTAAAAATTTCGTTTTTTTAGTATATAATTCAGCCTTTTGGATAAAAATTTAGCTATTTTTTTAAAAACAATTTCAACAATTTTTTTTAACTTATGTATTTTATTCAAAATCTTTTTTTTTGTGCAGAAAACGAATTGTTTTAGTTGAAAGTTGAACTATTTATATTTAAAAATAGTCAAATAGTTATTAATATAATATTTTATAATTATAATATTAACATCAATAATATATATAGTAGTAATAATATCCACGTTATATACCCCTGAAAAATATAACCTCAAAATCGACTCGTGCATGAAATTAAGAATAACGCGAAACATCAAAATCGCCAATTTCTTAAATTTCTTTCTAATGGGGATCGAGATATAAATAGAAAACCACCGAAGTCTTTCGAAACTTTCAGATCGGCAACAAAGATATCTTTGTGATAACTAATTGAGCAGAAACTTAATTGGTAAATCATTTCATAAATTGCTAATTTTCGTCATTTACCGACGAGCAACTTGCGCCTTCAAAGTAACTCTTAGGTAATCCGCCAAGAGGGCGCAGTTATCAGCGCATTGTAACAAGCCGACAGTCTTTTACCGCGCGAAAGTTCAAATATTTTAGATTTAATAAGAGAATAATTAATAAAAGTATGAAAAATAAGATTTTCTATAATTTCTAAGAATAAATCAACAGCAAGTCCGTTTCCACAATTAAGGGTTTGAAAACCCAACTCAAGCGATGAAATCTTCTTCTGAAAATCTTAACAAGTTATAACTAAAGGATTAAATAAAAGGGTATTTTAAATAATTAAATTGATAAATTCATAATTAATTGAATTAACAAGATTTATTAGTCTGGTCTTTTGAAATCTATCTTTACAGTAAAAAATCTTATTCGAGTTTCAAGTTAACGAACGAGTCGCGGCCGCGGACCAGATTAATCTGTCTTTTTGTTTCGTCGTGGAAGCTTCGATACCTCCACAACGGTCCTCAGCCTCCCCTCTCTTTTGTGTTTTTCTCTGGTTAGCCTGCTTTACTTGTTCTACAAATCCCTACTCTGAAAAGTGCCTAATTCGTCGTCGATTTCATAATACATCTTCTCATGGGAAGAGAGTACGTGACTTCACGCTTGGCCGATTATTG
>NC_046664.1:136587421-136589678 GCF_010883055.1 Belonocnema kinseyi | reverse complement strand
GAGGCTGAGGGGCAAAGGCAGGCGGCCGATGAGTGGCGACTGGCGGGGGACGATTCCCCTCGTGCGGCATCGTTGCGGCGTTTCAGGTCTGTGAGCTCTGACTACGATTCAATTAATAGTGAAGGTAGGAACTGCAGCCTACAAAAAATCGTTTCGTATTAAGGGCATGTGATACTCACAGTTGCCCCGGCTTTTTTCCACAAAAATTAAAATTTTTAAAAACTGAATTCGGAGATGCTATAAAATATCACAACGGACGTCCCCGGACTCTATTTTGAGGGATAATAACAAAAAAATTTATTGTGCTAAATAAAAATTTTATGCATATGCATTATTTTGAGGTTACGTCGTTTTTCACCTCTGACTTTCCGATAATCTGGAAATTATTTATGAAATAAACTTTTTTGATTGCCTGCAAACAAGGTTAGTTCCGGGAGATTAGTTACTATGTTTATTTGTAAGTCCAAAATTTTCGGCCAAAAATATTGTGTAGTTTGGAAGTAACGCTCTGGTGAATTGTAACACACCTAACTTCGAAATAAACACGCTCGTTGTTAGAAAAATCAAAAATTTTCGATAAAAAACACAAGAAAAGCGTGTGGGGACGTCCGTTAGCATGTTCGCTATCATTTCCCAGATTTTGAAGGCAAAATATTTCTTATCCTAGGAAAAAAGCCGTGGAATCTAACACTGAAAAAATCGATACTATTTCCTAAGCGCTATGCAAATTAATCAAATTTTGCTAAATTAAAACTTTTTTGAATTAAACTACAAAAAAAATGTGTGGGGACGTCCGTTAGCGTGTTCGCTATCATTTCCCGAATTTTTAAGACAAAATATTTATTATTCACACTACTCCTCTCATGTTCTTCTGAACCGCCCCCGCCCCAAAACTCATTATTGTTTCATTCCTTGCCCAAATTATTTATTCACCACTATCCCCTGTCCTCACTTTCCCAGGCAACACAAACCCTCCCAAATCCAAATTACCTAATTGCTCCAAGATTCACCACCCCTCGCCAAATCTCCAATCACTCCGTCTACTGCCCTATTTTGAATTTACCTTAAGTTCCCTCCGCACACTTCCCCACCTTTACTACACCTTCTCCAGCCTTCCCTCACTTCTCATACTTTCCCTTCCATCAATTTCTCTCGTGTGCCCCCCATCCCCATTACTCCCTTTATCATCAATAACTTTTCCTCCAGTCATTCTTCTCATCTGCCCCTCCCAGATTTTTTTTCACCACCCCTACTGCGAAAAAAATAAGATGGAAAGACAGATACCCGCCAAAACATTCGATTATTTGGATACCTAAGACGCTTTTCGCTTTCCTGGCGTAGAATATCTGCTTCCTTGCTACGAAAAAAGACGTATTTTTTATTTTCGTGCTGAATTATATAATTTTTTATTCAGAAATGATTTTTGTACTAACATTTTTCTGCGCAATTCTAATTTGTTAGCTTTTTTAAATTTTGAAAGAGATGAGCAAAATGAAATTATAGATGAAAACTTAGTGAATGGTCGGTACCAGTAACGCAAAAATTACTAGTGACAATGAGATTTCTGGTACATTTAAAAAGATTTTAAAGAAAATTTAGATTTTTAAAGATTTCGAAATAAAATTTGGAAGCTTTTTAAGCTTCAAAACTCTTTTTGAATGTTTCCTCGAGTAACCGATCAAAATTGTAAATTTCTTAAACCTTAAAACACGTAATCAAAGAAACGTGCAAGATAACTAGTTATTTGAAATTTCTTTTTTGTATTAAAAGTCATTTCTCGCCACAAATAAATAAGCTATAGGCGCATGATTAATAATGGTAGTACATAGAATATTTAAATGTATACTTACAACCAAGCAGGAGTATATATACACGTTAAATAAATAGCCGTCTTTATCCTTTTTGCCATTCCACCGTGCTCTATACTTGTGGCTTGCTTGGAAGTCATTCTCATTCTTTGGAACAAGTTTCTCCAGTAAGTTTATCGGTATCACTTTTTCGCGTCCATTACCGAAATAAACCAATGCAGTCGTAATCAAAGTGATCCCAACTTTGGCATGTTGAGCTACTGCACTTGCCCAGTGCACCAACTTTCATTGGTCTCTGTTGGCGCCCGATTCAAACCGGATATAATGAACGATTATTGAAATTAAACATCATTATTATAAATTGTACAGTAATATTAGAAATTACGTAATTTGTGATGCAAGGTTGTAAAAAATACCAAAGCGTATACGTTGTAAATAATAGCACGTTT
>NC_046664.1:136584159-136587321 GCF_010883055.1 Belonocnema kinseyi | reverse complement strand
TCGACTTCACCTGTACATACTGTTATCTCATATCCTCCTTTACCAAAATGTGTTCTAAAAACTTTTTCAATTACTGACCACGACAATTTATCGAATCCATTATCTTCTCGAGCCAAACTGAAAGCTTTAGTATTTGTAGCTTCCATAGCCTCTCTCAGCGTAATTACCGCAGTCTCTATGTTCTTTACAAAAAACTTTTGAATCGACTTTTTCTTTGATAAACAAATTATAAACTAAACGCTTATCATGTATTTTTGATGTCACGTAACCAATATCTGCTTCTGTTTCTTGTAGGTTCGAGAGTTTAATTATAGAATGGTTTAGCAATTCCCTACCCAGGGATGTAGTAAGCACCCCATCGCATGACACGAAATTCAAGATATTATCGTCTCTCATCCAAAGTTTATCTCGACTCAACTGAAATAACGGAGTAAGCATCGGATTACCTTGTTTCGAACCTGCATGAAAAATTTATGTTGCCACTGCGGAAGCGCCTTCATTCAATTTTAATTGTTTTTTAGGTCTTTCATCATCGTTATCTGCCTTATCTCTACTTTTCAAAAATTTCTCCCAAATTCCTTCTAACTTTTCTGTCTCATTTTCAGTTAAAACGTCAACATCAGAATCTTCAGCAAAAAACTCAACATCGGTACTTCCTTGAAGACAGGTGCCCATAGGACGCAACCTTCTTCCCGGGGACCGTGCCTTCTCCATCGAGGACACCTCCCCCTGGGACCGGACACCACAGTAAGCGGTTCCTTCCCTTTGGGACAGACAACCACAGTAAGCAGTTCCTTCCCTTCTCGAAATAGAAGAGCAGACGCCAAAGCTGGCCATCTCTCTTCCCATTCCGTCAGCCTCTTTTTCATTCAAGCGCTTTCTTCCGGAGGTCCCGAAGCCCCATGCCCTTACCCCACTTCCGTAACCAGGTAGGAGAGGGGAGGTCTGTGTGCTCGTCTCACTGCCACCCGCACCCGGCGTTCCCCCATGGCCATTGAGTGACCCAGAAACAGGTGTAATGCAGAGAACCGAATTGCACCCCTCCGAAACTTGCGCATCAGTTTCTGCCTCATCTCCACCCTGGCGGGGCCCGGACCAGCCGGAGCTAGGCTGGGGTATAGAGCTCACCACCTTCACACAATCACTTAAACTTGGGGCTACATTTCCGATCGAGATCAAAATGTCTGCAACATCTGTGACCGAACTGTCTCTACTTTTCTCAACAATTTCTTCATTTACATCTATCTCATCACTTTCTACCATTTCATTACAAAGATTACCATAAGTAACTTCCATATTAGAGTAACAATAATCAACAAAAGCTCTTTCTATAGGATATTCGTTGTATAGGACTTTGCTTCCGGAGAAGCAGCCAATATTCGACCCACAGCCCTCTGTGGCATCGTCATGACCATCCTCACCACCAATATTTTCTTTATCAATTTTCTTGTCAAAATTAACTGGGTTTCGTGAAAGCGCATCCACGTTGGCATTAACACGACCTGGCTTGTATACTATTTTGCATTCATATTCTTGGAGTTTGATTTTCCAACGAGCTAAGCGGGAACCCATCGTAGGGTCTTTTAAATTGTCTAACCATACTAGAGCCTTGTGATCTGTAACTAACGTAAATTTTGTACCATAGACGTAGGGTTGAAAATGTTTAACTGCAAATATGATAGCTAAAAGTTTCTTTTCTGTTGTTGTATAATTTATCTCTGCTTTATTCATGGTACGCGATGCATATGCAATAGGTAAGTAAATCTTTACCGATTTCACCCTGACTTAGTATGGGTCCTATAGCAAAATCAGACGCATCTGTAGTAATTATGAATGGTTTGTCAAATTTTGGGTACTGCAATAATGGTTGTGTACAAAGAATATTTTTCAGATTATTAAAAGCTCTTTCGACAGCGTCGGACCAGAGAAATGGCACATCTTTTTTCAATAATAATGTCAATGGTTTTGAAATTGTAGCAAAATTTAGTATAAATTTCCGGTAGTAACCCGCTAGGCCTAAGAACTGTTTAACATTTTTACGTCCCTTAGGACGAGGGAAGTTTCTCACAGCCTCAACTTTCTTTGGATCAGATTTAACCCCATCTTCAGAAATGATGTGACCCAAATATCCAATTTCTTTACATAAGAACCTACAGTTATCGGGTTGTAAAACAAGTCCGGCAGTCTTTAAACGTCCCAACAACTTCTCTAATTTTTTCGTTATGTTCCTGTACTGATTTCGCGTAAATAACTATGTCGTCCATGTATACAAAAAGTTCAACCCCTTGCATCCCTGATAAAACAATGTCCATTAATCTTTGAAATGTTGCAGGAGCTGACTTGAGCCCAAAACTCATTTTATTAAATTCGAGATGGTCAAAAACTGTGGAAAAAGCAGTTTTATGTCTGTCCGGTGGATCTATTTCGATCTGGTGAAATCCAAATGCAAGATCGAGCACGGTGAAGTACCGTGAGCCACCCAGCTGATCCAATATAGACGTAATATTGGGCAGTGGGTAGGCATCCCCAACAGTCTTTTCGTTGAGGGCACGATAGTCAATGACCATTCGCCACCTTTTATTTCCCTTAGAGTCCGGTTTTTTAGGAACTACCCATACCGGCGAGTTATAAGGCAAGCTAGAAGGCGATACCGCACCTTGTTCTTTCAACTTCTTTATTTCTTTAGCTATCGCTTCTTTATGTAGAACGGGATATCTATAGTTTGGTTTATTTACAGGTGTATCGTCTACAGTTCTAATTTTATGTTTCAAAACGTTTGTGCAGCCCAAGTTGTCTCCTTCCAGAAAAAACTGATAAGGAAATTTTCTCAAAGTCTTTAAAAGACATTCTTTTTCTTCTTTGTTTAAATTCGACAAATGAAGTTCCAGTAGTAATTTTTCAAACCGTTCAGCATTGGTAGTTCTACTAGTATTTTTGTTACTGTTCTTGTTAGTATTTTTGTTACCCTCTTTACTGTTATCTTTATTCAGGCCTTGGTTATAATCGTTATTTGCAGATTCAGTAATTGATTCAATCGTCTCAAATTCTTCTAATGTTACAGGTGAAACAGAGAGTTCTACATCCCTGGTAGTAGTATTGATACAATAGACTCGAATATTACCCTCTTTTATAGTTGCTAGAGATTGACCCAAAAATACACCT
>NC_046664.1:136574492-136584059 GCF_010883055.1 Belonocnema kinseyi | reverse complement strand
ATGACCGAGTCAGTCAGGAAAGGCATTCCTAACATACCGTCGCAATTCACGGGAAAATTATTAGGTACTATTTGAAATGGACAATCAACCCCATTAATATTTTAATATACTTCTCCAGATCTTTTTACCCCTTGACTTGTTATTCCAAATAAATGATATTTGACATTAAAATTTACTGGTGTACCTGTTTTTACTTTCCTTCTTTTAATTAAATTTAATTCTGCTCCCGTATCCACAATAAAACCACCATTTCCGTTTTTAAAATGTTTACTTTTTAAGTTTACATTTGGAGAGAGTGCCTTCCCTGCTGTATCAATCTTTAACACAACCCGTCGGATCGGTGCTGCATTTTTTAAGAGTTCGCTGTCGCACCATTCAGTCAAACTCATTTCTCGTTTAAATCTTCTTCTTTATCCCTGCGATTATCTACTACTTTGCCTAATCTTTTGAAACATTTTTCAATTTCATGGCCAGTCTTTTTGCAATATCTACAGGTTAATTGGTTCTTATCTCTACTGTTATTATTTTTATTTTCAGGACAATCACGAGCAACATGACCCTCTTTATTACAATTAAAACATGCCCTTGATTTATCAACGAGATTCCTGCAATCTCTCGTAAGGTGACTATTTTTATTGCAATTATTGCAGTCCTTTTCCAGAAGATTGCCGATAAGCCTCGTCCTTGAAGGTCCTGTTCTTCTCCTTGTGCTGTCCTTCTGTTTTATGTGTATATATAATTTTTCTTCTTTTTGACGACTGAAGTCGAAGGTGTGTCGATAGATAGGAAATAACGGTCTTCTTCTTTCCTCTTGCCCAAAATGTCTTGAAAAATGTCCTTTCAAAAATTTTCGAATATCCTTTTAAAAGCTTTTATTTTTATTTTCAAATATACTTGGATAATTTCAAAAATGTCCTTAGTGAATTTGGAATGTCCTGGATGGTGAAACCATCAAAAACCCATAAAAATCATGGTTTTTAAAGTTTATCTCAGTTACTATGCAAAATTAAAAAAAAATGTTTTAAATAGAAGTTGTAGATTTATCAAAATACACATTTTTTATTCCACGAATTTTTTTATAGGAATGATTGTTTCTGAGGTACTCGGCAAAATCAAAGTAACAGAAGTCTATAACCCCATGAGGCGTTGGAAAAGGGGGGTGTGCTTGTGAAAAGGGGATGTGCCAGATTTTCTTCGCACTTCGTATAACTATGTAGTTTGACTCGCTGATTACGAATTCTTTCTAGACCTAGATGGCCCTTCCAACAATTGGTGTGGATTTCAGTTTCGGCAGCTACATGCTTTTTTATTAAAGCCATTAAAGTACTTTATCCCTTTTGTTGTCTGGGCAAATTTCTAAGCGATAATTATGTACATATCCACGGTGAATCATTCCTAAGATCCACGAACTTTCTACAACACGCCCTCTTTCGTATTTTCGATGAACGATCTTACATTCCTCGATTTCAAAATTTTCGTTAATACCCCCAATTTGACCTTCCTCTTCAAATGCTTCATCAAGAGCAATCATACATACTTCTCTACAATAAGAAAAACGATCTGAGACAGTTTCCGTAGATACTTCTTGATCCTCAATAATAATGCTCTCTCGAATAGTCTGCGAGAAATTGAAGTTCATAGCAAAGCAGTATGTTACCAGCATACAAGCTGCTGCAGAAATATGGCACCTTTCGAACCATGTAATTTCTGCGACCGAGAAACTGTGTTTGTACTTAGCGATTTATTTTTTTTTTATTACGACAGCGACAAGCAAAGAACGCTTGTAAATGACGTATCGAGAATGAATGCTGCTACAGGCAGAGTGGAGTTTAAACAGGTGGAGACAAGAAAGAGTAATGTAATAAATAAATAATTCACTGCGAGTAATGTGCTTTCCTAATTCCGCACTGGAGCGTTATTCTCATTCCGAGTCCTTCGTTGTTCTGTGGGAAGCGCTACTCCCACGCCAAACTTTTATTCATAGTGGGGATAGCGCTACTCCAATGTCGAGCTTTTACTCCTAGCAGGGGTAGCGCTATTCCCACTCCGAGTTCTTTTTCGGAGTGGGAGTAGCTTCTAAGATTTGCGTGGGGGCCGGGAAATCACCCCTGTGACTGGTCATAGAAATAATGTAAGATCACACCTTTGAACCTTTTCCAACGCCCCGTGGGGGGTGGGAAGGCACCCCTGTGACTGGTCATAGAAATAATGTAAGATCACACCCCTGACCCTTTTCCAATCACCCGTGGGGGGGGGCACCCCTGTGACTGGTTATAAAAAATATTGTAAGATTACACCCCTGATCCTTTTCCAACGCCCCGTGGGGGGAGGCACCCCTGTGACTGGTCATAGAAATAATAATGAGTAAGATCGCACCCCTGACTCTTTTCCAACGCCTTGTGAGGGGCGGGAAGGCACCCCTGTGACTAGTCATAGTAAGAATGTAATATCACACACCTACCCCTTTTCCAACGCAGATGGTAAAGTTGGTATACGCAGTTTGAAGGAAATCGGGCATATCCGCTTTTTGGAAGTATATCCAGATTTTTTAAGAAGAGACATGCCTATATGATTATAAAAATGTTGGACAGTATGTGAACAATGCTGATGTAGGGCATCTTTTAGAAATAACATACTGTATTTAAGACTAATTCGCCGACAAATTTGGTTATGAATACCTTTAGCAGCATGTATGACCTTTAACAAATCACCATTTCCAGATTCAAGCTAAATGCATTATGAGCCCAAAGTGAACCCTAATGATAAAAAGTTCTAGCTAAAAGCAGAAGTGAATGTACGTTATAGGTCATAGCTGCTTTAGAATAAATTAATTCAGTTTTTGAGACAAATTCATGTAACAGTTGGTCGGCGAAGTCTAATTCAAAACTTGAAATTTCTTCTTTCATTAGTAGATACATAGCTTCGACGTAAAACTTTACCGCGCATAACTTCGCGGTAAACTTTACTGCGAGTTTGTTAAAAGTTTAAGCCCGGCTGACAAACAGAACTATGTTACTTTAATATTTAACACCGATGGAGTACCGTTATTCGGAAGTTCAGCATATTCCTTTTGGCCGATTTTTGTAATGGTAAACGAATTACCAATGTACATCAGAACAAAAGAGCTAATTCTAGTTGATCTTTGGTTTTGGAAAAACAAGCCAAATATGAATGTCTTCCTCGGTCCGTTCGTAGGTAATATAAATGCTCTTGCCCCGAAAGGAGTCCATTGCAAGATAAACGACGAAGTAGTTAATGTCAATGTTTTTACTAAAGTATGTTGCGTTGATTCTGTAGCTCGCGCTCCAGTTCAGGGATTTACCCAATTTAATGGATTATATGGATGTAATCAGTGCCTCCACCCTGGAGAGTGGGTTAAGAATTCAAATAAAGCTAATGCTCGGGATTCAGAAAATATTAAGTATCCCTTGCAAAATAAGGTGCCAAAGAATAGAAATATGCAGGACACTATAGAGCATATTAGGTTGGCGTCTAATTCGAGGAAACCTGTTTTTGGGGTGAAGAATTCATCTCAGTTGATAAATCTGATTTTCTTTCCTTTTTTATCTGGATGTGTATCCGACAGTATGCATTTGGTTAGCGGTATAGCTAAACAATTTGCTACAATGTTGTATGGAAATAAAAAGAAAGGAGGATTATTTCCCAAAACTATGATTCTTAAAATTGATAATGCTTTGATTAATATTAAAGCCCCCCATCAAATTGTCAGGTTAACTTGTGGTTAATTTTATAGCAGATAGCGATAGCGATACATATAAAGATAGCGATACTTATAAAGTATGTGTGCACATGCTATTAGATAAGGATAGTGAGTACTTAAGCGCTGTTCCGAATTCGTATTATTACTAACATAAATCTGATCAAATAAAACGAGCAAACATCTGGAATATTTTATTCTTATTTATATTTGGGAAACATTTATTAGCTAAATGTACAAATGGAAATGAAATTTTATCATCAATTATGGATTATATATGTAAGATTTTCGCTGTATGATTTTAGGTTCATTATGTTCCATGAGAAAAATTAAACATTTGACAGACAAAATTAACGACGTAAGGAGACTATAGTGCTTACCAATTACATCTTTAAAGTAGGTGTACAAATGCTATTTATTAAGAATCCTAAGTACTTATGCACGGTTCCGAATACTTAGTATTACTAAGTTTGCTGGAAAGATTGTCTATTAAAAATGTTCGTTTGTTATTTTAGGTTTATTAAGTTTATTAAGAAAAATAAATTGCAAAAATCGAATTTCACTTTCTTTTACTATTAATTTGTAATATAACCTTCCTCATTGTTGCGCTCACACAGTGTCTCCAGAACATGGGATTTTTCGGCCCCCACCACTCTCCCACCTGGGAACGACACATTCAAACGTAGCGTGTCGGTGAGTCGACTCTGTTAAATGCTGCGAAGTCCACAGAAGTCCAGCCTCGTGTAAAGCCGAAAATGCACGAGCAGGAACCCGAGCTCTCCCGACTTTACGAATGACGATCTAGTTGCTCCTCAATTTATTCAGGTTTTCAAATCTCGAGTTACCTTAGAACCATTAGGCTTATTGCGAAGAGGCAAATATAATGGACTTTATGTATATAGATATAGGAGACAAGACTTCTGGGTCTAAAATGTTTCAAATTTTGTTCTGCATGCCTTAGTCATATTTTTAGTAAACAATTGATTTTTAACAAATAAAAAGCAAGTTTCGACAAAATAGTTAAATTCTTAACCTAAGAAATTACTTTAAAAAAATACATTTTTTAACTTAAACATTGTAGTTTATACTAAAGTTTGCAGTTGAAAAAATTAAATTTTAAACCCAAATAAATGCGAGTTTTTAATAAAAGAAATAAATTTTTATCTAAAAGAAATGAATTTTTAAAGAAGAATAATTCAACGAAAAATTGAATAGATAAATTTTCAGTTGAAAAATAATTATCAACCACAAAAAATAAAAATTTCAACAAAATGTTTAAATTTCCAAGCAAAAAATTAAATTTGCAAACAAATAATTTAATTTTCAACCCAATAACTTTCTACCGAAAACAGAAATTCAAAATCAATTTTAAAACAACAAAAATTGTTGTTAACAATGTAGATAAATTTCCAAAAAAATAGATGAACCTTCACAAAAATGGAATGGAATGAATTGTGAGAGAAAATTAAAAAAAAAAGATCTCAATTTTTTAACATTATTTCGTAATTTTGCCATATTATATAATTCTAGAAAAAAATAAGGAATTTAATTCTTATTGAGCCTTCTTGCGCAATTTTTTTGTACCATTTTTTGTTATGTTTATGTTGGTTTGTAAAATTTTCTTTCTTTCAGTAAGTTTACGAGATATTTAAAAATTTTAAAACTATTAAAAAATAATTAAAACTTGCAAAAAAATCAGGAAAAAATTGAATAATTCTTACAGATTAGAAGATTAGAAGGTCTGAAAATATTTAAAAAAAAGAATTATTTTTCTAATAATCGTTTGAAAATTTTTAATAATTTTTGTCAAAAAAAATGTACTTTAAAAAAAAATTCAAAAAGATTTTGAAACTCAGCCAACGATTTCCTAAAATTTAAAAGAAGATTGTAGAAGATTTTAAAGCAAAATGTTTTAATTTGATAAGATTGACGATTTTGAAAAACGTAAATAATCCAGTAAATTCAAGGAATATTTAGAAGAATGGAAGAGATTCAAATCTCATTTTAAACTTAAATTTTTTAGAAATGTAGATTTTCAAAGATTTCAAAAAAATAAATTTAAAAAGCTTTAAATGGGATTCCGAAATATTTCAAGGAGATAAAATTATTTTCCATAAAATTCTGTGAAAAATTTAGAAGATTATATAAGTCAAGTTTTTTACATCTTAAATGCTTTTTTTAAATTTTAAGAAAAATGTAGTAAGTTAAGAATATTTTTTTGGAATTTATTTTGTTTTAAACGTATAAGAAATATTTAAAAATTTCTCAAAATGTATCAAATATTCGTTGATATCTTCCAAACTTCTAAATGTCCTAAACACCTTTTTAAAATCTCGAATTTTTCTAAAAAAATTTTAAATCCAATAAAATAAAAAAATTTAAGTCCTCTAGGTTCTTTTTTGATACATCTCTTTTCATTTTATTTTAGGCTATAATCTCAATTTTGAGGATTTAAAGAGAAAAAGCCAAAAAGTTATTAACTTGACCTCATTGAAAAGACTAATCATTTGACTAAAATGTTGTAAAATTTTCCTTTGAATGTGGTGTGGAAAGGCATTTTATTAAAAAAAGGTGTGGAATTTCCTGAACAGAAAACTGCATGAATTCCTGAACTTTATTTTTTTTATTTTTCAAGTATATTTCAATCGGCTTTACGTTTAGTGAAAAATCATATGCTGAAAAACGATAAGAGAAATATCTATTTCTTCAACTTCAACTATAATTTCAAAGACGATTCTTCATAAGTATGTTACTAACTAAGGGATATATTTTTATAATTGTATTCCTGAAATCTATTCCCTAAGGTCAGACATGGTACACAAATATTGTAAAATTTGTAAAACACCAGCTATTTACAGGAATTTTTAAAATAAAAATCGACGTGTATCATATTCAAATAAATTTTGGCAATATTTATAAAAGTATTATTATTTTTAATTAAAAAAATTAATGTACAGAGAGTGCAGTTTTTTTTTCAATTTCACGACGGTTTTTTGTGACATGTATGACCCTCGGCCAGAAACAAGGAAAAATAATTTAAAAATATGTTAATTAGTTATTAAAATGTTACAAAGACTTACCTTTACAATTTTTTCTCTTTTTATAATCATGAGATATTTATTCATAAACTAAATTTTATGGGATTTATTTTACAATTATTTACAATCAATTTCCAATTACAATTATCTTACAATTAAAATAAAATTGTAAAAGCTAAATTTTGTAATGTTGAGATAAGTATTTTAAGCCATTAAAGATTTTATAAAGATTTCATATACAAGAAAATAAGTATTGTCAGTTTGTTTATAAATTTATATCTAAATAATTATTATAAGATTCTTAAGAAAATTAAAAAAAAGATTTTCGAATATATCAGGTGTGTCAGAAAAGATCCTAGGAGATTTTAAAGACTTTTTATTTTTAATTTATAGGGTTTTAAAAAATATTAGGAAAATTTATTATCTATTTAAAACGTGTTAAATTCTTCAAAATATTGGTAACTCTCTTGAGTTTTTATCGGAAATTAAAAAAATCATTCAAAATGTAGAAAAAAAATTTTCTTATAATCTCCTAAAATTTTCCCAAGCATTTTAAGAAACTTTGTTTATTCTCCTGAAAGTTTTGGAGATTCTTTTAAAGTACCTAAAGTTTATCTTGTATTTCTAAAACACTTCTTAGGTTAAAGCTTTTTTTGAATCTCATCAAGTCTACTAAATACTTCCTGAATTCACTTGATTATTTACTTTTTTTTAAACTTTTTAATCTTATAAAATTGAAGCATTTCGCTTTAAAATCTTCCATACTCTTCTTTTAAATTTTAGGAAATCATTTGATGTGTTTAAAAATCCGCTTGAATTTTTTTTAAAGTACATTTTTGAAAATAATAAATTATTAAAAACTTTCACACGATTATTAGAAAATTAATTCTGTTTTTCTAATCTTGTCAGAACTTCCGATCTCTAATCTTTAAAAATTATTTAAATTTTTCCTTATTTTTTTTTAATTCTGCAAAATAAAAAAAAATGCTTTTAAAGTTTTTCAGATGTTCTAAGAATATTTGAAATCCTTTGCAATGTTTTTTAATGTTTAAAAATAATCTTTTTAAATTTATTGCATGAAGTAAAGAATTATGCTAATTATTCCTTTAAAAATCTTTACAAGTTTTAATTATTTTCGAATCGTTTTAAAATTTTTGAATATCTCTTTAACTTGCTCAAATTTGAAAGAATTATGTTGCGTAATTTTTCTAAAGTTAAGTAATATGGAAAAATTACAACATTTTGTTTCAAAATATTTTACGTACTTTTTTAACATTTTAGGAAATAATAAAAAAATTTTTTGTAATCTTTTTTCAATTTTCTGTTAGAATTCATTCCAAAACAATTATTTACATTTTTTTCTCAAGGATTTTCTTTCATTATCTTTCATTATCTGAAAGTCCTTCGTTTATCGACTTTATTATTATTATTTTTTCATTTCACATACATATCTATTATATCTTATCAAAATTTAATATAAATCTTAAATGTTAAGTCTATTTAAATACTACAGTTTTTAATGTTTTCAAAATTTTAGAAATAATTTAACAAATGTTACTTGTAATTAAAATAAACTTTTTTTTAAATCTCATTCAACTTATTCCAAGTTATCTTTTTTAATTTTCAAAATTTATGTAATTACTTAATCTGGTTGGAAATAATTGAACCTCTTGCGATTAAAAGCGGGGATTCTGCTTGAGAAGAAATGTGCTGAAAGTAATTTAAAAAAAAAGATTCGAATTTTAATTTTAAAGACTGATAATTGTAGACAATTTTCAGGTGCATCTTTTTTATTCTTCTACAATAGATTTTAAGTTTTAAGTTTTTTAAATCAGTTTATCCTACGTTTCTAAAACTCTTCTGAAGCTTAAATTATTTTTTAATCTCATCAATTCTACTTAATATTTATTGAATTTATTCGATCATTTACATTTTTTTTAATTTGTAATGTTATAGAAATAAAAAATTTTGATTTTAAAACCTTCTACACTCTTTTTCGAAATTTTAGGAAATTGTTTAATGTGTTTAAAAATCTTCTTTAATTTTCTTTTAAAGCACATTTTTCAAAATAAAAAATCATTAAAAATTTCCACACGATCATTAGGAAAATAATTATTTTTTTCTAATCTTTTCAGATTCTATAATCTTTAAAAATTATTCAAATTTTTCCTGATTTTTTTTTATTTTTCAAAATTAAAAAAAATGGCCTTTAAACTTTTTCAGATACTTTTGACATTTTTTGACGTATTTTTGAATGTTTTGAAATGCTTTAAAATAATCTCCTAAAATTAATTTTTCGAAATAAAAAATTATTTTAATTACTTCTAGGAACCTAAAATAATTTTTTTCATATTCATGAAAACTTACCAAAAAAATCTAAGTTTCTGATTTTGCTTTAAAATCTTCTACAGCCTTCTTTTTAATTTTAGGAAATTCTTTCACATGTTTAAAAACCTTTTTTAATATTCTCATTAAGTACGTTTTTTAGATAAAAAGTCTTTACAAATTTTCCTACCAATCGTGAAAAAGTTCTGTTTCTAATCTTGTCGGATCTTCCAAGTCTTCTAATCATTAAAAACTCTTCAAATTTTTCCTGATTTTCTTTGAAATTCGTCTCCCCGTAGAAAGCACCTATAGATATAGTTTGCCAAGAGCCACTTGGAGCACTGTAAGCAACTCTCGGCACACCTTCGAGGCGCACTGATGGTAAACTTACGAGGGTAGTTCAATAAGTCCTTAGAATGACCAACAGATGGCGCGCGAATCGCTCCAAATCATCTGTTTTCAGTCAGCACCACTCCCGACTAGATA
>NC_046664.1:136561458-136574392 GCF_010883055.1 Belonocnema kinseyi | reverse complement strand
TAATTATTTATTAAAACTACGATAATAAAAGTGTTATCAAATAAATTTTTGTTTAATATTTAAAGTATTAAAAATTATTGTTTGAATTTAAAATTAAAATTAATCAAAAAATTTTACCGACAAATTATTATATAAAAACACGTGTGTTTTAACTAACATTTCGAT
Organism: Belonocnema kinseyi; assembly: GCF_010883055.1. Classification (NCBI taxonomy): domain Eukaryota; kingdom Metazoa; phylum Arthropoda; class Insecta; order Hymenoptera; family Cynipidae; genus Belonocnema; species Belonocnema kinseyi. Next base: position 136,574,227 of record NC_046664.1, on the reverse strand, counting down.
TTTTCAGAAGAACTTTTGTGATTTAAAAAATAATATATACATTTTCAAACAAAATATCTTATCCAGAAATATATTTTGTTTTAATTATTATTTTAAATTTAAACAATAATGTTTAAATACTTCAAACATTAAAAAAGTTGTTTCTTTGGTATAAATATTTGATTATTTCAATTACAAAAAAAAAATTGTCAAAGAAAAATAATTTCAGCACTTGTTTATCTTAAATTAAAAATATAATTTTTCGAGAAAATTTTTTTTATAATTAAAAAAAAACTGTACCGAAAACCTGGATCAAGCTCCAGATCTGAAAAAATTCAGCGATACATACATGTCAAGCTTTTCTAACCGCAAAAAATGTTTCTACTGCTTTACCGTCATATTTTACGAAGAATGAGAAAACAAGAATTCGACTTCGTAGTACGATGAGGGCAGCACCTCGATAGGGCAGAAAATGCGATGTCCTACATATATAATTCCCCACTCTGACGCCCCGTACCGCATCTACGTTAATAATATCTTTGATTATATGTATATTATACACAAAATTGCAGTGTGAATGCTCCTTAAAGAAACATCTAACTAGAAACATTTTCTAATACTTCTATATTCCTAACCGCATAAGAGGCTTCTGGAAGAAAACCAGAGTGCAGGCATATTTTTTTGTCTCACACGGGGTGCAGAACGTTTACAGCATTGTGCGTGCGCAATTAACCATGGGAGGGGTGAAAAAGGGATAGTAATGATAACATTGTATGTATATCATACATATATGACGTATATATGGCCGTCGCTTCTTTTCACCGCAGGGACAATTCTCAGAAAGTTCTGCGCGCTGTGTAAGACAGAAATATATACCCAAACTTTTTTTTGCGTCGCGCCACTTATTGTGGGTTATAGGCATTTAGCAATATTGGGAATGATGGTCAACCATTTCTCTATCTGGTGTGGAACACGGGAACTAGAAAGAGTGGGTAGATTTTAAAGATGAATTTTAATTTGTGCATAAAAGTATTTTACGATTGCTTTATGAAGTTAAAAACAATTATTAATCATTAAAAATAAATTCTTATTCAAAATAAAGCGAATTCTAACCTAACTTTTAGGTCAAACTTTTAGACAGTAAATAGTTTATGTATAAATGAATAAAAATGTATTTTAAGTTCATTTTTGCTATGAAATATTTTCATTCAAGTTTAAAATGTGTTAATGATCACAATGAATAGAACAAGAGTTTTGTTTTTTTATACAAACATTTCTGTCAAAAAATTTGTTTTTTTTTCCTTTTATAAGATTTAAATTCCATCTGAAACGCTTTGTTTTCGATAAAGACTTATTTTTAGCTGGTAATAAATACTTGAAATTTCACCAAAAATTCGAAAAAACAATTTTATTCACAAATTAAAATGCATCTTTCAAATCGCACCTATTCTGTATAGTTCTGATTCTCAACACCAGATGGCGTAGTGCAGTTTAACTATTCCAAATCTTGGACATAGGAAACACGGGACTGGGCATGCCATCCTAACTTGATGAGCGGGGTTGAATCCACGGAGGGGGGGGGGATTCCATCTTTGGGAGAGCCGCCATCTTACGATGTGCCATTTGATTATGCGCACGAGCATTTTTGCCGACAAACTGTGCATAAAAATATAAACATGTGGGCACTGGGAATAAACAATTATTGAAATTAAAATATATACTTATTATAAATTTCATATTAATATCAGAAATCACGTAAATTGTGATTTAAGGCGAGAAAAAGATAATAACGCGTATAGTTTGTAATGAATATACTTTTTTTTTAATTCGAAAGATTAACTTATATTTCACTAACTAATTTTTAAATAAATATATTTCTAACATTTCATATAATATGTATGAATATTCATATAATCTCATGTAAAAATTTCCAATGCAAAAAACAATCATATTAGATAAATACCTAAAAATTACGTTTTCAGCACAAAGCAGTTCTTTTTAATTCAGAGACGCCACATAATGATGCTCCTAATGAGAAAACAGGAACAAAAATCCTTATTACTGATAATAAAAATTGAGCCAGTGTCTACTAGTGCCAACAAAATTTACCTATTCGAACTGAAATTTCGGTATAGATATGACTTTTGTTAATGAAACATAAATTCATCTTTTGAATTGAAAGAAAACGTGCTATTATTTACAACGTATACGCTTTGGTATTTTTTACAACCTTGCATCACAAATTACGTAATTTCTAATATTACTGTACAATTTATAATAATGATATTGTTTAATTTCAATAATCGTTCATTATATCCGGTTTGAATCGGGCGCCAACAGAGACCAATGAAAGTTGGTGCACCGGGCAAGTGCAGTAGCTCAACATGCCAAAGTTGGGATCACTTTGATTACGACTGCATTGGTTTATTTCGGTAATGGACGCGAAAAAGTGATACCAATAAACTTACTGGAGAAACTTGTTCCAAAGAATGAGAATGACTTCCAAGCAAGCCACAAGTATAAAGTACGGTGGAATGGCAAAAAGGATAAAGACGACTATTTATTTAACGTGTATATACTCCTGCTTGGTTGTAAGTATACATTTAAATATTCTATGTACTACCATTATTAATCATGCGCCTATAGGTTATTTATTTGTGGCGAGAAATGACTTTTAATACAAAAAAGAAATTTCAAATAACTAGTTATCTTGCACGTTTCTTTGATTACGAGTTTTAAGGTTTAAGAAATTTACAATTTTAATCGGTTACTCGAGGAAACATTCAAAAAGAGTTTTGAAGCTTAAAAAGCTTCCAAATTTTATTTCGAAATCTTAAAAAATCTAAATTTTCTTTAAAATCTTGTTAAATGTAGCAGAAATCTCATTGTGACTAGTAATTTTTGCGTTACTGGTACCGACCATTCACTAAGTTTTCATCTATAATTTCATTTTTCTCATCTCTTTCAAAATTTATGAAAGCTACAAAATTATAATTGGGTAGCAAAATGTTATTAAAAAAATTATTTTTGAGTAACCAATTATATAATTCAGCACGAAAATAGAAAATACGTCTTTCTTTGTAGCAAGTGAAGCAGATATTCTACGCCAGAAAAGCGAAAAGCGTCTTAGATATCCAAATAATCGAATGCTAAGTTTTTCTTCTAATATCGGACGTGGCGGAAAGGCAACGACATCTAAGAAAGTAAGAAAAGTATTAATTAAACGACTTTCTCATCTTATTTTTAGGGTATTGCAGCAGAGGAGTAGCGTGAGAAATTATGAAAGGGATACATTTGAACTACTTAATACGAAACGATTTTTTGTAGGCGCGCAGTTCCTACCTTCACTATTAATTAAATCGTAGTTTCAAATTTTAGACTATACTTTTCTTTCTTTCAGAACACTCAGAGAAAAATTGAGGTTGAGAAGTTCGAAGCGCAAAAACGACAAAATAATGAAATTTTGAAAAGACACGATGCACTCATGAAAAACCGAACTCGACTTGATTCTGCATCATCGGTATTGTCAGAAGGCGAAGAGAAGAATGTACTTGAGAATAATCATGGCAATAAAAGCAAAGGCAAGTATCTACGTTTTCTTTCTAATCATTCGTATTCTAATTTTTTCCATAGTTAATAATTTCTTATTGATACGTAAGAGTGATTGCAGCATCACACATTTATATAGATTTTCAGACTTCAGATATAGTTGAAAGACACGACAATTCTTCAAGTGAAGAAAACCATGGCAAGTATTTCAATTAATTCATAAATTAAGAAAATCATACTTATTGCTGCAAATTAAATAATTCATTTGTTTCTTTTTTCTTTAATTTCACATATCTCTGTACATTTTCAGAGAGTTCAGTTTTAGAACAAGAACAAGAGAATAATTCACATCAAGAAAACCTTGGCAAATACTCCCGTTAACTATCAAATCATCCATACCCTATCTTAATACTGGAAAAGTAAAAAATTGTCAATTTCTTTAGAAATATCAAATAATTACGTATATTTTTAGAAAATTCATATTTACGCCGAAATTAATTGAAAGATGCAAAAATATCTTTTAGGACTGCTGATAGAAGTATATCAGATGGATCTGTCGATACTATTCACATTTCAGAAAGTTTCGATTTAGATGGAGATGACGGTTGGTAGTACGAATTTTGTTGAACATAATATAAGCTAAGGGAATCATTACCTATTTGAAATTGGTAATGAGAAGTCATTGAGCTCGAAACAAAACATCCTTGATTCTTTTCTGTATCCGCTGTATTGATAAAAAAATTATTTTAACTTTGCATCTTTCGAATTTCGAAATAATTATTTTTAGAGCGCATGGGTCTACAAATACTTCTTCCAATTCCCCCAAAGCCATTACCAAATACAAGTTCTGCTGTCAGAAATATACAAAGGAAACTAGCAGGTTCTGTGGATAATAGTGTACGTATAAATGACAGACCAGAAAATTCGACAAATTCACGTCGTCCTTTGAGTCCCATTGCAAACTATGAGCGTTTTATCCCAGGAGAAGAGAATCGTGTAAGTATCTATGCTATCATCAATCATTGACTCTAATAACAGGTCTTAAGGTTCACTTCCTATATGCCCTTTTGTACCCGATATTCAAATGTCTCTAGAGTCCACCGTCTTCAATATTTGGTCCTTATAGCCGCCTATGCTCAGTCAATACCCCATTTAAAAAAATTTTTTTTTATAAAATCAATGTGTCTAAGCCTTGCATTTTCTCCATGTATTAAAATATCTTCTTTAGTATATTTTAGGACAGTTATCATCTTCTAAGACCCATGATTGTCTCAGAAAGTGTTCATAAAATCATTCTGGATTACTTTAAATAGAAAACATTCAAGCATAAATATCTTTCAATTGACAATTAGAAAAACGTAACTAAATAAAGTTAATTGATTTGAATTTAAATAGTTTAAAATTGTAATATCGAAAAAAAGATTTTTAGTCTAAGTTTTTCATAATGATGCCGCTTCGAATTGAGTGTTAATGTTTTGATTATTTGTAGTTTAAAGCGGCAAAAACTTTATAAATTTAAGTCAAAGCCTTGGAAATAACAAAAAATTGAAATAATAACAAAGTATAAATTAAAGTTGTATGTTTCAAAATAACTGCAAAATCACGCATAAAATCAACAAAATAAATATAGTACCTCTTGTATTATAATTTTTATATTTTCGCGATGAATATCACTTTTTTAGAAGATTTTTGTAAGTTCGAACAATCTCCTCAAATTTGGATAAATTTTTTTTTATGCCTAAGATAGATCCACCAGAGATCATTTCATATTTGCAAGAGTCTCAAAAATGGCTAGATAATTTTTTTTTAAAGTCTATTTGCGGGTGAAAAAAACCAGAGAAATATTGTCAAGTCTTAAGGAACAAAAATACAATATCTGCAGGTTTTCCATATAATCATTTTGTAAAAATATTGTAAATACTTCAGAAAGTTTTACTGACAAAGTACATTATAAAAATTAACACGTCTTTGATAACAAAACTGAAACTACAACACCTTCTCATAGTCATTTTCTAGTATTTCAAACTAATTATTTTCTACCTATGCGTACAAAGTCTGCTTAAACCTTAAAACATTTTACTGATAGACGTACTGTAGAAATCAAATATCCCATTTTTGTCAAAAACCGGGTACCCTTTAACCGTGAAAGCGTGCCCTATAGGAGTAAAAAGCAAAATATGTGCCATTTATATTCTCTGGGGACTGCGAGACCTGTAATAATATTCACGTAATAATATTTTCATTTTAAATATTTGTAATAATATTTTTATTTTAAATATTTGTATCCAAAAGTATACCTTGGTCTAAACTATCACGTCCATAAAGATGTTTGGGAATGTATGCAGCGAAAAAACGACTCTAAATTTGTGAGAGATCTTTCTCTGATATTTTGGGGTACGGAGACTTTAAAAAATAAGTGCCAAAACAAGTCAAAAGTAAAGCGCAGTAATGAAAACCACAGTAAAATAAGAAGTAACGATAGAGAACAGCTGACACCGGAAAAGGTTGCGCTTGTACAAGGTATAGATTATGAATCTTTAAGGTCATTTAGTAGAGTGCCAAGTGACCAATTATATAGTTCATATTCGACCACTTTATTATTTGATAAATCTAAAAATTGTGCTGAAATTTGCGGAAATAATTTTAAATATATAGGGCCAGTCTAGCTAGCCCCTTTTAGGTTTTATTTTCGTTTAAGTAGCATAATTTTAATCATTTTTTATTGGGAATGTCACTGAGAACGGGGCTTTTGTGCCACAGCTAAAATCGAATTAATGCAATTATATTATTTAATACAAATAAAAACCCCAATGTACCAGGCAGACTTTCTCTTATATATTTTGAACCATTTCCTAAAATTTCAGCACAATATTTAAATTGTGAAAATTATAAAGCCGCCAAACATAATACCGTGTCCATATGTAGTTGATCATATTGTATTTTCCCTGAAATGTAAGACATAAATTGAAACTGAATGCTTTTAATTTGGGATTAATTAAAGCTAAGCTAAATATTTGAACGTGCCTTACACTTTTAAAAATTGAACGATTTCTATTTTAGCTGAAAAATTTTCACTTTACTGAAAAAAAGAATTTCATTTGTAGCATTCTAAATTCAGAACTCTGAAATTGTAACTTCGTAATTATACAAATAGTTCCTCTGTTTATGTAGGATTTCAATTTCAAATAGTTTGATTATTCACTAAGTTATAAATGTGAACTATGCAACGTTTCACTTTCAAATCATCAATTTTTTAGACTTTATTTATCATTGTGTGCAATAAGCAGATTTTTTCTTTCATTATAATTAAAAGAAACGAACTTTTCATTATTTGCAGATTTGGTATATGAAAAAATAACTGAAGCTGGTGTGACTAGACTAAAACGTAAAGCTAGAATGAAACTAGTAAACAAAAATTTGACAGACAAAATTAACGACTTAAGGAGGAGACTATAGTGTTCACCAATTATATTTTTTAAGTATATTCCTTTGTTATTTTAAGTTTGTTATGTTCATGGAGAAAAATAAAATGTAAAGAACCGAATTTCATTTTCTTTCACGAATAATTTCTAATATACCCCTCTCGATCGCTTAAATTTCAAATCCCATTTTAATAGAGATATTTTACAATTCTGAAGCCAACAATCAAATTCAATAAAATAGACATGGGAAACAATATATAAGAAATCATGTGGGAAACTAAATAGGAAACTATATAGGATCTGGTCTCAAATTACTATATAGTTTCCTATATAGTATCCTATATAGTTTCGCATGCAGTTTCTCATATAGTTTCCTACATGGGATTTTTCAGTAGGGTTTCGTATTCATCTATATTATTTGATTAATTATTCTAAATTTTCAATTAATCATAAATAATAAATCTTACAGTTTCCGTCAGCGTAAAATTAAAGAACTTTAGTAAAATTAAGTATCTCGATGTAATTTGCCAGGGACTAGGAGTGAAGCGTCGTTCGCTCTTTTCTCTTCTCGAGCCAAAGAGTCTCGGAAGGCAGGTCAGCCTCTTTTCTCCGCAGTCCTCGAGTAGAGTGACTTAACTTGGTTTCACGAATGTTCGTTGTTGTCCAAATTTGGTCCTTGGATTCTTTTTTTTTTAACAGGAGTTGGCATCAAAAATGTTAATTTTAATCCGACAAAAGCGAATTTTGCAACAAAACAATTACATTCACAAGCAAAGTGATGATTCTTCAATGAAGAAGATTTATTTTCTAGAAACAAATTAGTTGTGAAAGTTCATATGAATGGAATAAAAAAATTATTTTTCTAATTTTTGTTTTCCTGAAATCAATTATAAGGCCAAAAAATAATATTTTGCCGGCAATGATTGTCGAATACAAATGTTTTTAAACAGTTACCTGCCCTTACACATCACCCTTTATTCAAACCTACTTTGTTGAAGTTTGATTGTCGATATTTAACAAAATAAAAACGTCCGAAATCCTCTTTTCTAACTCGCAGAATTATGGAGTCGGTGGGATTGTTTAGCAGGACCCCCAAAAACCACCATTACTATATCCACACCTGAAATGTCAACAATGACCAGTTTGATTATCGATATTTGAAAATATACAGACATCAAAAATCCGCTTCTTTTATCCTACGAATGATGGAGTCAGTGAGAATGTTTGGCAGGACCTCTAAAAAACCACCCTTACCACACCCACACCTACAATATTCTAAATTACAAGCTTCAATGTCGATATTTAAAAATATAAAAACGTCAAAAATCCTCTTTTTACATTATCATTCATACTAAGAAGGTATTAGTTTTATGCGAAAAATGATTCGCGAATTTAATCAAATGTCCACGTTCGCTAACCAGCCATTTCTGATAACAATTCAAAAAAGTTGAATCGGCTTGTTTGAATAAAATAAAAATCACAAAAGTTGTAGGATTTTCAAAATCCAAAAAGCAAACGAAAATGGACATTTGAAATAAAAAAAGCGTGATATGGAAAAACGTGAAGAAGATAAAAACGTTATTTTTCCAAGACCCTACATTATTCTTTTATTAGCTCTTTGAATTTTGTTTTAAAAAATCGAAAATTCAAATGTTGATCACAAAAAAATGAATTGCATTCTCATCCATAATGAAAAGGCTTTATGCGAAAAATGACTTTCGCGAATTTCAGCAAATGTCGATGTTTTGAGGCCTCCAGATTCAGAAAAACAAGTTTTTACGTCTGTGTCTGTCTGCCTGACGTGGTCGTTGTTGATGCAAGTTTAGATAACAACTAAATAAGTTAAAACAAAGCAAAATATGAAAAGAGATAAATCGACAAAAATTTTGCAACTAAAAGAGATCTACAAATTTGTCATGAATCACTTTTTTTATAGGATGAGTAGTTTTTTGTTCTTGATAAAAAAAAATTAAGAATCAAAATATTAAATTGTGTGCAAACGATACAAGGTACAAGAATAAATGAGACAACATTTATTCAAGGAACAAGGGTTTACAAATTTTTTAAGAATATTTTTATTTTTTTGACATAAAGCCTAATTTTTCTTTCATCGTAAAAAACAAGATTAAACATAAAGAATCTATGTATAAACAAGGCAATAAGAATCAGTATGTTCTAATTTCCATGCATATTATAAATTGTAATGACCCTCTTTAAAAGCTCAAACTACTACTATATGACTTGTGGCATCAAATCATTCTCTCTATGATCTCACACCAATATAGATGAATATAAACAAGTTTTTTTATTTATCAGAAAAAAAATAATATCAGTGCTATAAATGTCAAGGATATTCGCAATTATTTTTTTATACATATTGTTGATAGAATTTGTTAATTATGAGTCTAAGGCATAGTGCACTGAAAAATCCACAAGTACTAACAAACGAACCCAAAACCATACGTACGCACTGAGTATTTACTAACTGATTCAGCTATAACAGAACGCGTTAGAATGTCTTCTTTAAAAATCATTAGCTCTTGTCCAATAGTTGAAGGTCCAACATATCTTTAAATCCCAGACAATTAATTGAATAATTACTTTTGTTTAAACTGTCTGTGTCGTTAAATATTTGAAACGATTTTTAAAGAGTTCAATATACATTCACAGCAAATAAAACTGTTCAAAATGATACCGAAATCCATATCATTTTGATATGCAACAAAAATGATATCGAATTCAAGAGCATTTTGATCGGCCGGAGTGAATGATCGACTTTCGAGATCATAATGTTCTGATTAGGGATCATGTATGAACTAAAACCAAGATGGCTGGTATTCTTAGAGTGTAGTTGTGTCTTGCGTGCGGTTACAAACCATTTTTAGGTCATTTATTTATGATACCAGTAGCAGGAATTGGCGGCTATTTTGTTTACTCTGACTAATGAACCAAAAAATAAGATCAAATTGATCCGAATGTACAGATCATTATGATGTTGAGAGTCAAATAATCATTCGAGCAAAATGCTCCGAAACAAAATTGATCCCTTTTTGTTTCTGTGTTGGTTCTGTTTTTTAGAAGTATTCTACGTTATATGCTTTAAAAGAACTTGGAGCCACTTTTTGAATTGGATCCTGTGTTCTTTATTACTTAAATTAATACCATGTCAAACTTGATGATTTCAATAAAAATATCTTTTTATCTCTTTATTAAAAGAAGATTTTAAAAAAGTCCTTCAGCATCATAATTAATCCAATTATACTGAAAAATAAAAATATTGAGTTCAAGATTCAATCTAATATTCATCAGGAAATGAGTTTATATTGACAATGACAGTACTGATTTCATACCCAAGTGTCTCGCCGTCTCAAAATTCGAGATGAGTAGTCAATTATTTTTCATATATTTGGCTGTTCTTATTAATAAATAAATAATTTAACAAAATTAAAACAGTTAATATTTTCTAAGAAAAATAAATGCTGTTTCCTCCTAAATCAACTGGTAGGCACGTTAATAGTAATATTCCTCTAAAAAAATGTTTAAGAAACTCTCAATTATTAGGGTTTAGTAACAAAAATGACCAAACCATTGGAAAAGTGGTACTGTTCCTTGGAAAAAAAAAGATTTTCTCCACAATATCATGTTGCAAATAAATTGAGCGTAATATTTTAAGAAAAATTTAATGACAATCTGTGAATATAATTATAATTATTAAATACATATTTCAATATATTTTTCAAATTTTTTATTTCATACATAATATTTTTTGTTAGCGATACAAAATATTTTATTCTTATAATTTCTTTTGTTTCGTAATCACCTACGTGACTATTTAATTCACAAACTTTAATTAATTATTGATAAAAATGTTTATAATTACTTATTAATCTACAATATTTAGTAATTTTCCATGATGAATATCACTCTCATACAAATTTGCAGCATGTTCAGTTAAGATAAAATATTCTTCTGTAATTAAGCATTGCAAAGAAGCATTTTTTTCATATGAGGACATGTTTGCAATGTAAAGCGTTATCAACAAGTGATTTTTTTAACAAAATTGCCATATTTGCAGTGTTACCTCGAAATCTATAATTCAGAAAAATTTTAAACTCTATATTATCTATATCAAAGATAGATCTCTTAAAAAGAAAAAGAAATCTTCCGATCGAATAAAAACTTCTCTCCATAAGTTGTTGTTTAAAAGTTGTTATTTTTAAGAGAAAACCGTTTAGACTCTTCATTTATCAATAAACAATCATCCATATCAACCAGTGTCATATTAAATAAGGTAATCGCTAGTAACTTGAAAATTGTAGCTTTTAGGAGAGAGTTTGTTTATAAAGAATACATTGTTAATAAGGCCATAAATAAATAATGGCTTGTCGTAAGAGAAAATATAAAGAGAGTGAGAAGTTCAATGATGTAGCAAGGATTAATAAAACAAATTGAAGTCAGTTCTGGTAATTGATGGTCATTATTTATATCAATTGTTATAAACAATTTAGCTACAGAAATTATGAACAACAAATTATGTTAATAATGCTAGATAAAGTTTTCGCAATAATTTGAAGCAAAATTATGACACTGGTTGCTCTAGACGATTGTTTATTGATAAATGAAGAGTCTAAACGGTAATTTCGAGGTAACGCTGTGCAAATATGGCAATTTTGTTTTAAAAAATCATTTCTTGATAACGCTTTACATTGCAAACGGTTCGTCGTACGAGAAAATGCAAGACGCAAAAACGTTTTATTTTCGCTCAGCCATATTAAACATAATTTTATACGTTTTTTGTCTATAAATAATGAAAGTATTTAAAAACATTTTTAAACGAAAATTGATCCACATTTCGAAAATCTACTCAAGAGATTCGTAAACATTGGCCTTTTTTTGACCTTTTAAGAAAGAGTAATCTCGGGGACCTATTAGTGTATACAAAAGTTTTAGTGGCTACCGGAGCATAAGTAATAAAACATACTCTATATTTTAGACCTCACTGAAGTTTTCAACGCTAACAAAAAACAAATTTACACAAAATTTATTTTGCGCGAGACCTAAAATTTAAAGTTCTAAATGGATCTATTTGATAATCGAAGGTACCCGCAAAACTTTCACCCCCCCTCCCTAGCACCTTTGGAACACACCCCAATCCTACCCCTAAAAATCTAAAAAATCATACAAAATGACAAAACTTCTATACCCAAAATGTTAGTGTTGATTATAACATTTAGTGTTTCAGTTGATGTTCAAAGATACTAAAACAAGTTTTATTACCCTATCTCTTTCGGAATCTAAGATAATAAAAATATTGTATTGTATTGTGTTCTTATTTTCTATTTTCATTTGCGTTCTTCGTTACATTTATGATTCTTGGACTTGTCCTTATATTTGATTTTCGTATTGAGTAATGTCTAAATTTATGTCTAAGCCGGTCTTATCGTTTTCGTGCTCTCCTTCTCTTACAAATAGTCTTGTTGCTCGGTTTCCCAATTTTGTTTCCTCGCCTCGTCAGTCCGCGTTCGCCAAGCAACAAGTTCTGTTGATTTTATACAGTTTTAATCTATTTATAATAAAGACCGCGCTTTTACGGCGTTATTTTTATGAATTAAAGTGCTGTGGTTCTAATTGACTTGACCTAAACACGCATGTCTCCCTACCAGAATTGATCAGTCGTGACAATGTTTAGTCGTTTTTTTAGTGTTCAAAACATTGGACCTGTCGAGCCAGATTTCCTGATTCATTGATTCAGTTCTTGTGCGAGGACTATTCGCACAAATTCTGGTAGAGCTTGTTAGAGTCAAACTAAATTTAGTATC